>NC_138132.1:81275124-81805893 GCF_964188305.1 Podarcis bocagei | reverse complement strand
CACTCAAAAATGTTGGTAAACAGTTGCAAACGATCCCCTGATAGGTTTTTTTGGTGGAAACAGATGGGTTTTTTATTATCGGAAACAGAATTAGCCCTCGACGTCTGAACAACTTTTTTTGAAAAAAATCCCTATGCCGCGCGGTCACAATTTCTGCTAAAAAATCTGACGTTCTGCAATTCACTCAAAAATGTTGGCAAACTGTTGCAAGTGATCCCCCGAAAGGTTTTTTCGGTGAAAACAGATGGGTTTTTTATCATCGGAAAACAGAATTAGCCCTCGACGTCTGAACAACTTTTTTTGAAAAAAATCCTTAAGCCGCGCGGTCCACAATTTCTGCTAAAAATCTGACGTTCTGCAATTCACTCAAAAATGTAGGCAAAACTGTTCCAAACGATCCCCTGAACGGTTTTTCGGTGGAAACAGATGGGTTTTCTATCATCGGAAAACAGAATTAGCCCTCGACGTCTGAACAACATTTTTTTGAAAAAAATCCCTAAGCCGCGCGGTCACAATTTCTGCTAAAAATCTGACGTTCTGCAATTCACTCAAAAAATGTTGGCAAACTGTTGCAAGTGATCCCCTGAAATGTTTTTTCGGTGGAAACAGATGGTTTTTTTATCATCGGAAACAGAATTAGCCCTCGACGTCTGAAAAATTTTTTGTGAAAAAATCCCTAAGCCGCGCGGTCACAATTTCAGAAAAAAATCTGACGTTCTGCAATTCACTCAAAAATGGTGCCAAACTATTGCAAACGATCACCTGAAATGTTTTTCGGTGGAAACAGATGGGTTTTTATCATTGGAAACAGAATTAGCCCTTGACGTCTGAACAACTTTTTTTGAAAAAATCCTTAAGCCGCGCGGTCACAATTTCAGCAAGAATCTGACGTTCTGCAATTCACTCAAAAAATGTTGGTAAAACAGTTGCAAAACGATCCCCTGATAGGTTTTTTCGGTGGAAAACAGATGGGTTTTTTATTATGGGAAACAGAATTAGCCCTCGACGTCTGAACAACTTTTTTTGAAAAAATCCCTAAGCCGCGCGGTCCACAATTTCTGCTAAAAAATCTGACGTTCTGCAATTCACTCAAAATGTTGGCAAACTGTTGCAAGTGATCCCCTGAAATGTTTTTCGGTGGAAACAGATGGTTTTTTATCATCGGAAACAGAATTAGCCCTCGACGTCTGAAAAATTTTTTGTGAAAAAATCCCTAAGCCGCGCGGTCACAATTTCAGCAAAAATCTGACGTTCTGCAATTCACTCAAAAATGTTGGTAAACAGTTGCAAACGATCCCCTGATAGGTTTTTTGGTGGAAACAGATGGGTTTTTATTATCGGAAACAGAATTAGCCCTCGACGTCTGAACAACTTTTTTTGAAAAAATCCCTAAGCCGCGCGGTCACAATTTCTGCTAAAAATCTGACGTTCTGCTATTCACTCAAAAATGGTGCCAAACTGTTGCAAACGATCAGCTGAAATGTTTTTCGGTGGAAACAGATGGGTTTTTATCATTGGAAACAGAATTAGCCCTTGACGTCTGAACAACTTTTTTTGAAAAAATCCTTAAGCCGCGCGGTCACAATTTCAGCAAAAATCTGACGTTCTGCAATTCACTCAAAAATGTTGGTAAACAGTTGCAAACGATCCCCTGATAGGTTTTTTGGTGGAAACAGATGGGTTTTTATTATCGGAAACAGAATTAGCCCTCGACGTCTGAACAACTTTTTTTGAAAAAATCCCTATGCCGCGCGGTCACAATTTCTGCTAAAAATCTGACGTTCTGCAATTCACTCAAAAATGTTGGCAAACTGTTGCAAGTGATCCCCCGAAAGGTTTTTTCGGTGAAAACAGATGGGTTTTTATCATCGGAAACAGAATTAGCCCTCGACGTCTGAACAACTTTTTTTGAAAAAATCCTTAAGCCGCGCGGTCACAATTTCTGCTAAAAATCTGACGTTCTGCAATTCACTCAAAAATGTAGGCAAACTGTTCCAAACGATCCCCTGAACGGTTTTTCGGTGGAAACAGATGGGTTTCTATCATCGGAAACAGAATTAGCCCTCGACGTCTGAACAACATTTTTTGAAAAAATCCCTAAGCCGCGCGGTCACAATTTCTGCTAAAAATCTGACGTTCTGCAATTCACTCAAAAATGTTGGCAAACTGTTGCAAGTGATCCCCTGAAATGTTTTTCGGTGGAAACAGATGGCTTTTTATCATCGGAAACAGAATTAGCCCTCGACGTCTGAAAAATTTTTTGTGAAAAAATCCCTAAGCCGCGCGGTCACAATTTCAGAAAAAAATCTGACGTTCTGCAATTCACTCAAAAATGGTGCCAAACTATTGCAAACGATCACCTGAAATGTTTTTCGGTGGAAACAGATGGGTTTTTATCATTGGAAACAGAATTAGCCCTTGACGTCTGAACAACTTTTTTTGAAAAAATCCTTAAGCCGCGCGGTCACAATTTCAGCAAGAATCTGACGTTCTGCAATTCACTCAAAAATGTTGGTAAACAGTTGCAAACGATCCCCTGATAGGTTTTTCGGTGGAAACAGATGGGTTTTTATTATGGGAAACAGAATTAGCCCTCGACGTCTGAACAACTTTTTTTGAAAAAATCCCTAAGCCGCGCGGTCACAATTTCTGCTAAAAATCTGACGTTCTGCAATTCACTCAAAAATGTTGGCAAACTGTTGCAAGTGATCCCCTGAAATGTTTTTCGGTGGAAACAGATGGTTTTTTATCATCGGAAACAGAATTAGCCCTCGACGTCTGAAAAATTTTTTGTGAAAAAATCCCTAAGCCGCGCGGTCACAATTTCAGAAAAAAATCTGACGTTCTGCAATTCACTCAAAAATGGTGCCAAACTGTTGCAAACGATCACCTGAAATGTTTTTCGGTGGAAACAGATGGGTTTTTATCATTGGAAACAGAATTAGCCCTTGACGTCTGAACAACTTTTTTTGAAAAAATCCTTAAGCCGCGCGGTCACAATTTCAGCAAAAATCTGACGTTCTGCAATTCACTCAAAAATGTTGGTAAACAGTTGCAAACGATCCCCTGATAGGTTTTTCGGTGGAAACAGATGGGTTTTTATTATGGGAAACAGAATTAGCCCTCGACGTCTGAACAACTTTTTTTGAAAAAATCCCTAAGCCGCGCGGTCACAATTTCTGCTAAAAATCTGACGTTCTGCAATTCACTCAAAAATGGTGCCAAACTGTTGCAAACGATCACCTGAAATGTTTTTCGGTGGAAACAGATGGGTTTTTATCATTGGAAACAGAATTAGCCCTTGACGTCTGAACAACTTTTTTTGAAAAAATCCTTAAGCCGCGCGGTCACAATTTCAGCAAAAATCTGACGTTCTGCAATTCACTCAAAAATGTTGGTAAACAGTTGCAAACGATCCCCTGATAGGTTTTTTGGTGGAAACAGATGGGTTTTTATTATCGGAAACAGAATTAGCCCTCGACGTCTGAACAACTTTTTTTGAAAAAATCCCTATGCCGCGCGGTCACAATTTCTGCTAAAAATCTGACGTTCTGCAATTCACTCAAAAATGTTGGCAAACTGTTGCAAGTGATCCCCCGAAAGGTTTTTTCGGTGGAAACAGATGGGTTTTTATCATCGGAAACAGAATTAGCCCTCGACGTCTGAACAACTTTTTTTGAAAAAATCCCTAAGCCGCGCGGTCACAATTAAAGCAAAAATCTGACGTTCTGCAATTCACTCAAAAATGTTGCCAAACTGTTGCAAGTGATCCCCTGAAATGTTTTTCGGTGGAAACAGATGGGTTTTTATCATCGGAAACAGAATTAGCCCTCGACGTCTGAACAACTTTTTTTGAAAAAATCCCTAAGCCGCGCGGTCACAATTTCTGCTAAAATTCTGACGTTCTGCAATTCACTCAAAAATGTTGGCAAACTGTTGCAAGTAATCCCCCGAAAGGTTTTTATGGTGGAAACAGATGGGTTTTTATCATCGGAAACAGAATTAGCCCTCGACGTCTGAACAACTTTTTTTGAAAAAATCCCTAAGCCGCGCGGTCACAATTTCTGCTAAAAATCTGACGTTCTGCAATTCATTCAAAAATGTTGGCAAACTGTTGAGAGTGATCCCCTGAAATGTTTTTCGGTGGAAACAGTTGGGTTTTTATCATCGGAAACAGAATTAGCCCTCGACGTCTGAACAACTTTTTTTGAAAAAATCCCTAAGCCGCGCGGTCACAATTTCAGCAAAAATCTGACGTTCTGCAATTCACTCAAAAATGGTGCCAAACTGTTGCAAACGATCTCCTGAACGGTTTTTCGGTGGAAACAGATGGGTTTCTATCATCGGAAACAGAATTAGCCCTCGACGTCTGAACAACTTTTTTTGAAAAAATCCCTAAGCCGCGCGGTCACAATTTCTGCTAAAAATCTGACGTTCTGCAATTCACTCAAAAATGTTGGCAAACTGTTGCAAGTGATCCCCTGAAATGTTTTTCGGTGGAAACAGATGGTTTTTTATCATCGGAAACAGAATTAGCCCTCGACGTCTGAACAATTTTTTGTGAAAAAATCCCTAAGCCGCGCGGTCACAATTTCAGAAAAAAATCTGACGTTCTGCAATTCACTCAAAAATGGTGCCAAACTGTTGCAAACGATCACCTGAAATGTTTTTCGGTGGAAACAGATGGGTTTTTATCATTGGTAACAGAATTAGCCCTTGACGTCTGAACAACTTTTTTTGAAAAAATCCTTAAGCCGCGCGGTCACAATTTCAGCAAAAATCTGACGTTCTGCAATTCACTCAAAAATGTTGGTAAACAGTTGCAAACGATCCCCTGATAGGTTTTTTGGTGGAAACAGATGGGTTTTTATTATCGGAAACAGAATTAGCCCTCGACGTCTGAACAACTTTTTTTGAAAAAATCCCAAAGCCGCGCGGTCACAATTTCTGCTAAAAATCTGACGTTCTGCAATTCACTCAAAAATGGTGCCAAACTGTTGCAAACGATCACCTGAAATGTTTTTCGGTGGAAACAGATGGGTTTTTATCATTGGAAACAGAATTAGCCCTTGACGTCTGAACAACTTTTTTTGAAAAAATCCTTAAGCCGCGCGGTCACAATTTCAGCAAAAATCTGACGTTCTGCAATTCACTCAAAAATGTTGGTAAACAGTTGCAAACGATCCCCTGATAGGTTTTTTGGTGGAAACAGATGGGTTTTTATTATCGGAAACAGAATTAGCCCTCGACGTCTGAACAACTTTTTTTGAAAAAATCCTTAAGCCGCGCGGTCACAATTTCTGCTAAAAATCTGACGTTCTGCAATTCACTCAAAAATGTAGGCAAACTGTTCCAAACGATCCCCTGAACGGTTTTTCGGTGGAAACAGATGGGTTTCTATCATCGGAAACAGAATTAGCCCTCGACGTCTGAACAACTTTTTTTGAAAAAATCCCTAAGCCGCGCGGTCACAATTTCTGCTAAAAATCTGACGTTCTGCAATTCACTCAAAAATGTTGGCAAACTGTTGCAAGTGATCCCCTGAAATGTTTTTCGGTGGAAACAGATGGTTTTTTATCATCGGAAACAGAATTAGCCCTCGACGTCTGAAAAATTTTTTGTGAAAAAATCCCTAAGCCGCGCGGTCACAATTTCAGAAAAAAATCTGACGTTCTGCAATTCACTCAAAAATGGTGCCAAACTGTTGCAAACGATCACCTGAAATGTTTTTCGGTGGAAACAGATGGGTTTTTATCATTGGAAACAGAATTAGCCCTTGACGTCTGAACAACTTTTTTTGAAAAAATCCTTAAGCCGCGCGGTCACAATTTCAGCAAGAATCTGACGTTCTGCAATTCACTCAAAAATGTTGGTAAACAGTTGCAAACGATCCCCTGATAGGTTTTTCGGTGGAAACAGATGGGTTTTTATTATGGGAAACAGAATTAGCCCTCGACGTCTGAACAACTTTTTTTGAAAAAATCCCTAAGCCGCGCGGTCACAATTTCTGCTAAAAATCTGACGTTCTGCAATTCACTCAAAAATGTTGGCAAACTGTTGCAAGTGATCCCCTGAAATGTTTTTCGGTGGAAACAGATGGTTTTTTATCATCGGAAACAGAATTAGCCCTCGACGTCTGAAAAATTTTTTGTGAAAAAATCCCTAAGCCGCGCGGTCACAATTTCAGAAAAAAATCTGACGTTCTGCAATTCACTCAAAAATGGTGCCAAACTGTTGCAAACGATCACCTGAAATGTTTTTCGGTGGAAACAGATGGGTTTTTATCATTGGAAACAGAATTAGCCCTTGACGTCTGAACAACTTTTTTTGAAAAAATCCTTAAGCCGCGCGGTCACAATTTCAGCAAAAATCTGACGTTCTGCAATTCACTCAAAAATGTTGGTAAACAGTTGCAAACGATCCCCTGATAGGTTTTTCGGTGGAAACAGATGGGTTTTTATTATGGGAAACAGAATTAGCCCTCGACGTCTGAACAACTTTTTTTGAAAAAATCCCTAAGCCGCGCGGTCACAATTTCTGCTAAAAATCTGACGTTCTGCAATTCACTCAAAAATGGTGCCAAACTGTTGCAAACGATCACCTGAAATGTTTTTCGGTGGAAACAGATGGGTTTTTATCATTGGAAACAGAATTAGCCCTTGACGTCTGAACAACTTTTTTTGAAAAAATCCTTAAGCCGCGCGGTCACAATTTCAGCAAAAATCTGACGTTCTGCAATTCACTCAAAAATGTTGGTAAACAGTTGCAAACGATCCCCTGATAGGTTTTTTGGTGGAAACAGATGGGTTTTTATTATCGGAAACAGAATTAGCCCTCGACGTCTGAACAACTTTTTTTGAAAAAATCCCTATGCCGCGCGGTCACAATTTCTGCTAAAAATCTGACGTTCTGCAATTCACTCAAAAATGTTGGCAAACTCTTGCAAGTGATCCCCCGAAAGGTTTTTTCGGTGGAAACAGATGGGTTTTTATCATCGGAAACAGAATTAGCCCTCGACGTCTGAACAACTTTTTTTGAAAAAATCCCTAAGCCGCGCGGTCACAATTAAAGCAAAAATCTGACGTTCTGCAATTCACTCAAAAATGTTGCCAAACTGTTGCAAGTGATCCCCTGAAATGTTTTTCGGTGGAAACAGATGGGTTTTTATCATCGGAAACAGAATTAGCCCTCGACGTCTGAACAACTTTTTTTGAAAAAATCCCTAAGCCGCGCGGTCACAATTTCTGCTAAAAATCTGACGTTCTGCAATTCACTCAAAAATGTTGGCAAACTGTTGCAAGTAATCCCCCGAAAGGTTTTTATGGTGGAAACAGATGGGTTTTTATCATCGGAAACAGAATTAGCCCTCGACGTCTGAACAACTTTTTTTGAAAAAATCCCTAAGCCGCGCGGTCACAATTTCTGCTAAAAATCTGACGTTCTGCAATTCATTCAAAAATGGTGCCAAACTGTTGCAAACGATCACCTGAAATGTTTTTCGGTGGAAACAGATGGGTTTTTATCATTGGAAACAGAATTAGCCCTTGACGTCTGAACAACTTTTTTTGAAAAAATCCTTAAGCCGCGCGGTCACAATTTCAGCAAAAATCTGACGTTCTGCAATTCATTCAAAAATGGTGCCAAACTGTTGCAAACGATCACCTGAAATGTTTTTCGGTGGAAACAGATGGGTTTTTATCATTGGAAACAGAATTAGCCCTTGACGTCTGAACAACTTTTTTTGAAAAAATCCTTAAGCCGCGCGGTCACAATTTCAGCAAAAATCTGACGTTCTGCAATTCACTCAAAAATGTTGGTAAACAGTTGCAAACGATCCCCTGATAGGTTTTTCGGTGGAAACAGATGGGTTTTTATTATGGGAAACAGAATTAGCCCTCGACGTCTGAACAACTTTTTTTGAAAAAATCCCTAAGCCGCGCGGTCACAATTTCTGCTAAAAATCTGACGTTCTGCAATTCACTCAAAAATGGTGCCAAACTGTTGCAAACGATCACCTGAAATGTTTTTCGGTGGAAACAGATGGGTTTTTATCATTGGAAACAGAATTAGCCCTTGACGTCTGAACAACTTTTTTTGAAAAAATCCTTAAGCCGCGCGGTCACAATTTCAGCAAAAATCTGACGTTCTGCAATTCACTCAAAAATGTTGGTAAACAGTTGCAAACGATCCCCTGATAGGTTTTTTGGTGGAAACAGATGGGTTTTTATTATCGGAAACAGAATTAGCCCTCGACGTCTGAACAACTTTTTTTGAAAAAATCCCTATGCCGCGCGGTCACAATTTCTGCTAAAAATCTGACGTTCTGCAATTCACTCAAAAATGTTGGCAAACTGTTGCAAGTGATCCCCCGAAAGGTTTTTTCGGTGGAAACAGATGGGTTTTTATCATCGGAAACAGAATTAGCCCTCGACGTCTGAACAACTTTTTTTGAAAAAATCCCTAAGCCGCGCGGTCACAATTAAAGCAAAAATCTGACGTTCTGCAATTCACTCAAAAATGTTGCCAAACTGTTGCAAGTGATCCCCTGAAATGTTTTTCGGTGGAAACAGATGGGTTTTTATCATCGGAAACAGAATTAGCCCTCGACGTCTGAACAACTTTTTTTGAAAAAATCCCTAAGCCGCGCGGTCACAATTTCTGCTAAAAATCTGACGTTCTGCAATTCACTCAAAAATGTTGGCAAACTGTTGCAAGTAATCCCCCGAAAGGTTTTTATGGTGGAAACAGATGGGTTTTTATCATCGGAAACAGAATTAGCCCTCGACGTCTGAACAACTTTTTTTGAAAAAATCCCTAAGCCGCGCGGTCACAATTTCTGCTAAAAATCTGACGTTCTGCAATTCATTCAAAAATGTTGGCAAACTGTTGATAGTGATCCCCTGAAATGTTTTTCGGTGGAAACAGTTGGGTTTTTATCATCGGAAACAGAATTAGCCCTCGACGTCTGAACAACTTTTTTTGAAAAAATCCCTAAGCCGCGCGGTCACAATTTCAGCAAAAATCTGACGTTCTGCAATTCACTCAAAAATGGTGCCAAACTGTTGCAAACGATCCCCTGAACGGTTTTTCGGTGGAAACAGATGGGTTTCTATCATCGGAAACAGAATTAGCCCTCGACGTCTGAACAACTTTTTTTGAAAAAATCCCTAAGCCGCGCGGTCACAATTTCTACTAAAAATCTGACGTTCTGCAATTCACTCAAAAATGTTGGCAAACTGTTGCAAGTGATCCCCTGAAATGTTTTTCGGTGGAAACAGATGGTTTTTTATCATCGGAAACAGAATTAGCCCTCGACGTCTGAACAACTTTTTTTGAAAAAATCCCTAAGCCGCGCGGTCACAATTTCTGCTAAAAATCTGACGTTCTGCAATTCACTCAAAAATGGTGCCAAACTGTTGCAAACGATCACCTGAAATGTTTTTATGGTGGAAACAGATGGGTTTTTATCATCGGAAACAGAATTAGCCCTCGACGTCTGAACAACTTTTTTTGAAAAAATCCCTAAGCCGCGCGGTCACAATTTCTGCTAAAAATCTGACGTTCTGCAATTCATTCAAAAATGTTGGCAAACTGTTGAGAGTGATCCCCTGAAATGTTTTTCGGTGGAAACAGTTGGGTTTTTATCATCGGAAACAGAATTAGCCCTCGACGTCTGAACAACTTTTTTTGAAAAAATCCCTAAGCCGCGCAGTCACAATTTCAGCAAAAATCTGACGTTCCGCAATTCACTCAAAAATGGTGCCAAACTGTTGCAAGTGATCCCCTGAAATGTTTTTCGGTGGAAACAGATGGGTTTTTATCATCGGAAACAGAATTAGCCCTCGACGTCTGAACAACTTTTTTTGAAAAAATCCCTAAGCCGCGCGGTCACAATTTCTGCTAAAAATCTGACGTTCTGCAATTCACTCAAAAATGTTGGCAAACTGTTGCAAGTGATCCCCTGAAATGTTTTTCGGTGGAAACAGATGGTTTTTTATCATCGGAAACAGAATCAGCCCTCGACGTCTGAACAATTTTTTGTGAAAAAATCCCTAAGCCGCGCGGTCACAATTTCAGAAAAAATCTGACGTTCTGCAATTCACTCAAAAGTGGTGCCAAACTGTTGCAAACGATCACCTGAAATGTTTTTCGGTGGAAACAGATGGGTTTTTATCATTGGAAACAGAATTAGCCCTTGACGTCTGAACAACTTTTTTTGAAAAAATCCTTAAGCCGCGCGGTCACAATTTCAGCAAAAATCTGACGTTCTGCAATTCACTCAAAAATGTTGGTAAACAGTTGCAAACGATCCCCTGATAGGTTTTTTGGTGGAAACAGATGGGTTTTTATTATCGGAAACAGAATTAGCCCTCGACGTCTGAACAACTTTTTTTGAAAAAATCCCTAAGCCGCGCGGTCACAATTTCTGCTAAAAATCTGACGTTCTGCAATTCACTCAAAAATGGTGCCAAACTGTTGCAAACGATCACCTGAAATGTTTTTCGGTGGAAACAGATGGGTTTTTATCATTGGAAACAGAATTAGCCCTTGACCTCTGAACAACTTTTTTTGAAAAAATCCTTAAGCCGCGCGGTCACAATTTCAGCAAAAATCTGACGTTCTGCAATTCACTCAAAAATGTTGGTAAACAGTTGCAAACGATCCCCTGATAGGTTTTTTGGTGGAAACAGATGGGTTTTTATTATCGGAAACAGAATTAGCCCTCGACGTCTGAACAACTTTTTTTGAAAAAATCCCTAAGCCGCGCGGTCACAATTTCTGCTAAAAATCTGACGTTCTGCAATTCACTCAAAAATGGTGCCAAACTGTTGCAAACGATCACCTGAAATGTTTTTCGGTGGAAACAGATGGGTTTTTATCATTGGAAACAGAATTAGCCCTTGACGTCTGAACAACTTTTTTTGAAAAAATCCTTAAGCCGCGCGGTCACAATTTCAGCAAAAATCTGACGTTCTGCAATTCACTCAAAAATGTTGGTAAACAGTTGCAAACGATCCCCTGATAGGTTTTTTGGTGGAAACAGATGGGTTTTTATTATCGGAAACAGAATTAGCCCTCGACGTCTGAACAATTTTTTGTGAAAAAATCCATAAGCCGCGCGGTCACAATTTCAGAAAAAATCTGACGTTCTGCAATTCACTCAAAAATGGTGCCAAACTGTTGCAAACGATCACCTGAAATGTTTTTCGGTGGAAACAGATGGGTTTTTATCATTGGAAACAGAATTAGCCCTTGACGTCTGAACAACTTTTTTTGAAAAAATCCCTATGCCGCGCGGTCACAATTTCTGCTAAAAATCTGACGTTCTGCAATTCACTCAAAAATGTTGGCAAACTGTTGCAAGTGATCCCCCGAAAGGTTTTTTCGGTGAAAACAGATGGGTTTTTATCATCGGAAACAGAATTAGCCCTCGACGTCTGAACAACTTTTTTTGAAAAAATCCTTAAGCCGCGCGGTCACAATTTCTGCTAAAAATCTGACGTTCTGCAATTCACTCAAAAATGTAGGCAAACTGTTCCAAACGATCCCCTGAACGGTTTTTCGGTGGAAACAGATGGGTTTCTATCATCGGAAACAGAATTAGCCCTCGACGTCTGAACAACTTTTTTTGAAAAAATCCCTATGCCGCGCGGTCACAATTTCTGCTAAAAATCTGACGTTCTGCAATTCACTCAAAAATGTTGGCAAACTGTTGCAAGTGATCCCCCGAAAGGTTTTTTCGGTGGAAACAGATGGGTTTTTATCATCGGAAACAGAATTAGCCCTCGACGTCTGAACAACTTTTTTTGAAAAAATCCCTAAGCCGCGCGGTCACAATTTCAGCAAAAATCTGACGTTCTGCAATTCACTCAAAAATGTTGCCAAACTGTTGCAAGTGATCCCCTGAAATGTTTTTCGGTGGAAACAGATGGGTTTTTATCATCGGAAACAGAATTAGCCCTCGACGTCTGAACAACTTTTTTTTGAAAAAATCCCTAAGCCGCGCGGTCACAATTTCTGCTAAAAATCTGACGTTCTGCAATTCACTCAAAAATGTTGGCAAACTGTTGCAAGTGATCCCCCGAAAGGTTTTTTCGGTGGAAACAGATGGGTTTTTATCATCGGAAACAGAATTAGCCCTCGACGTCTGAACAACTTTTTTTGAAAAAATCCCTAAGCCGCGCGGTCACAATTAAAGCAAAAATCTGACGTTCTGCAATTCACTCAAAAATGTTGCCAAACTGTTGCAAGTGATCCCCTGAAATGTTTTTCGGTGGAAACAGATGGGTTTTTATCATCGGAAACAGAATTAGCCCTCGACGTCTGAACAACTTTTTTTGAAAAAATCCCTAAGCCGCGCGGTCACAATTTCTGCTAAAAATCTGACGTTCTGCAATTCACTCAAAAATGTTGGCAAACTGTTGCAAGTAATCCCCCGAAAGGTTTTTATGGTGGAAACAGATGGGTTTTTATCATCGGAAACAGAATTAGCCCTCGACGTCTGAACAACTTTTTTTGAAAAAATCCCTAAGCCGCGCGGTCACAATTTCTACTAAAAATCTGACGTTCTGCAATTCACTCAAAAATGTTGGCAAACTGTTGCAAGTGATCCCCTGAAATGTTTTTCGGTGGAAACAGATGGTTTTTTATCATCGGAAACAGAATTAGCCCTCGACGTCTGAACAACTTTTTTTGAAAAAATCCCTAAGCCGCGCGGTCACAATTTCTGCTAAAAATCTGACGTTCTGCAATTCACTCAAAAATGGTGCCAAACTGTTGCAAACGATCACCTGAAATGTTTTTATGGTGGAAACAGATGGGTTTTTATCATCGGAAACAGAATTAGCCCTCGACGTCTGAACAACTTTTTTTGAAAAAATCCCTAAGCCGCGCGGTCACAATTTCTGCTAAAAATCTGACGTTCTGCAATTCATTCAAAAATGTTGGCAAACTGTTGAGAGTGATCCCCTGAAATGTTTTTCGGTGGAAACAGTTGGGTTTTTATCATCGGAAACAGAATTAGCCCTCGACGTCTGAACAACTTTTTTTGAAAAAATCCCTAAGCCGCGCAGTCACAATTTCAGCAAAAATCTGACGTTCCGCAATTCACTCAAAAATGGTGCCAAACTGTTGCAAGTGATCCCCTGAAATGTTTTTCGGTGGAAACAGATGGGTTTTTATCATCGGAAACAGAATTAGCCCTCGACGTCTGAACAACTTTTTTTGAAAAAATCCCTAAGCCGCGCGGTCACAATTTCTGCTAAAAATCTGACGTTCTGCAATTCACTCAAAAATGTTGGCAAACTGTTGCAAGTGATCCCCTGAAATGTTTTTCGGTGGAAACAGATGGTTTTTTATCATCGGAAACAGAATCAGCCCTCGACGTCTGAACAATTTTTTGTGAAAAAATCCCTAAGCCGCGCGGTCACAATTTCAGAAAAAATCTGACGTTCTGCAATTCACTCAAAAGTGGTGCCAAACTGTTGCAAACGATCACCTGAAATGTTTTTCGGTGGAAACAGATGGGTTTTTATCATTGGAAACAGAATTAGCCCTTGACGTCTGAACAACTTTTTTTGAAAAAATCCTTAAGCCGCGCGGTCACAATTTCAGCAAAAATCTGACGTTCTGCAATTCACTCAAAAATGTTGGTAAACAGTTGCAAACGATCCCCTGATAGGTTTTTCGGTGGAAACAGATGGGTTTTTATTATGGGAAACAGAATTAGCCCTCGACGTCTGAACAACTTTTTTTGAAAAAATCCCTAAGCCGCGCGGTCACAATTTCTGCTAAAAATCTGACGTTCTGCAATTCACTCAAAAATGGTGCCAAACTGTTGCAAACGATCACCTGAAATGTTTTTCGGTGGAAACAGATGGGTTTTTATCATTGGAAACAGAATTAGCCCTTGACCTCTGAACAACTTTTTTTGAAAAAATCCTTAAGCCGCGCGGTCACAATTTCAGCAAAAATCTGACGTTCTGCAATTCACTCAAAAATGTTGGTAAACAGTTGCAAACGATCCCCTGATAGGTTTTTTGGTGGAAACAGATGGGTTTTTATTATCGGAAACAGAATTAGCCCTCGACGTCTGAACAACTTTTTTTGAAAAAATCCCTAAGCCGCGCGGTCACAATTTCTGCTAAAAATCTGACGTTCTGCAATTCACTCAAAAATGGTGCCAAACTGTTGCAAACGATCACCTGAAATGTTTTTCGGTGGAAACAGATGGGTTTTTATCATTGGAAACAGAATTAGCCCTTGACGTCTGAACAACTTTTTTTGAAAAAATCCTTAAGCCGCGCGGTCACAATTTCAGCAAAAATCTGACGTTCTGCAATTCACTCAAAAATGTTGGTAAACAGTTGCAAACGATCCCCTGATAGGTTTTTTGGTGGAAACAGATGGGTTTTTATTATCGGAAACAGAATTAGCCCTCGACGTCTGAACAATTTTTTGTGAAAAAATCCATAAGCCGCGCGGTCACAATTTCAGAAAAAATCTGACGTTCTGCAATTCACTCAAAAATGGTGCCAAACTGTTGCAAACGATCACCTGAAATGTTTTTCGGTGGAAACAGATGGGTTTTTATCATTGGAAACAGAATTAGCCCTTGACGTCTGAACAACTTTTTTTGAAAAAATCCCTATGCCGCGCGGTCACAATTTCTGCTAAAAATCTGACGTTCTGCAATTCACTCAAAAATGTTGGCAAACTGTTGCAAGTGATCCCCCGAAAGGTTTTTTCGGTGAAAACAGATGGGTTTTTATCATCGGAAACAGAATTAGCCCTCGACGTCTGAACAACTTTTTTTGAAAAAATCCTTAAGCCGCGCGGTCACAATTTCTGCTAAAAATCTGACGTTCTGCAATTCACTCAAAAATGTAGGCAAACTGTTCCAAACGATCCCCTGAACGGTTTTTCGGTGGAAACAGATGGGTTTCTATCATCGGAAACAGAATTAGCCCTCGACGTCTGAACAACTTTTTTTGAAAAAATCCCTATGCCGCGCGGTCACAATTTCTGCTAAAAATCTGACGTTCTGCAATTCACTCAAAAATGTTGGCAAACTGTTGCAAGTGATCCCCCGAAAGGTTTTTTCGGTGGAAACAGATGGGTTTTTATCATCGGAAACAGAATTAGCCCTCGACGTCTGAACAACTTTTTTTGAAAAAATCCCTAAGCCGCGCGGTCACAATTTCAGCAAAAATCTGACGTTCTGCAATTCACTCAAAAATGTTGCCAAACTGTTGCAAGTGATCCCCTGAAATGTTTTTCGGTGGAAACAGATGGGTTTTTATCATCGGAAACAGAATTAGCCCTCGACGTCTGAACAACTTTTTTTTGAAAAAATCCCTAAGCCGCGCGGTCACAATTTCTGCTAAAAATCTGACGTTCTGCAATTCACTCAAAAATGTTGGCAAACTGTTGCAAGTGATCCCCCGAAAGGTTTTTTCGGTGGAAACAGATGGGTTTTTATCATCGGAAACAGAATTAGCCCTCGACGTCTGAACAACTTTTTTTGAAAAAATCCCTAAGCCGCGCGGTCACAATTAAAGCAAAAATCTGACGTTCTGCAATTCACTCAAAAATGTTGCCAAACTGTTGCAAGTGATCCCCTGAAATGTTTTTCGGTGGAAACAGATGGGTTTTTATCATCGGAAACAGAATTAGCCCTCGACGTCTGAACAACTTTTTTTGAAAAAATCCCTAAGCCGCGCGGTCACAATTTCTGCTAAAAATCTGACGTTCTGCAATTCACTCAAAAATGTTGGCAAACTGTTGCAAGTAATCCCCCGAAAGGTTTTTATGGTGGAAACAGATGGGTTTTTATCATCGGAAACAGAATTAGCCCTCGACGTCTGAACAACTTTTTTTGAAAAAATCCCTAAGCCGCGCGGTCACAATTTCTACTAAAAATCTGACGTTCTGCAATTCACTCAAAAATGTTGGCAAACTGTTGCAAGTGATCCCCTGAAATGTTTTTCGGTGGAAACAGATGGTTTTTTATCATCGGAAACAGAATTAGCCCTCGACGTCTGAACAACTTTTTTTGAAAAAATCCCTAAGCCGCGCGGTCACAATTTCTGCTAAAAATCTGACGTTCTGCAATTCACTCAAAAATGGTGCCAAACTGTTGCAAACGATCACCTGAAATGTTTTTATGGTGGAAACAGATGGGTTTTTATCATCGGAAACAGAATTAGCCCTCGACGTCTGAACAACTTTTTTTGAAAAAATCCCTAAGCCGCGCGGTCACAATTTCTGCTAAAAATCTGACGTTCTGCAATTCATTCAAAAATGTTGGCAAACTGTTGAGAGTGATCCCCTGAAATGTTTTTCGGTGGAAACAGTTGGGTTTTTATCATCGGAAACAGAATTAGCCCTCGACGTCTGAACAACTTTTTTTGAAAAAATCCCTAAGCCGCGCAGTCACAATTTCAGCAAAAATCTGACGTTCCGCAATTCACTCAAAAATGGTGCCAAACTGTTGCAAGTGATCCCCTGAAATGTTTTTCGGTGGAAACAGATGGGTTTTTATCATCGGAAACAGAATTAGCCCTCGACGTCTGAACAACTTTTTTTGAAAAAATCCCTAAGCCGCGCGGTCACAATTTCTGCTAAAAATCTGACGTTCTGCAATTCACTCAAAAATGTTGGCAAACTGTTGCAAGTGATCCCCTGAAATGTTTTTCGGTGGAAACAGATGGTTTTTTATCATCGGAAACAGAATCAGCCCTCGACGTCTGAACAATTTTTTGTGAAAAAATCCCTAAGCCGCGCGGTCACAATTTCAGAAAAAATCTGACGTTCTGCAATTCACTCAAAAGTGGTGCCAAACTGTTGCAAACGATCACCTGAAATGTTTTTCGGTGGAAACAGATGGGTTTTTATCATTGGAAACAGAATTAGCCCTTGACGTCTGAACAACTTTTTTTGAAAAAATCCTTAAGCCGCGCGGTCACAATTTCAGCAAAAATCTGACGTTCTGCAATTCACTCAAAAATGTTGGTAAACAGTTGCAAACGATCCCCTGATAGGTTTTTTGGTGGAAACAGATGGGTTTTTATTATCGGAAACAGAATTAGCCCTCGACGTCTGAACAACTTTTTTTGAAAAAATCCCTAAGCCGCGCGGTCACAATTTCTGCTAAAAATCTGACGTTCTGCAATTCACTCAAAAATGGTGCCAAACTGTTGCAAACGATCACCTGAAATGTTTTTCGGTGGAAACAGATGGGTTTTTATCATTGGAAACAGAATTAGCCCTTGACCTCTGAACAACTTTTTTTGAAAAAATCCTTAAGCCGCGCGGTCACAATTTCAGCAAAAATCTGACGTTCTGCAATTCACTCAAAAATGTTGGTAAACAGTTGCAAACGATCCCCTGATAGGTTTTTTGGTGGAAACAGATGGGTTTTTATTATCGGAAACAGAATTAGCCCTCGACGTCTGAACAACTTTTTTTGAAAAAATCCCTAAGCCGCGCGGTCACAATTTCTGCTAAAAATCTGACGTTCTGCAATTCACTCAAAAATGGTGCCAAACTGTTGCAAACGATCACCTGAAATGTTTTTCGGTGGAAACAGATGGGTTTTTATCATTGGAAACAGAATTAGCCCTTGACGTCTGAACAACTTTTTTTGAAAAAATCCTTAAGCCGCGCGGTCACAATTTCAGCAAAAATCTGACGTTCTGCAATTCACTCAAAAATGTTGGTAAACAGTTGCAAACGATCCCCTGATAGGTTTTTTGGTGGAAACAGATGGGTTTTTATTATCGGAAACAGAATTAGCCCTCGACGTCTGAACAATTTTTTGTGAAAAAATCCATAAGCCGCGCGGTCACAATTTCAGAAAAAATCTGACGTTCTGCAATTCACTCAAAAATGGTGCCAAACTGTTGCAAACGATCACCTGAAATGTTTTTCGGTGGAAACAGATGGGTTTTTATCATTGGAAACAGAATTAGCCCTTGACGTCTGAACAACTTTTTTTGAAAAAATCCCTATGCCGCGCGGTCACAATTTCTGATAAAAATCTGACGTTCTGCAATTCACTCAAAAATGTTGGCAAACTGTTGCAAGTGATCCCCCGAAAGGTTTTTTCGGTGAAAACAGATGGGTTTTTATCATCGGAAACAGAATTAGCCCTCGACGTCTGAACAACTTTTTTTGAAAAAATCCTTAAGCCGCGCGGTCACAATTTCTGCTAAAAATCTGACGTTCTGCAATTCACTCAAAAATGTAGGCAAACTGTTCCAAACGATCCCCTGAACGGTTTTTCGGTGGAAACAGATGGGTTTCTATCATCGGAAACAGAATTAGCCCTCGACGTCTGAACAACTTTTTTTGAAAAAATCCCTATGCCGCGCGGTCACAATTTCTGCTAAAAATCTGACGTTCTGCAATTCACTCAAAAATGTTGGCAAACTGTTGCAAGTGATCCCCCGAAAGGTTTTTTCGGTGGAAACAGATGGGTTTTTATCATCGGAAACAGAATTAGCCCTCGACGTCTGAACAACTTTTTTTGAAAAAATCCCTAAGCCGCGCGGTCACAATTTCAGCAAAAATCTGACGTTCTGCAATTCACTCAAAAATGTTGCCAAACTGTTGCAAGTGATCCCCTGAAATGTTTTTCGGTGGAAACAGATGGGTTTTTATCATCGGAAACAGAATTAGCCCTCGACGTCTGAACAACTTTTTTTTGAAAAAATCCCTAAGCCGCGCGGTCACAATTTCTGCTAAAAATCTGACGTTCTGCAATTCACTCAAAAATGTTGGCAAACTGTTGCAAGTAATCCCCCGAAAGGTTTTTATGGTGGAAACAGATGGGTTTTTATCATCGGAAACAGAATTAGCCCTCGACGTCTGAACAACTTTTTTTGAAAAAATCCCTAAGCCGCGCGGTCACAATTTCTGCTAAAAATCTGACGTTCTGCAATTCATTCAAAAATGTTGGCAAACTGTTGAGAGTGATCCCCTGAAATGTTTTTCGGTGGAAACAGTTGGGTTTTTATCATCGGAAACAGAATTAGCCCTCGACGTCTGAACAACTTTTTTTGAAAAAATCCCTAAGCCGCGCGGTCACAATTTCAGCAAAAATCTGACGTTCTGCAATTCACTCAAAAATGGTGCCAAACTGTTGCAAACGATCCCCTGAACGGTTTTTCGGTGGAAACAGATGGGTTTCTATCATCGGAAACAGAATTAGCCCTCGACGTCTGAACAATTTTTTGTGAAAAAATCCCTAAGCCGCGCGGTCACAATTTCTGCTAAAAATCTGACGTTCTGCAATTCACTCAAAAATGGTGCCAAACTGTTGCAAGTGATCCCCTGAAATGTTTTTCGGTGGAAACAGATGGTTTTTTATCATCGGAAACAGAATTAGCCCTCGACGTCTGAACAACTTTTTTTGAAAAAATCCCTAAGCCGCGCGGTCACAATTTCTGCTAAAAATCTGACGTTCTGCAATTCATTCAAAAATGTTGGCAAACTGTTGAGAGTGATCCCCTGAAATGTTTTTCGGTGGAAACAGTTGGGCTTTTATCATCGGAAACAGAATTAGCCCTCGACGTCTGAACAACTTTTTTTGAAAAAATCCCTAAGCCGCGCTGTCACAATTTCTGCTAAAAATCTGACGTTCTGCAATTCATTCAAAAATGTTGGCAAACTGTTGCAAGTGATCCCCTGAAATGTTTTTCGGTGGAAACAGATGGTTTTTTATCATCGGAAACAGAATTAGCCCTCGACGTCTGAAAAATTTTTTGTGAAAAAATCCCTAAGCCGCGCGGTCACAATTTCAGAAAAAAATCTGACGTTCTGCAATTCACTCAAAAATGGTGCCAAACTGTTGCAAACGATCACCTGAAATGTTTTTCGGTGGAAACAGATGGGTTTTTATCATTGGAAACAGAATTAGCCCTTGACGTCTGAACAACTTTTTTTGAAAAAATCCTTAAGCCGCGCGGTCACAATTTCAGCAAAAATCTGACGTTCTGCAATTCACTCAAAAATGTTGGTAAACAGTTGCAAACGATCCCCTGATAGGTTTTTCGGTGGAAACAGATGGGTTTTTATTATGGGAAACAGAATTAGCCCTCGACGTCTGAACAACTTTTTTTGAAAAAATCCCTAAGCCGCGCGGTCACAATTTCTGCTAAAAATCTGACGTTCTGCAATTCACTCAAAAATGGTGCCAAACTGTTGCAAACGATCACCTGAAATGTTTTTCGGTGGAAACAGATGGGTTTTTATCATTGGAAACAGAATTAGCCCTTGACCTCTGAACAACTTTTTTTGAAAAAATCCTTAAGCCGCGCGGTCACAATTTCAGCAAAAATCTGACGTTCTGCAATTCACTCAAAAATGTTGGTAAACAGTTGCAAACGATCCCCTGATAGGTTTTTTGGTGGAAACAGATGGGTTTTTATTATCGGAAACAGAATTAGCCCTCGACGTCTGAACAACTTTTTTTGAAAAAATCCCTAAGCCGCGCGGTCACAATTTCTGCTAAAAATCTGACGTTCTGCAATTCACTCAAAAATGGTGCCAAACTGTTGCAAACGATCACCTGAAATGTTTTTCGGTGGAAACAGATGGGTTTTTATCATTGGAAACAGAATTAGCCCTTGACGTCTGAACAACTTTTTTTGAAAAAATCCTTAAGCCGCGCGGTCACAATTTCAGCAAAAATCTGACGTTCTGCAATTCACTCAAAAATGTTGGTAAACAGTTGCAAACGATCCCCTGATAGGTTTTTTGGTGGAAACAGATGGGTTTTTATTATCGGAAACAGAATTAGCCCTCGACGTCTGAACAATTTTTTGTGAAAAAATCCATAAGCCGCGCGGTCACAATTTCAGAAAAAATCTGACGTTCTGCAATTCACTCAAAAATGGTGCCAAACTGTTGCAAACGATCACCTGAAATGTTTTTCGGTGGAAACAGATGGGTTTTTATCATTGGAAACAGAATTAGCCCTTGACGTCTGAACAACTTTTTTTGAAAAAATCCCTATGCCGCGCGGTCACAATTTCTGCTAAAAATCTGACGTTCTGCAATTCACTCAAAAATGTTGGCAAACTGTTGCAAGTGATCCCCCGAAAGGTTTTTTCGGTGAAAACAGATGGGTTTTTATCATCGGAAACAGAATTAGCCCTCGACGTCTGAACAACTTTTTTTGAAAAAATCCTTAAGCCGCGCGGTCACAATTTCTGCTAAAAATCTGACGTTCTGCAATTCACTCAAAAATGTAGGCAAACTGTTCCAAACGATCCCCTGAACGGTTTTTCGGTGGAAACAGATGGGTTTCTATCATCGGAAACAGAATTAGCCCTCGACGTCTGAACAACTTTTTTTGAAAAAATCCCTATGCCGCGCGGTCACAATTTCTGCTAAAAATCTGACGTTCTGCAATTCACTCAAAAATGTTGGCAAACTGTTGCAAGTGATCCCCCGAAAGGTTTTTTCGGTGGAAACAGATGGGTTTTTATCATCGGAAACAGAATTAGCCCTCGACGTCTGAACAACTTTTTTTGAAAAAATCCCTAAGCCGCGCGGTCACAATTTCAGCAAAAATCTGACGTTCTGCAATTCACTCAAAAATGTTGCCAAACTGTTGCAAGTGATCCCCTGAAATGTTTTTCGGTGGAAACAGATGGGTTTTTATCATCGGAAACAGAATTAGCCCTCGACGTCTGAACAACTTTTTTTGAAAAAATCCCTAAGCCGCGCGGTCACAATTTCTGCTAAAAATCTGACGTTCTGCAATTCACTCAAAAATGTTGGCAAACTGTTGCAAGTAATCCCCCGAAAGGTTTTTATGGTGGAAACAGATGGGTTTTTATCATCGGAAACAGAATTAGCCCTCGACGTCTGAACAACTTTTTTTGAAAAAATCCCTAAGCCGCGCGGTCACAATTTCTGCTAAAAATCTGACGTTCTGCAATTCATTCAAAAATGTTGGCAAACTGTTGAGAGTGATCCCCTGAAATGTGTTTCGGTGGAAACAGTTGGGTTTTTATCATCGGAAACAGAATTAGCCCTCGACGTCTGAACAACTTTTTTTGAAAAAATCCCTAAGCCGCGCGGTCACAATTTCAGCAAAAATCTGACGTTCTGCAATTCACTCAAAAATGGTGCCAAACTGTTGCAAACGATCCCCTGAACGGTTTTTCGGTGGAAACAGATGGGTTTCTATCATCGGAAACAGAATTAGCCCTCGACGTCTGAACAACTTTTTTTGAAAAAATCCCTAAGCCGCGCGGTCACAATTTCTACTAAAAATCTGACGTTCTGCAATTCACTCAAAAATGTTGGCAAACTGTTGCAAGTGATCCCCTGAAATGTTTTTCGGTGGAAACAGATGGTTTTTTATCATCGGAAACAGAATTAGCCCTCGACGTCTGAACAACTTTTTTTGAAAAAATCCCTAAGCCGCGCGGTCACAATTTCTGCTAAAAATCTGACGTTCTGCAATTCACTCAAAAATGGTGCCAAACTGTTGCAAGTGATCCCCTGAAATGTTTTTCGGTGGAAACAGATGGTTTTTTATCATCGGAAACAGAATTAGCCCTCGACGTCTGAACAACTTTTTTTGAAAAAATCCCTAAGCCGCGCGGTCACAATTTCTGCTAAAAATCTGACGTTCTGCAATTCATTCAAAAATGTTGGCAAACTGTTGAGAGTGATCCCCTGAAATGTTTTTCGGTGGAAACAGTTGGGCTTTTATCATCGGAAACAGAATTAGCCCTCGACGTCTGAACAACTTTTTTTGAAAAAATCCCTAAGCCGCGCGGTCACAATTTCTGCTAAAAATCTGACGTTCTGCAATTCATTCAAAAATGTTGGCAAACTGTTGCAAGTGATCCCCTGAAATGTTTTTCGGTGGAAACAGATGGTTTTTTATCATCGGAAACAGAATTAGCCCTCGACGTCTGAAAAATTTTTTGTGAAAAAATCCCTAAGCCGCGCGGTCACAATTTCAGAAAAAAATCTGACGTTCTGCAATTCACTCAAAAATGGTGCCAAACTGTTGCAAACGATCACCTGAAATGTTTTTCGGTGGAAACAGATGGGTTTTTATCATTGGAAACAGAATTAGCCCTTGACGTCTGAACAACTTTTTTTGAAAAAATCCTTAAGCCGCGCGGTCACAATTTCAGCAAAAATCTGACGTTCTGCAATTCACTCAAAAATGTTGGTAAACAGTTGCAAACGATCCCCTGATAGGTTTTTCGGTGGAAACAGATGGGTTTTTATTATGGGAAACAGAATTAGCCCTCGACGTCTGAACAACTTTTTTTGAAAAAATCCCTAAGCCGCGCGGTCACAATTTCTGCTAAAAATCTGACGTTCTGCAATTCACTCAAAAATGGTGCCAAACTGTTGCAAACGATCACCTGAAATGTTTTTCGGTGGAAACAGATGGGTTTTTATCATTGGAAACAGAATTAGCCCTTGACGTCTGAACAACTTTTTTTGAAAAAATCCTTAAGCCGCGCGGTCACAATTTCAGCAAAAATCTGACGTTCTGCAATTCATTCAAAAATGTTGGCAAACTGTTGCAAGTGATCCCCTGAAATGTTTTTCGGTGGAAACAGATGGTTTTTTATCATCGGAAACAGAATTAGCCCTCGACGTCTGAAAAATTTTTTGTGAAAAAATCCCTAAGCCGCGCGGTCACAATTTCAGAAAAAAATCTGACGTTCTGCAATTCACTCAAAAATGGTGCCAAACTGTTGCAAACGATCACCTGAAATGTTTTTCGGTGGAAACAGATGGGTTTTTATCATTGGAAACAGAATTAGCCCTTGACGTCTGAACAACTTTTTTTGAAAAAATCCTTAAGCCGCGCGGTCACAATTTCTGCTAAAAATCTGACGTTCTGCAATTCACTCAAAAATGTAGGCAAACTGTTCCAAACGATCCCCTGATAGGTTTTTCGGTGGAAACAGATGGGTTTTTATTATGGGAAACAGAATTAGCCCTCGACGTCTGAACAACTTTTTTTGAAAAAATCCCTAAGCCGCGCGGTCACAATTTCTGCTAAAAATCTGACGTTCTGCAATTCACTCAAAAATGGTGCCAAACTGTTGCAAACGATCACCTGAAATGTTTTTCGGTGGAAACAGATGGGTTTTTATCATTGGAAACAGAATTAGCCCTTGACGTCTGAACAACTTTTTTTGAAAAAATCCTTAAGCCGCGCGGTCACAATTTCAGCAAAAATCTGACGTTCTGCAATTCACTCAAAAATGTTGGTAAACAGTTGCAAACGATCCCCTGATAGGTTTTTTGGTGGAAACAGATGGGTTTTTATTATCGGAAACAGAATTAGCCCTCGACGTCTGAACAACTTTTTTTGAAAAAATCCCTATGCCGCGCGGTCACAATTTCTGCTAAAAATCTGACGTTCTGCAATTCACTCAAAAATGTTGGCAAACTGTTGCAAGTGATCCCCCGAAAGGTTTTTTCGGTGGAAACAGATGGGTTTTTATCATCGGAAACAGAATTAGCCCTCGACGTCTGAACAACTTTTTTTGAAAAAATCCCTAAGCCGCGCGGTCACAATTAAAGCAAAAATCTGACGTTCTGCAATTCACTCAAAAATGTTGCCAAACTGTTGCAAGTGATCCCCTGAAATGTTTTTCGGTGGAAACAGATGGGTTTTTATCATCGGAAACAGAATTAGCCCTCGACGTCTGAACAACTTTTTTTGAAAAAATCCCTAAGCCGCGCGGTCACAATTTCTGCTAAAAATCTGACGTTCTGCAATTCACTCAAAAATGTTGGCAAACTGTTGCAAGTAATCCCCCGAAAGGTTTTTATGGTGGAAACAGATGGGTTTTTATCATCGGAAACAGAATTAGCCCTCGACGTCTGAACAACTTTTTTTGAAAAAATCCCTAAGCCGCGCGGTCACAATTTCTGCTAAAAATCTGACGTTCTGCAATTCATTCAAAAATGTTGGCAAACTGTTGAGAGTGATCCCCTGAAATGTTTTTCGGTGGAAACAGTTGGGTTTTTATCATCGGAAACAGAATTAGCCCTCGACGTCTGAACAACTTTTTTTGAAAAAATCCCTAAGCCGCGCGGTCACAATTTCAGCAAAAATCTGACGTTCTGCAATTCACTCAAAAATGGTGCCAAACTGTTGCAAACGATCCCCTGAACGGTTTTTCGGTGGAAACAGATGGGTTTCTATCATCGGAAACAGAATTAGCCCTCGACGTCTGAACAACTTTTTTTGAAAAAATCCCTAAGCCGCGCGGTCACAATTTCTACTAAAAATCTGACGTTCTGCAATTCACTCAAAAATGTTGGCAAACTGTTGCAAGTGATCCCCTGAAATGTTTTTCGGTGGAAACAGATGGTTTTTTATCATCGGAAACAGAATTAGCCCTCGACGTCTGAACAACTTTTTTTGAAAAAATCCCTAAGCCGCGCGGTCACAATTTCTGCTAAAAATCTGACGTTCTGCAATTCACTCAAAAATGGTGCCAAACTGTTGCAAACGATCACCTGAAATGTTTTTATGGTGGAAACAGATGGGTTTTTATCATCGGAAACAGAATTAGCCCTCGACGTCTGAACAACTTTTTTTGAAAAAATCCCTAAGCCGCGCGGTCACAATTTCTGCTAAAAATCTGACGTTCTGCAATTCATTCAAAAATGTTGGCAAACTGTTGAGAGTGATCCCCTGAAATGTTTTTCGGTGGAAACAGTTGGGTTTTTATCATCGGAAACAGAATTAGCCCTCGACGTCTGAACAACTTTTTTTGAAAAAATCCCTAAGCCGCGCAGTCACAATTTCAGCAAAAATCTGACGTTCCGCAATTCACTCAAAAATGGTGCCAAACTGTTGCAAGTGATCCCCTGAAATGTTTTTCGGTGGAAACAGATGGGTTTTTATCATCGGAAACAGAATTAGCCCTCGACGTCTGAACAACTTTTTTTGAAAAAATCCCTAAGCCGCGCGGTCACAATTTCTGCTAAAAATCTGACGTTCTGCAATTCACTCAAAAATGTTGGCAAACTGTTGCAAGTGATCCCCTGAAATGTTTTTCGGTGGAAACAGATGGTTTTTTATCATCGGAAACAGAATTAGCCCTCGACGTCTGAACAATTTTTTGTGAAAAAATCCCTAAGCCGCGCGGTCACAATTTCAGAAAAAATCTGACGTTCTGCAATTCACTCAAAAATGGTGCCAAACTGTTGCAAACGATCACCTGAAATGTTTTTCGGTGGAAACAGATGGGTTTTTATCATTGGAAACAGAATTAGCCCTTGACGTCTGAACAACTTTTTTTGAAAAAATCCTTAAGCCGCGCAGTCACAATTTCAGCAAAAATCTGACGTTCTGCAATTCACTCAAAAATGTTGGTAAACAGTTGCAAACGATCCCCTGGTAGGTTTTTTGGTGGAAACAGATGGGTTTTTATTATCGGAAACAGAATTAGCCCTCGACGTCTGAACAACTTTTTTTGAAAAAATCCCTAAGCCGCGCGGTCACAATTTCTGCTAAAAATCTGACGTTCTGCAATTCACTCAAAAATGGTGCCAAACTGTTGCAAACGATCACCTGAAATGTTTTTCGGTGGAAACAGATGGGTTTTTATCATTGGAAACAGAATTAGCCCTTGACGTCTGAACAACTTTTTTTGAAAAAATCCTTAAGCCGCGCGGTCACAATTTCAGCAAAAATCTGACGTTCTGCAATTCACTCAAAAATGTTGGTAAACAGTTGCAAACGATCCCCTGATAGGTTTTTTGGTGGAAACAGATGGGTTTTTATTATCGGAAACAGAATTAGCCCTCGACGTCTGAACAACTTTTTTTGAAAAAATCCCTAAGCCGCGCGGTCACAATTTCTGCTAAAAATCTGACGTTCTGCAATTCACTCAAAAATGGTGCCAAACTGTTGCAAACGATCACCTGAAATGTTTTTCGGTGGAAACAGATGGGTTTTTATCATTGGAAACAGAATTAGCCCTTGACGTCTGAACAACTTTTTTTGAAAAAATCCTTAAGCCGCGCGGTCACAATTTCAGCAAAAATCTGACGTTCTGCAATTCACTCAAAAATGTTGGTAAACAGTTGCAAACGATCCCCTGATAGGTTTTTTGGTGGAAACAGATGGTTTTTTATTATCGGAAACAGAATTAGCCCTCGACGTCTGAACAATTTTTTGTGAAAAAATCCCTAAGCCGCGCGGTCACAATTTCAGAAAAAATCTGACGTTCTGCAATTCACTCAAAAATGGTGCCAAACTGTTACAAGTGATCCCCCGAAAGGTTTTTTCGGTGAAAACAGATGGGTTTTTATCATCGGAAACAGAATTAGCCCTCGACGTCTGAACAACTTTTTTTGAAAAAATCCTTAAGCCGCGCGGTCACAATTTCTGCTAAAAATCTGACGTTCTGCAATTCACTCAAAAATGTAGGCAAACTGTTCCAAACGATCCCCTGAACGGTTTTTCGGTGGAAACAGATGGGTTTCTATCATCGGAAACAGAATTAGCCCTCGACGTCTGAACAACTTTTTTTGAAAAAATCCCTAAGCCGCGCGGTCACAATTTCTGCTAAAAATCTGACGTTCTGCAATTCACTCAAAAATGTTGGCAAACTGTTGCAAGTGATCCCCTGAAATGTTTTTCGGTGGAAACAGATGGTTTTTTATCATCGGAAACAGAATTAGCCCTCGACGTCTGAAAAATTTTTTGTGAAAAAATCCCTAAGCCGCGCGGTCACAATTTCAGAAAAAAATCTGACGTTCTGCAATTCACTCAAAAATGGTGCCAAACTGTTGCAAACGATCACCTGAAATGTTTTTCGGTGGAAACAGATGGGTTTTTATCATTGGAAACAGAATTAGCCCTTGACGTCTGAACAACTTTTTTTGAAAAAATCCTTAAGCCGCGCGGTCACAATTTCAGCAAAAATCTGACGTTCTGCAATTCACTCAAAAATGTTAGTAAACAGTTGCAAACGATCCCCTGATAGGTTTTTCGGTGGAAACAGATGGGTTTTTATTATGGGAAACAGAATTAGCCCTCGACGTCTGAACAACTTTTTTTGAAAAAATCCCTAAGCCGCGCGGTCACAATTTCTGCTAAAAATCTGACGTTCTGCAATTCACTCAAAAATGGTGCCAAACTGTTGCAAACGATCACCTGAAATGTTTTTCGGTGGAAACAGATGGGTTTTTATCATTGGAAACAGAATTAGCCCTCGACGTCTGAACAACTTTTTTTGAAAAAATCCCTATGCCGCGCGGTCACAATTTCTGCTAAAAATCTGACGTTCTGCAATTCACTCAAAAATGTTGGCAAACTGTTGCAAGTGATCCCCCGAAAGGTTTTTTCGGTGGAAACAGATGGGTTTTTATCATCGGAAACAGAATTAGCCCTCGACGTCTGAACAACTTTTTTTGAAAAAATCCCTAAGCCGCGCGGTCACAATTTCAGCAGAAATCTGACGTTCTGCAATTCACTCAAAAATGTTGCCAAACTGTTGCAAGTGATCCCCTGAAATGTTTTTCGGTGGAAACAGATGGGTTTTTATCATCGGAAACAGAATTAGCCCTCGACGTCTGAACAACTTTTTTTGAAAAAATCCCTAAGCCGCGCGGTCACAATTTCAGCAAAAATCTGACGTTCTGCAATTCACTCAAAAATGGTGCCAAACTGTTGCAAACGATCCCCTGAACGGTTTTTCGGTGGAAACAGATGGGTTTCTATCATCGGAAACAGAATTAGCCCTCGACGTCTGAACAACTTTTTTTGAAAAAATCCCTAAGCCGCGCGGTCACAATTTCTACTAAAAATCTGACGTTCTGCAATTCACTCAAAAATGTTGGCAAACTGTTGCAAGTGATCCCCTGAAATGTTTTTCGGTGGAAACAGATGGGTTTTTATCATCGGAAACAGAATTAGCCCTCGACGTCTGAACAACTTTTTTTGAAAAAATCCCTAAGCCGCGCGGTCACAATTTCTGCTAAAAATCTGACGTTCTGCAATTCACTCAAAAATGGTGCCAAACTGTTGCAAACGATCACCTGAAATGTTTTTATGGTGGAAACAGATGGGTTTTTATCATCGGAAACAGAATTAGCCCTCGACGTCTGAACAACTTTTTTTGAAAAAATCCCTAAGCCGCGCGGTCACAATTTCTGCTAAAAATCTGACGTTCTGCAATTCATTCAAAAATGTTGGCAAACTGTTGAGAGTGATCCCCTGAAATGTTTTTCGGTGGAAACAGTTGGGTTTTTATCATCGGAAACAGAATTAGCCCTCGACGTCTGAACAACTTTTTTTGAAAAAATCCCTAAGCCGCGCGGTCACAATTTCTGCTAAAAATCTGACGTTCTGCAATTCACTCAAAAATGTTGGCAAACTGTTGCAAGTGATCCCCTGAAATGTTTTTCGGTGGAAACAGATGGTTTTTTATCATCGGAAACAGAATAAGCCCTCGACGTCTGAACAATTTTTTGTGAAAAAATCCCTAAGCCGCGCGGTCACAATTTCAGAAAAAATCTGACGTTCTGCAATTCACTCAAAAATGGTGCCAAACTGTTGCAAACGATCACCTGAAATGTTTTTCGGTGGAAACAGATGGGTTTTTATCATTGGAAACAGAATTAGCCCTTGACGTCTGAACAACTTTTTTTGAAAAAATCCTTAAGCCGCGCGGTCACAATTTCAGCAAAAATCTGACGTTCTGCAATTCACTCAAAAATGTTGGTAAACAGTTGCAAACGAGCCCCTGGTAGGTTTTTTGGTGGAAACAGATGGGTTTTTATTATCGGAAACAGAATTAGCCCTCGACGTCTGAACAACTTTTTTTGAAAAAATCCCTAAGCCGCGCGGTCACAATTTCAGCAAAAATCTGACGTTCTGCAATTCACTCAAAAATGGTGCCAAACTGTTGCAAACGATCCCCTGAACGGTTTTTCGGTGGAAACAGATGGGTTTCTATCATCGGAAACAGAATTAGCCCTCGACGTCTGAACAACTTTTTTTGAAAAAATCCCTAAGCCGCGCGGTCACAATTTCTACTAAAAATCTGACGTTCTGCAATTCACTCAAAAATGTTGGCAAACTGTTGCAAGTGATCCCCTGAAATGTTTTTCGGTGGAAACAGATGGTTTTTTATCATCGGAAACAGAATTAGCCCTCGACGTCTGAACAACTTTTTTTGAAAAAATCCCTAAGCCGCGCGGTCACAATTTCTGCTAAAAATCTGACGTTCTGCAATTCACTCAAAAATGGTGCCAAACTGTTGCAAACGATCACCTGAAATGTTTTTATGGTGGAAACAGATGGGTTTTTATCATCGGAAACAGAATTAGCCCTCGACGTCTGAACAACTTTTTTTGAAAAAATCCCTAAGCCGCGCGGTCACAATTTCTGCTAAAAATCTGACGTTCTGCAATTCATTCAAAAATGTTGGCAAACTGTTGAGAGTGATCCCCTGAAATGTTTTTCGGTGGAAACAGTTGGGTTTTTATCATCGGAAACAGAATTAGCCCTCGACGTCTGAACAACTTTTTTTGAAAAAATCCCTAAGCCGCGCAGTCACAATTTCAGCAAAAATCTGACGTTCCGCAATTCACTCAAAAATGGTGCCAAACTGTTGCAAGTGATCCCCTGAAATGTTTTTCGGTGGAAACAGATGGGTTTTTATCATCGGAAACAGAATTAGCCCTCGACGTCTGAACAACTTTTTTTGAAAAAATCCCTAAGCCGCGCGGTCACAATTTCTGCTAAAAATCTGACGTTCTGCAATTCACTCAAAAATGTTGGCAAACTGTTGCAAGTGATCCCCTGAAATGTTTTTCGGTGGAAACAGATGGTTTTTTATCATCGGAAACAGAACTAGCCCTCGACGTCTGAACAATTTTTTGTGAAAAAATCCCTAAGCCGCGCGGTCACAATTTCAGAAAAAATCTGACGTTCTGCAATTCACTCAAAAATGGTGCCAAACTGTTGCAAACGATCACCTGAAATGTTTTTCGGTGGAAACAGATGGGTTTTTATCATTGGAAACAGAATTAGCCCTTGACGTCTGAACAACTTTTTTTGAAAAAATCCTTAAGCCGCGCGGTCACAATTTCAGCAAAAATCTGACGTTCTGCAATTCACTCAAAAATGTTGGTAAACAGTTGCAAACGATCCCCTGATAGGTTTTTTGGTGGAAGCAGATGGGTTTTTATTATCGGAAACAGAATTAGCCCTCGACGTCTGAACAACTTTTTTTGAAAAAATCCCTAAGCCGCGCGGTCACAATTTCTGCTAAAAATCTGACGTTCTGCAATTCACTCAAAAATGGTGCCAAACTGTTGCAAACGATCACCTGAAATGTTTTTCGGTGGAAACAGATGGGTTTTTATCATTGGAAACAGAATTAGCCCTTGACCTCTGAACAACTTTTTTTGAAAAAATCCTTAAGCCGCGCGGTCACAATTTCAGCAAAAATCTGACGTTCTGCAATTCACTCAAAAATGTTGGTAAACAGTTGCAAACGATCCCCTGATAGGTTTTTTGGTGGAAACAGATGGGTTTTTATTATCGGAAACAGAATTAGCCCTCGACGTCTGAACAACTTTTTTTGAAAAAATCCCTAAGCCGCGCGGTCACAATTTCTGCTAAAAATCTGACGTTCTGCAATTCACTCAAAAATGGTGCCAAACTGTTGCAAACGATCACCTGAAATGTTTTTCGGTGGAAACAGATGGGTTTTTATCATTGGAAACAGAATTAGCCCTTGACGTCTGAACAACTTTTTTTGAAAAAATCCTTAAGCCGCGCGGTCACAATTTCAGCAAAAATCTGACGTTCTGCAATTCACTCAAAAATGTTGGTAAACAGTTGCAAACGATCCCCTGATAGGTTTTTTGGTGGAAACAGATGGGTTTTTATTATCGGAAACAGAATTAGCCCTCGACGTCTGAACAATTTTTTGTGAAAAAATCCCTAAGCCGCGCGGTCACAATTTCAGAAAAAATCTGACGTTCTGCAATTCACTCAAAAATGGTGCCAAACTGTTGCAAACGATCACCTGAAATGTTTTTCGGTGGAAACAGATGGGTTTTTATCATTGGAAACAGAATTAGCCCTTGACGTCTGAACAACTTTTTTTGAAAAAATCCCTATGCCGCGCGGTCACAATTTCTGCTAAAAATCTGACGTTCTGCAATTCACTCAAAAATGTTGGCAAACTGTTCCAAACGATCCCCTGAACGGTTTTTCGGTGGAAACAGATGGGTTTCTATCATCGGAAACAGAATTAGCCCTCGACGTCTGAACAACTTTTTTTGAAAAAATCCCTATGCCGCGCGGTCACAATTTCTGCTAAAAATCTGACGTTCTGCAATTCACTCAAAAATGTTGGCAAACTGTTGCAAGTGATCCCCCGAAAGGTTTTTTCGGTGGAAACAGATGGGTTTTTATCATCGGAAACAGAATTAGCCCTCGACGTCTGAACAACTTTTTTTGAAAAAATCCCTAAGCCGCGCGGTCACAATTTCAGCAGAAATCTGACGTTCTGCAATTCACTCAAAAATGTTGCCAAACTGTTGCAAGTGATCCCCTGAAATGTTTTTCGGTGGAAACAGATGGGTTTTTATCATCGGAAACAGAATTAGCCCTCGACGTCTGAACAACTTTTTTTGAAAAAATCCCTAAGCCGCGCGGTCACAATTTCAGCAAAAATCTGACGTTCTGCAATTCACTCAAAAATGGTGCCAAACTGTTGCAAACGATCCCCTGAACGGTTTTTCGGTGGAAACAGATGGGTTTCTATCATCGGAAACAGAATTAGCCCTCGACGTCTGAACAACTTTTTTTGAAAAAATCCCTAAGCCGCGCGGTCACAATTTCTACTAAAAATCTGACGTTCTGCAATTCACTCAAAAATGTTGGCAAACTGTTGCAAGTGATCCCCTGAAATGTTTTTCGGTGGAAACAGATGGTTTTTTATCATCGGAAACAGAATTAGCCCTCGACGTCTGAACAACTTTTTTTGAAAAAATCCCTAAGCCGCGCGGTCACAATTTCTGCTAAAAATCTGACGTTCTGCAATTCACTCAAAAATGGTGCCAAACTGTTGCAAACGATCACCTGAAATGTTTTTATGGTGGAAACAGATGGGTTTTTATCATCGGAAACAGAATTAGCCCTCGACGTCTGAACAACTTTTTTTGAAAAAATCCCTAAGCCGCGCGGTCACAATTTCTGCTAAAAATCTGACGTTCTGCAATTCATTCAAAAATGTTGGCAAACTGTTGAGAGTGATCCCCTGAAATGTTTTTCGGTGGAAACAGTTGGGTTTTTATCATCGGAAACAGAATTAGCCCTCGACGTCTGAACAACTTTTTTTGAAAAAATCCCTAAGCCGCGCGGTCACAATTTCTGCTAAAAATCTGACGTTCTGCAATTCACTCAAAAATGTTGGCAAACTGTTGCAAGTGATCCCCTGAAATGTTTTTCGGTGGAAACAGATGGTTTTTTATCATCGGAAACAGAATAAGCCCTCGACGTCTGAACAATTTTTTGTGAAAAAATCCCTAAGCCGCGCGGTCACAATTTCAGAAAAAATCTGACGTTCTGCAATTCACTCAAAAATGGTGCCAAACTGTTGCAAACGATCACCTGAAATGTTTTTCGGTGGAAACAGATGGGTTTTTATCATTGGAAACAGAATTAGCCCTTGACGTCTGAACAACTTTTTTTGAAAAAATCCTTAAGCCGCGCGGTCACAATTTCAGCAAAAATCTGACGTTCTGCAATTCACTCAAAAATGTTGGTAAACAGTTGCAAACGATCCCCTGGTAGGTTTTTTGGTGGAAACAGATGGGTTTTTATTATCGGAAACAGAATTAGCCCTCGACGTCTGAACAACTTTTTTTGAAAAAATCCCTAAGCCGCGCGGTCACAATTTCTGCTAAAAATCTGACGTTCTGCAATTCACTCAAAAATGGTGCCAAACTGTTGCAAACGATCACCTGAAATGTTTTTCGGTGGAAACAGATGGGTTTTTATCATTGGAAACAGAATTAGCCCTTGACGTCTGAACAACTTTTTTTGAAAAAATCCTTAAGCCGCGCGGTCACAATTTCAGCAAAAATCTGACGTTCTGCAATTCACTCAAAAATGTTGGTAAACAGTTGCAAACGATCCCCTGATAGGTTTTTTGGTGGAAACAGATGGGTTTTTATTATCGGAAACAGAATTAGCCCTCGACGTCTGAACAACTTTTTTTGAAAAAATCCCTAAGCCGCGCGGTCACAATTTCTGCTAAAAATCTGACGTTCTGCAATTCACTCAAAAATGGTGCCAAACTGTTGCAAACGATCACCTGAAATGTTTTTCGGTGGAAACAGATGGGTTTTTATCATCGGAAACAGAATTAGCCCTTGACGTCTGAACAACTTTTTTTGAAAAAATCCTTAAGCCGCGCGGTCACAATTTCAGCAAAAATCTGACGTTCTGCAATTCACTCAAAAATGTTGGTAAACAGTTGCAAACGATCCCCTGATAGGTTTTTTGGTGGAAACAGATGGGTTTTTATTATCGGAAACAGAATTAGCCCTCGACGTCTGAACAACTTTTTTTGAAAAATTCCCTAAGCCGCGCGGTCACAATTTCTGCTAAAAATCTGACGTTCTGCAATTCACTCAAAAATTTAGGCAAACTGTTGTAAACGATCCCCTGAACGGTTTTTCGATGGAAACAGATGGGTTCTTATCATCGGAAACAGAATTAGCCCTCGACGTCTGAACAACTTTTTTTGAAAAAATCCCTAAGCCGCGCGGTCACAATTTCAGCAAAAATCTGACGTTCTGCAATTCACTCAAAAATGTTGGCAAACTGTTGCAAGTGATCCCCTGAAATGTTTTTCGGTGGAAACAGATGGGTTTTTATCATCGGAAACAGAATTAGCCCTCGACGTCTGAACAACGTTTTTTGAAAAAATCCCTAAGCCGCGCGGTCACAATTTCAGCAAAAATCTGACGTTCTGCAATTCACTCAAAAATGGTGCCAAACTGTTGCTAACGATCCCCTGAACGGTTTTTCGGTGGAAACAGATGGGTTTCTATCATCGGAAACAGAATTAGCCCTCGACGTCTGAACAACTTTTTTTGAAAAAATCCCTTAGCCGCGCGGTCACAATTTCAGCAAAAATCTGACGTTCTGCAATTCACTCAAAAATGTTGGTAAACAGTTGCAAACGATCCCCTGATAGATTTTTTGGTGGAAACAGATGGGTTTTTATTATCGGAAACAGAATTAGCCCTCGACGTCTGAACAACTTTTTTTGAAAAAATCCCTAAGCCGCGCGGTCACAATTTCAGCAAAAATCTGACGTTCTGCAATTCACTCAAAAATGGTGCCAAACTGTTGCAAGTGATCCCCTGAAATGTTTTTCGGTGGAAACAGATGGGTTTTTATCATCGGAAACAGAATTAGCCCTCGACGTCTGAACAACTTTTTTTGAAAAAATCCCTAAGCGCTCACAATTTCTGCTAAAAATCTGACGTTCTGCAATTCACTCAAAAATGTTGGCAAACTGTTGCAAGTAATCCCCCGATAGGTTTTTATGGTGGAAACAGATGGGTTTTTATCATCGGAAACAGAATTAGCCCTCGACGTCTGAACAACTTTTTTTGAAAAAATCCCTAAGCCGCGCGGTCACAATTTCTGCTAAAAATCTGACGTTCTGCAATTCACTCAAAAATGTAGGCAAACTGTTCCAAACGATCCCCTGAACGGTTTTTCGGTGGAAACAGATGGGTTTCTATCATCGGAAACAGAATTAGCCCTCGACGTCTGAACAACTTTTTTTGAAAAAATCCCTAAGCCGCGCGGTCACAATTTCTGCTAAAAATCTGACGTTCTGCAATTCACTCAAAAATGTTGGCAAACTGTTGCAAGTGATCCCCTGAAATGTTTTTCGGTGGAAACAGATGGTTTTTTATCATCGGAAACAGAATTAGCCCTCGACGTCTGAACAATTTTTTGTGAAAAAATCCCTAAGCCGCGCGGTCACAATTTCAGAAAAAAATCTGACGTTCTGCAATTCACTCAAAAATGGTGCCAAACTGTTGCAAACGATCACCTGAAATGTTTTTCGGTGGAAACAGATGGGTTTTTATCATTGGTAACAGAATTAGCCCTTGACGTCTGAACAACTTTTTTTGAAAAAATCCTTAAACCGCGCGGTCACAATTTCAGCAAAAATCTGACGTTCTGCAATTCACTCAAAAATGTTGGTAAACAGTTGCAAACGATCCCCTGATAGGTTTTTTGGTGGAAACAGATGGGTTTTTATTATCGGAAACAGAATTAGCCCTCGACGTCTGAACAACTTTTTTTGAAAAAATCCCTATGCCGCGCGGTCACAATTTCTGCTAAAAAACTGACGTTCTGCAATTCACTCAAAAATGTTGGCAAACTGTTGCAAGTGATCCCCCAAAAGGTTTTTTCGGTGGAAACAGATGGGTTTTTATCATCGGAAACAGAATTAGCCCTCGACGTCTGAACAACTTTTTTTGAAAAAATCCCTAAGCCGCGCGGTCACAATTTCAGCAAAAATCTGACGTTCTGCAATTCACTCAAAAATGGTGCCAAACTGTTGCAAGTGATCCCCTGAAATGTTTTTCGGTGGAAACAGATGGGTTTTTATCATCGGAAACAGAATTAGCCCTCGACGTCTGAACAACTTTTTTTGAAAAAATCCCTAAGCCGCGCGCTCACAATTTCTGCTAAAAATCTGACGTTCTGCAATTCACTCAAAAATGGTGCCAAACTGTTGCAAGTGATCCCCCGATAGGTTTTTATGGTGGAAACAGATGGGTTTTTATCATCGGAAACAGAATTAGCCCTCGACGTCTGAACAACTTTTTTTGAAAAAATCCCTAAGCCGCGCGGTCACAATTTCTGCTAAAAATCTGACGTTCTGCAATTCACTCAAAAATGTTGGCAAACTGTTGCAAGTAATCCCCCGATAGGTTTTTATGGTGGAAACAGATGGGTTTTTATCATCGGAAACAGAATTAGCCCTCGACGTCTGAACAACTTTTTTTGAAAAAATCCCTAAGCCGCGCGGTCACAATTTCTGCCAAAAATCTGACGTTCTGCAATTCACTCAAAAATGTAGGCAAACTGTTCCAAACGATCCCCTGAACGGTTTTTCGGTGGAAACAGATGGGTTTCTATCATCGGAAACAGAATTAGCCCTCGACGTCTGAACAACTTTTTTTGAAAAAATCCCTAAGCCGCGCGGTCACAATTTCTGCTAAAAATCTGACGTTCTGCAATTCACTCAAAAATGTTGGCAAACTGTTGCAAGTGATCCCCTGAAATGTTTTTCGGTGGAAACAGATGGTTTTTTATCATCGGAAACAGAATTAGCCCTCGACGTCTGAACAATTTTTTGTGAAAAAATCCCTAAGCCGCGCGGTCACAATTTCAGAAAAAAATCTGACGTTCTGCAATTCACTCAAAAATGGTGCCAAACTGTTGCAAACGATCACCTGAAATGTTTTTCGGTGGAAACAGATGGGTTTTTATCATTGGTTACAGAATTAGCCCTTGACGTCTGAACAACTTTTTTTGAAAAAATCCTTAAGCCGCGCTGTCACAATTTCAGCAAAAATCTGACGTTCTGCAATTCACTTAAAAATGTTGGTAAACAGTTGCAAACGATCCCCTGATAGGTTTTTTGGTGGAAACAGATGGGTTTTTATTATCGGAAACAGAATTAGCCCTCGACGTCTGAACAACTTTTTTTGAAAAAATCCCTATGCCGCGCGGTCACAATTTCTGCTAAAAATCTGACGTTCTGCAATTCACTCAAAAATGTTGGCAAACTGTTGCAAGTGATCCCCCGAAAGGTTTTTTCGGTGGAAACAGATGGGTTTTTATCATCGGAAACAGAATTAGCCCTCGACGTCTGAACAACTTTTTTTGAAAAAATCCTTAAGCCGCGCGGTCACAATTTCTGCTAAAAATCTGACGTTCTGCAATTCACTCAAAAATGTAGGCAAACTGTTCCAAACGATCCCCTGAACGGTTTTTCGGTGGAAACAGATGGGTTTCTATCATCGGAAACAGAATTAGCCCTCGACGTCTGAACAACTTTTCTTGAAAAAATCCCTAAGCCGCGCGGTCACAATTTCTGCTAAAAATCTGACGTTCTGCAATTCACTCAAAAATGTTGGCAAACTGTTGCAAGTGATCCCCTGAAATGTTTTTCGGTGGAAACAGATGGTTTTTTATCATCGGAAACAGAATTAGCCCTCGACGTCTGAAAAAAATTTTGTGAAAAAATCCCTAAGCCGCGCGGTCACAATTTCAGAAAAAAATCTGACGTTCTGCAATTCCCTCAAAAATGGTGCCAAACTGTTGCAAACGATCACCTGAAATGTTTTTCGGTGGAAACAGATGGGTTTTTATCATTGGAAACAGAATTAGCCCTTGACGTCTGAACAACTTTTTTTGAAAAAATCCTTAAGCCGCGCGGTCACAATTTCAGCAAAAATCTGACGTTCTGCAATTCACTCAAAAATGTTGGTAAACAGTTGCAAACGATCCCCTGATAGGTTTTTCGGTGGAAACAGATGGGTTTTTATTATGGGAAACAGAATTAGCCCTCGACGTCTGAACAACTTTTTTTGAAAAAATCCCTAAGCCGCGCGGTCACAATTTCTGCTAAAAATCTGACGTTCTGCAATTCACTCAAAAATGGTGCCAAACTGTTGCAAACGATCACCTGAAATGTTTTTCGGTGGAAACAGATGGGTTTTTATCATTGGAAACAGAATTAGCCCTTGACGTCTGAACAACTTTTTTTGAAAAAATCCCTAAGCCGCGCAGTCACAATTTCAGCAAAAATCTGACGTTCTGCAATTCACTCAAAAATGGTGCCAAACTGTTGCAACCGATCCCCTGAACGGTTTTTCGGTGGAAACAGATGGGTTTTTATCATCGGAAACAGAATTAGCCCTCGACGTCTGAACAACTTTTTTTGAAAAAATCCGTAAGCTGCGCGGTCACAATTTCTGCTAAAAATCTGACGTTCTGCAATTCACTCAAAAATGTTGGCAAACTGTTGCAAGTGATCCCCCGAAAGGTTTTTTCGGTGGAAACAGATGGGTTTTTATCATCGGAAACAGAATTAGCCCTCGACGTCTGAACAACTTTTTTTGAAAAATTCCCTAAGCCGCGCGGTCACAATTTCTGCTAAAAATCTGACGTTCTGCAATTCACTCAAAAATGTAGGCAAACTGTTCCAAACGATCCCCTGAACGGTTTTTCGGTGGAAACAGATGGGTTTCTTTCATCGGAAACAGAATTAGCCCTCGACGTCTGAACAACTTTTTTTGAAAAAATCCCTAAGCCGCGCGGTCACAATTTCTGCTAAAAATCTGACGTTCTTCAATTCACTCAAAAATGTTGGCAAACTGTTGCAAGTGATCCCCTGAAATGTTTTTCGGTGGAAACAGATGGTTTTTTATCATCGGAAACAGAATTAGCCCTCGACGTCTGAACATTTTTTTGTGAAAAAATCCCTAAGCCGCGCGGTCACAATTTCAGAAAAAATCTGACGTTCTGCAATTCACTCAAAAATGGTGCCAAACTGTTGCAAACGATCACCTGAAATGTTTTTCGGTGGAAACAGATGGGTTTTTATCATTGGAAACAGAATTAGCCCTTGACGTCTGAACAACTTTTTTTGAAAAAATCCTTAAGCCGCGCGGTCACAATTTCAGCAAAAATCTGACGTTCTGCAATTCACTCAAAAATGTTGGTAAACAGTTGCAAACGATCCCCTGATAGGTTTTTTGGTGGAAACAGATGGGTTTTTATTATCGGAAACAGAATTAGCCCTCGACGTCTGAACAACTTTTTTTGAAAAAATCCCTAAGCCGCGCGGTCACAATTTCTGCTAAAAATCTGACGTTCTGCAATTCATTCAAAAATGTTGGCAAACTGTTGAGAGTGATCCCCTGAAATGTTTTTCGGTGGAAACAGTTGGGTTTTTATCATCGGAAACAGAATTAGCCCTCGACGTCTGAACAACTTTTTTTGATAAAATCCCTAAGCCGCGCAGTCACAATTTCAGCAAAAATCTGACGTTCTGCAATTCACTCAAAAATGGTGCCAAACTGTTGCAAGTGATCCCCTGAAATGTTTTTCGGTGGAAACAGATGGGTTTTTATCATCGGAAACAGAATTAGCCCTCGACGTCTGAACAACTTTTTTTGAAAAAATCCCTAAGCCGCGCCGTCACAATTTCAGCAAAAATCTGACGTTCTGCAATTCACTCAAAAATGGTGCCAAACTGTTGCAAACGATCCCCTGAACGGTTTTTCGGTGGAAACAGATGGGTTTCTATCTTCGGAAACAGAATTAGCCCTCGACGTCTGAACAACTTTTTTTGAAAAAATCCCTTAGCCGCGCGGTCACAATTTCAGCAAAAATCTGACGTTCTGCAATTCACTCAAAAATGTTGGTAAACAGTTGCAAACGATCCCCTGATAGGTTTTTTGGTGGAAACAGATGTGTTTTTATTATCGGAAACAGAATTAGCCCTCGACGTCTGAACAACTTTTTTTGAAAAAATCCCTAAGCCGCGCGGTCACAATTTCTGCTAAAAATCTGACGTTCTGCAATTCACTCAAAAATGTTGGCAAACTGTTGCAAGTGATCCCCCGACAGGTTTTTATGGTGGAAACAGATGGGTTTTTATCATCGGAAACAGAATTAGCCCTCGACATCTGAACAACTTTTTTGAAAAAATCCCTAAGCCGCGCGGTCACAATTTCAGCAAAAATCTGACGTTCTGCAATTCACTCAAAAATGGTGCCAAACTGTTGCAAGTGATCCCCTGAAATGTTTTTCGGTGGAAACAGATGGGTTTCTATCATCGGAAACAGAATTAGCCCTCGACGTCTGAACAACTTTTTTTGAAAAAATCCCTAAGCCGCGCGGTCACAATTTCTGCTAAAAATCTGACGTTCTGCAATTCACTCAAAAATGTTGGCAAACTGTTGCAAGTGATCCCCTGAAATGTTTTTCGGTGGAAACAGATGGTTTTTTATCATCGGAAACAGAATTAGCCCTCGACGTCTGAACAACTTTTCTTGAAAAAATCCCTAAGCCGCGCGGTCACAATTTCTGCTAAAAATCTGACGTTCTGCAATTCACTCAAAAATGTTGGCAAACTGTTGCAAGTGATCCCCTGAAATGTTTTTCGGTGGAAACAGATGGTTTTTTATCATCGGAAACAGAATTAGCCCTCGACGTCTGAAAAAAATTTTGTGAAAAAATCCCTAAGCCGCGCGGTCACAATTTCAGAAAAAAATCTGACGTTCTGCAATTCACTCAAAAATGGTGCCAAACTGTTGCAAACGATCACCTGAAATGTTTTTCGGTGGAAACAGATGGGTTTTTATCATTGGAAACAGAATTAGCCCTTGACGTCTGAACAACTTTTTTTGAAAAAATCCTTAAGCCGCGCGGTCACAATTTCAGCAAAAATCTGACGTTCTGCAATTCACTCAAAAATGTTGGTAAACAGTTGCAAACGATCCCCTGATAGGTTTTTCGGTGGAAACAGATGGGTTTTTATTATGGGAAACAGAATTAGCCCTCGACGTCTGAACAACTTTTTTTGAAAAAATCCCTAAGCCGCGCGGTCACAATTTCTGCTAAAAATCTGACGTTCTGCAATTCACTCAAAAATGGTGCCAAACTGTTGCAAACGATCACCTGAAATGTTTTTCGGTGGAAACAGATGGGTTTTTATCATTGGAAACAGAATTAGCCCTTGACGTCTGAACAACTTTTTTTGAAAAAATCCCTAAGCCGCGCAGTCACAATTTCAGCAAAAATCTGACGTTCTGCAATTCACTCAAAAATGGTGCCAAACTGTTGCAACCGATCCCCTGAACGGTTTTTCGGTGGAAACAGATGGGTTTTTATCATTGGAAACAGAATTAGCCCTTGACGTCTGAACAACTTTTTTTGAAAAAATCCCTAAGCCGCGCAGTCACAATTTCAGCAAAAATCTGACGTTCTGCAATTCACTCAAAAATGGTGCCAAACTGTTGCAACCGATCCCCTGAACGGTTTTTCGGTGGAAACAGATGGGTTTTTATCATCGGAAACAGAATTAGCCCTCGACGTCTGAACAACTTTTTTTGAAAAAATCCGTAAGCTGCGCGGTCACAATTTCTGCTAAAAATCTGACGTTCTGCAATTCACTCAAAAATGTTGGCAAACTGTTGCAAGTGATCCCCCGAAAGGTTTTTTCGGTGGAAACAGATGGGTTTTTATCATCGGAAACAGAATTAGCCCTCGACGTCTGAACAACTTTTTTTGAAAAATTCCCTAAGCCGCGCGGTCACAATTTCTGCTAAAAATCTGACGTTCTGCAATTCACTCAAAAATGTAGGCAAACTGTTCCAAACGATCCCCTGAACGGTTTTTCGGTGGAAACAGATGGGTTTCTTTCATCGGAAACAGAATTAGCCCTCGACGTCTGAACAACTTTTTTTGAAAAAATCCCTAAGCCGCGCGGTCACAATTTCTGCTAAAAATCTGACGTTCTTCAATTCACTCAAAAATGTTGGCAAACTGTTGCAAGTGATCCCCTGAAATGTTTTTCGGTGGAAACAGATGGTTTTTTATCATCGGAAACAGAATTAGCCCTTGACGTCTGAACAACTTTTTTTGAAAAAATCCCTAAGCCGCGCAGTCACAATTTCAGCAAAAATCTGACGTTCTGCAATTCACTCAAAAATGGTGCCAAACTGTTGCAACCGATCCCCTGAACGGTTTTTCGGTGGAAACAGATGGGTTTTTATCATCGGAAACAGAATTAGCCCTCGACGTCTGAACAACTTTTTTTGAAAAAATCCGTAAGCTGCGCGGTCACAATTTCTGCTAAAAATCTGACGTTCTGCAATTCACTCAAAAATGTTGGCAAACTGTTGCAAGTGATCCCCCGAAAGGTTTTTTCGGTGGAAACAGATGGGTTTTTATCATCGGAAACAGAATTAGCCCTCGACGTCTGAACAACTTTTTTTGAAAAATTCCCTAAGCCGCGCGGTCACAATTTCTGCTAAAAATCTGACGTTCTGCAATTCACTCAAAAATGTAGGCAAACTGTTCCAAACGATCCCCTGAACGGTTTTTCGGTGGAAACAGATGGGTTTCTTTCATCGGAAACAGAATTAGCCCTCGACGTCTGAACAACTTTTTTTGAAAAAATCCCTAAGCCGCGCGGTCACAATTTCTGCTAAAAATCTGACGTTCTTCAATTCACTCAAAAATGTTGGCAAACTGTTGCAAGTGATCCCCTGAAATGTTTTTCGGTGGAAACAGATGGTTTTTTATCATCGGAAACAGAATTAGCCCTCGACGTCTGAACAATTTTTTGTGAAAAAATCCCTAAGCCGCGCGGTCACAATTTCAGAAAAAATCTGACGTTCTGCAATTCACTCAAAAATGGTGCCAAACTGTTGCAAACGATCACCTGAAATGTTTTTCGGTGGAAACAGATGGGTTTTTATCATTGGAAACAGAATTAGCCCTTGACGTCTGAACAACTTTTTTTGAAAAAATCCTTAAGCCGCGCGGTCACAATTTCAGCAAAAATCTGACGTTCTGCAATTCACTCAAAAATGTTGGTAAACAGTTGCAAACGATCCCCTGATAGGTTTTTTGGTGGAAACAGATGGGTTTTTATCATCGGAAACAGAATTAGCCCTCGACGTCTGAACAACTTTTTTGAAAAAATCCCTAAGCTGCGCGGTCACAATTTCAGCAAAAATCTGACGTTCTGCAATTCACTCAAAAATGGTGCCAAACTGTTGCAAACGATCCCCTGAACGGTTTTTCGGTGGAAACAGATGGGTTTCTATCTTCGGAAACAGAATTAGCCCTCGACGTCTGAACAACTTTTTTTGAAAAAATCCCTTAGCCGCGCGGTCACAATTTCAGCAAAAATCTGACGTTCTGCAATTCACTCAAAAATGTTGGTAAACAGTTGCAAACGATCCCCTGATAGGTTTTTTGGTGGAAACAGATGTGTTTTTATTATCGGAAACAGAATTAGCCCTCGACGTCTGAACAACTTTTTTTGAAAAAATCCCTAAGCCGCGCGGTCACAATTTCTGCTAAAAATCTGACGTTCTGCAATTCACTCAAAAATGTTGGCAAACTGTTGCAAGTGATCCCCCGACAGGTTTTTATGGTGGAAACAGATGGGTTTTTATCATCGGAAACAGAATTAGCCCTCGACATCTGAACAACTTTTTTGAAAAAATCCCTAAGCCGCGCGGTCACAATTTCAGCAAAAATCTGACGTTCTGCAATTCACTCAAAAATGGTGCCAAACTGTTGCAAGTGATCCCCTGAAATGTTTTTCGGTGGAAACAGATGGGTTTTTATCATCGGAAACAGAATTAGCCCTCGACGTCTGAACAACTTTTTTTGAAAAAATCCCTAAGCCGCGCGGTCACAATTTCTGCTAAAAATCTGACGTTCTGCAATTCACTCAAAAATGTTGGCAAACTGTTGTAAGTAATCCCCCGACAGGTTTTTATGGTGGAAACAGAGGGGTTTTTATCATCGGAAACAGAATTAGCCCTCGACGTCTGAACAACTTTTTTTGAAAAAATCCCTATGCCGCGCGGTCACAATTTCTGCTAAAAATCTGACGTTCTGCAATTCACTCAAAAATGTTGGCAAACTGTTGCAAGTGATCCCCCGAAAGGTTTTTTCGGTGGAAACAGATGGGTTTTTATCATCGGAAACAGAATTAGCCCTCGACGTCTGAACAACTTTTTTTGAAAAAATCCCTAAGCCGCGCGGTCACAATTTCAGCAAAAATCTGACGTTCTGCAATTCACTCAAAAATGTTGCCAAACTGTTGCAAGTGATCCCCTGAAATGTTTTTCGGTGGAAACAGATGGGTTTTTATCATCGGAAACAGAATTAGCCCTCGATGTCTGAACAATTTTTTGTGAAAAAATCCCTAAGCCGCGCGGTCACAATTTCAGAACAAATCTGACGTTCTGCAATTCACTCAAAAATGGTGCCAAACTGTTGCAAACGATCACCTGAAATGTTTTTCGGTGGAAACAGATGGGTTTTTATCATTGGAAACAGAATTAGCCCTTGACGTCTGAACAACTTTTTTTGAAAAAATCCTTAAGCCGCGCGGTCACAATTTCAGCAAAAATCTGACGTTCTGCAATTCACTCAAAAATGTTGGTAAACAGTTGCAAACGATCCCCTGAAATGTTTTTCGGTGGAAACAGATGGGTTTTTATCATTGGAAACAGAATTAGCCCTTGACGTCTGAACAACTTTTTTTGAAAAAATCCTTAAGCCGCGCGGTCACAATTTCAGCAAAAATCTGACGTTCTGCAATTCACTCAAAAATGTTGGTAAACAGTTGCAAACGATCCCCTGATAGGTTTTTTGGTGGAAACAGATGGGTTTTTATTATCGGAAACAGAATTAGCCCTCGACGTCTGAACAACTTTTTTTGAAAAAATCCCTAAGCCGCGCGGTCACAATTTCAGCAAAAATCTGACGTTCTGCAATTCATTCAAAAATGTTGGCAAACTGTTGAGAGTGATCCCCTGAAATGTTTTTCGGTGGAAACAGTTGGGTTTTTATCATCGGAAACAGAATTAGCCCTCGACGTCTGAACAACTTTTTTTGATAAAATCCCTAAGCCGCGCGGTCACAATTTCAGCAAAAATCTGACGTTCTGCAATTCACTCAAAAATGGTGCCAAACTGTTGCAATTGATCCCCTGAAATGTTTTTCGGTGGAAACAGATGGGTTTTTATCATCGGAAACAGAATTAGCCCTCGACGTCTGAACAACTTTTTTTGAAAAAATCCCTAAGCCGCGCCGTCACAATTTCAGCAAAAATCTGACGTTCTGCAATTCACTCAAAAATGGTGCCAAACTGTTGCAAACGATCCCCTGAACGGTTTTTCGGTGGAAACAGATGGGTTTCTATCTTCGGAAACAGAATTAGCCCTCGACGTCTGAACAACTTTTTTTGAAAAAATCCCTTAGCCGCGCGGTCACAATTTCAGCAAAAATCTGACGTTCTGCAATTCACTCAAAAATGTTGGTAAACAGTTGCAAACAATCCCCTGATAGGTTTTTTGGTGGAAACAGATGGGTTTTTATTATCGGAAACAGAATTAGCCCTCGACGTCTGAACAACTTTTTTTGAAAAAATCCCTAAGCCGCGCGGTCACAATTTCTGCTAAAAATCTGGCGTTCTGCAATTCACTCAAAAATGTTGGCAAACTGTTGCAAGTGATCCCCCGACAGGTTTTTATGGTGGAAACAGATGGGTTTTTATCATCGGAAACAGAATTAGCCCTCGACGTCTGAACAACTTTTTTTGAAAAAATCCCTAAGCCGCGCGGTCACAATTTCAGCAAAAATCTGACGTTCTGCAATTCACTCAAAAATGGTGCCAAACTGTTGCAAGTGATCCCCTGAAATGTTTTTCGGTGGAAACAGATGGGTTTTTATCATCGGAAACAGAATTAGCCCTCGACGTCTGAACAACTTTTTTTGAAAAAATCCCTAAGCCGCGCGGTCACAATTTCTGCTAAAAATCTGACGTTCTGCAATTCACTCAAAAATGTTGGCAAACTGTTGCAAGTAATCCCCCGACAGGTTTTTATGGTGGAAACAGAGGGGTTTTTATCATCGGAAACAGAATTAGCCCTCGACGTCTGAACAACTTTTTTTGAAAAAATCCCTATGCCGCGCGGTCACAATTTCTGCTAAGAATCTGACGTTCTGCAATTCACTCAAAAATGTTGGCAAACTGTTGCAAGTGATCCCCCGAAAGGTTTTTTCGGTGGAAACAGATGGGTTTTTATCATCGGAAACAGAATTAGCCCTCGACGTCTGAACAACTTTTTTTGAAAAAATCCCTAAGCCGCGCGGTCACAATTTCAGCAAAAATCTGACGTTCTGCAATTCACTCAAAAATGTTGCCAAACTGTTGCAAGTGATCCCCTGAAATGTTTTTCGGTGGAAACAGATGGGTTTTTATCATCGGAAACAGAATTAGCCCTCGACGTCTGAACAACTTTTTTTGAAAAAATCCCTAAGCCGCGCGGTCACAATTTCTGCTAAAAATCTGACGTTCTGCAATTCACTCAAAAATGTTGGCAAACTGTTGCAAGTAATCCCCCGAAAGGTTTTTATGGTGGAAACAGATGGGTTTTTATCATCGGAAACAGAATTAGCCCTCGACGTCTGAACAACTTTTTTTGAAAAAATCCCTAAGCCGCGCGGTCACAATTTCTGCTAAAAATCTGACGTTCTGCAATTCATTCAAAAATGTTGGCAAACTGTTGAGAGTGATCCCCTGAAATGTTTTTCGGTGGAAACAGTTGGGTTTTTATCATCGGAAACAGAATTAGCCCTCGACGTCTGAACAACTTTTTTTGAAAAAATCCCTAAGCCGCGCAGTCACAATTTCAGCAAAAATCTGACGTTCTGCAATTCACTCAAAAATGGTGCCAAACTGTTGCAACCGATCCCCTGAACGGTTTTTCGGTGGAAACAGATGGGTTTTTATCATCGGAAACAGAATTAGCCCTCGACGTCTGAACAACTTTTTTTGAAAAAATCCGTAAGCTGCGCGGTCACAATTTCTGCTAAAAATCTGACGTTCTGCAATTCACTCAAAAATGTTGGCAAACTGTTGCAAGTGATCCCCCGAAAGGTTTTTTCGGTGGAAACAGATGGGTTTTTATCATCGGAAACAGAATTAGCCCTCGACGTCTGAACAACTTTTTTTGAAAAATTCCCTAAGCCGCGCGGTCACAATTTCTGCTAAAAATCTGACGTTCTGCAATTCACTCAAAAATGTAGGCAAACTGTTCCAAACGATCCCCTGAACGGTTTTTCGGTGGAAACAGATGGGTTTCTTTCATCGGAAACAGAATTAGCCCTCGACGTCTGAACAACTTTTTTTGAAAAAATCCCTAAGCCGCGCGGTCACAATTTCTGCTAAAAATCTGACGTTCTGCAATTCACTCAAAAATGTTGGCAAACTGTTGCAAGTGATCCCCTGAAATGTTTTTCGGTGGAAACAGATGGTTTTTTATCATCGGAAACAGAATTAGCCCTCGACGTCTGAACAACTTTTTTTGAAAAAATCCCTAACCCACGCGGTCACAATTTCAGCAAAAATCTGACGTTCTGCAATTCACTCAAAAATGTTGGTAAACAGTTGCAAACGATCCCCTGATAGGTTTTTTGGTGGAAACAGATGGGTTTTTATTATCGGAAACAGAATTAGCCCTCGACGTCTGAACAACTTTTTTTGAAAAAATCCCTAAGCCGCGCGGTCACAATTTCAGCAAAAATCTGACGTTCTGCAATTCATTCAAAAATGTTGGCAAACTGTTGAGAGTGATCCCCTGAAATGTTTTTCGGTGGAAACAGTTGGGTTTTTATCATCGGAAACAGAATTAGCCCTCGACGTCTGAACAACTTTTTTTGATAAAATCCCTAAGCCGCGCGGTCACAATTTCAGCAAAAATCTGACGTTCTGCAATTCACTCAAAAATGGTGCCAAACTGTTGCAAGTGATCCCCTGAAATGTTTTTCGGTGGAAACAGATGGGTTTTTATCATCGGAAACAGAATTAGCCCTCGACGTCTGAACAACTTTTTTTGAAAAAATCCCTAAGCCGCGCCGTCACAATTTCAGCAAAAATCTGACGTTCTGCAATTCACTCAAAAATGGTGTCAAACTGTTGCAAACGATCCCCTGAACGGTTTTTCGGTGGAAACAGATGGGTTTCTATCTTCGGAAACAGAATTAGCCCTCGACGTCTGAACAACTTTTTTTGAAAAAATCCCTTAGCCGCGCGGTCACAATTTCAGCAAAAATCTGACGTTCTGCAATTCACTCAAAAATGTTGGTAAACAGTTGCAAACGATCCCCTGATAGGTTTTTTGGTGGAAACAGATGGGTTTTTATTATCGGAAACAGAATTAGCCCTCGACGTCTGAACAACTTTTTTTGAAAAAATCCCTAAGCCGCGCGGTCACAATTTCTGCTAAAAATCTGGCGTTCTGCAATTCACTCAAAAATGTTGGCAAACTGTTGCAAGTGATCCCACGACAGGTTTTTATGGTGGAAACAGATGGGTTTTTATCATCGGAAACAGAATTAGCCCTCGACGTCTGAACAACTTTTTTTGAAAAAATCCCTAAGCCGCGCGGTCACAATTTCAGCAAAAATCTGACGTTCTGCAATTCACTCAAAAATGGTGCCAAACTGTTGCAAGTGATCCCCTGAAATGTTTTTCGGTGGAAACAGATGGGTTTTTATCATCGGAAACAGAATTAGCCCTCGACGTCTGAACAACTTTTTTTGAAAAAATCCCTAAGCCGCGCGGTCACAATTTCTGCTAAAAATCTGACGTTCTGCAATTCACTCAAAAATGTTGGCAAACTGTTGCAAGTAATCCCCCGACAGGTTTTTATGGTGGAAACAGAGGGGTTTTTATCATCGGAAACAGAATTAGCCCTCGACGTCTGAACAACTTTTTTTGAAAAAATCCCTAAGCCGCGCGGTCACAATTTCTGCTAAAAATCTGACGTTCTGCAATTCATTCAAAAATGTTGGCAAACTGTTGAGAGTGATCCCCTGAAATGTTTTTCGGTGGAAACAGTTGTGTTTTTATCATCGGAAACAGAATTAGCCCTCGACGTCTGAACAACTTTTTTTGAAAAAATCCCTAAGCTGCGCGGTCACAATTTCTGCTAAAAATCTGACGTTCTGCAATTCACTCAAAAATGTTGGCAAACTGTTGCAAGTGATCCCCCGAAAGGTTTTTTCGGTGGAAACAGATGGGTTTTTATCATCGGAAACAGAATTAGCCCTCGACGTCTGAACAACTTTTTTTGAAAAATTCCCTAAGCCGCGCGGTCACAATTTCTGCTAAAAATCTGATGTTCTGCAATTCACTCAAAAACGTTGGCAAACTGTTGCAAGTGATCCCCTGAAATGTTTTTCGGTGGAAACAGATGGGTTTTTATCATCGGAAACAGAATTAGCCCTCGACGTCTGAACAACTTTTTTTGAAAAAATCCCTAAGCCGCGCCGTCACAATTTCAGCAAAAATCTGACGTTCTGCAATTCACTCAAAAATGGTGCCAAACTGTTGCAAACGATCCCCTGAACGGTTTTTCGGTGGAAACAGATGGGTTTCTATCATCGGAAACAGAATTAGCCCTCGACGTCTGAACAACTTTTTTTGAAAAAATCCCTAAGCCGCGCGGTCACAATTTCAGCAAAAATCTGACGTTCTGCAATTCACTCAAAAATGGTGCCAAACTGTTGCAAGTGATCCCCTGAAATGTTTTTAGGTGGAAACAGATGGGTTTTTATCATCGGAAACAGAATTAGCCCTCGACGTCTGAACAACTTTTTTTGAAAAAATCCCTAAGCCGCGCGGTCACAATTTCTGCTAAAAATCTGACGTTCTGCAATTCACTCAAAAATGTTGGCAAACTGTTGCAAGTAATCCCCCGACAGGTTTTTATGGTGGAAACAGATGGGTTTTTATCATCGGAAACAGAATTAGCCCTCGACGTCTGAACAACTTTTTTTGAAAAAATCCCTAAGCCGCGCGGTCACAATTTCTGCTAAAAATCTGACGTTCTGCAATTCATTCAAAAATGTTGGCAAACTGTTGAGAGTGATCCCCTGAAATGTTTTTCGGTGGAAACAGTTGGGTTTTTATCATCGGAAACAGAATTAGCCCTCGACGTCTGAACAACTTTTTTTGAAAAAATCCCTAAGCTGCGCGGTCACAATTTCTGCTAAAAATCTGACGTTCTGCAATTCACTCAAAAATGTTGGCAAACTGTTGCAAGTGATCCCCCGAAAGGTTTTTTCGGTGGAAACAGATGGGTTTTTATCATCGGAAACAGAATTAGCCCTCGACGTCTGAACAACTTTTTTTGAAAAATTCCCTAAGCCGCGCGGTCACAATTTCTGCTAAAAATCTGACGTTCTGCAATTCACTCAAAAATGTAGGCAAACTGTTCCAAACGATCCCCTGATCGGTTTTTCGGTGGAAACAGATGGGTTTTTATCATCGGAAACAGAATTAGCCCTCGACGTCTGAACAACTTTTTTTGAAAAAATCCCTAAGCCGCGCGGTCACAATTTCTGCTAAAAATCTGACGTTCTGCAATTCACTCAAAAATGTTGGCAAACTGTTGCAAGTAATCCCCCGAAAGGTTTTTATGGTGGAAACAGATGGGTTTTTATCATCGGAAACAGAATTAGCCCTCGACGTCTGAACAACTTTTTTTGAAAAAATCCCTAAGCCGCGCGGTCACAATTTCTGCTAAAAATCTGACGTTCTGCAATTCACTCAAAAATGTTGGCAAACTGTTGCAAGTAATCCCCCGACAGGTTTTTATGGTGGAAACAGAGGGGTTTTTATCATCGGAAACAGAATTAGCCCTCGACGTCTGAACAACTTTTTTTGAAAAAATCCCTAAGCCGCGCGGTCACAATTTCTGCTAAAAATCTGACGTTCTGCAATTCATTCAAAAATGTTGGCAAACTGTTGAGAGTGATCCCCTGAAATGTTTTTCGGTGGAAACAGTTGTGTTTTTATCATCGGAAACAGAATTAGCCCTCGACGTCTGAACAACTTTTTTTGAAAAAATCCCTAAGCTGCGCGGTCACAATTTCTGCTAAAAATCTGACGTTCTGCAATTCACTCAAAAATGTTGGCAAACTGTTCCAAGTGATCCCCCGAAAGGTTTTTTCGGTGGAAACAGTTGGGTTTTTATCATTGGAAACAGAATTAGCCCTCGACGTCTGAACAACTTTTTTTGAAAAAATCCCTAAGCTGCGCGGTCACAATTTCTGCTAAAAATCTGACGTTCTGCAATTCACTCAAAAATGTTGGCAAACTGTTGCAAGTGATCCCCCGAAAGGTTTTTTCGGTGGAAACAGATGGGTTTTTATCATCGGAAACAGAATTAGCCCTCGACGTCTGAACAACTTTTTTTGAAAAATTCCCTAAGCCGCGCGGTCACAATTTCTGCTAAAAATCTGACGTTCTGCAATTCACTCAAAAATGTAGGCAAACTGTTCCAAACGATCCCCTGATCGGTTTTTCGGTGGAAACAGATGGGTGGGTTTCTATCATCGGAAACAGAATTGGCCCTCGACGTCTGAACAACTTTTTTTGAAAAAATCCCTAAGCCGCGCGGTCACAATTTCTGCTAAAAATCTGACGTTCTGCAATTCACTCAAAAATGTTGGCAAACTGTTGCAAGTGATCCCCTGAAATGTTTTTCGGTGGAAACAGATGGTTTTTTATCATCGGAAACAGAATTAGCCCTCGACGTCTGAACAATTTTTTGTGAAAAAATCCCTAAGCCGCGCGGTCACAATTTCAGAAAAAATCTGACGTTCTGCAATTCACTCAAAAATGGTGCCAAACTGTTGCAAACGATCACCTGAAATGTTTTTCGGTGGAAACAGATGGGTTTTTATCATTGGAAACAGAATTAGCCCTTGACGTCTGAACAACTTTTTTTGAAAAAATCCTTAAGCCGCGCGGTCACAATTTCAGCAAAAATCTGACGTTCTGCAATTCACTCAAAAATGTTGGTAAACAGTTGCAAACGATCCCCTGATAGGTTTTTTGGTGGAAACAGATGGGTTTTTATTATCGGAAACAGAATTAGCCCTCGACGTCTGAACAACTTTTTTTGAAAAAATCCCTAAGCCGCGCGGTCACAATTTCTGCTAAAAATCTGACGTTCTGCAATTCACTCAAAAATGTTGGCAAACTGTTGCAAGTGATCCCCCGAAAGGTTTTTTCGGTGGAAACAGATGGGTTTTTATCATCGGAAACAGAATTAGCCCTCGACGTCTGAACAACTTTTTTTGAAAAAATCCCTAAGCCGCGCGGTCACAATTTCAGCAAAAATCTGACGTTCTGCAATTCACTCAAAAATGTTGCCAAACTGTTGCAAGTGATCCCCTGAAATGTTTTTCGGTGGAAACAGATGGGTTTTATCATCGGAAACAGAATTAGCCCTCGACGTCTGAACAACTTTTTTTGAAAAAATCCCTAAGCCGCGCGGTCACAATTTCTGCTAAAAATCTGACGTTCTGCAATTCACTCAAAAATGTTGGCAAACTGTTGCAAGTAATCCCCCAAAAGGTTTTTATGGTGGAAACAGATGGGTTTTTATCATCGGAAACAGAATTAGCCCTCGACGTCTGAACAACTTTTTTTGAAAAAATCCCTAAGCCGCGCGGTCACAATTTCTGCTAAAAATCTGACGTTCTGCAATTCATTCAAAATTGTTGGCAAACTGTTGAGAGTGATCCCCTGAAATGTTTTTCGGTGGAAACAGTTGGGTTTTTATCATCGGAAACAGAATTAGCCCTCGACGTCTGAACAACTTTTTTTGAAAAAATCCCTAAGCCGCGCAGTCACAATTTCAGCAAAAATCTGACGTTCTGCAATTCACTCAAAAATGGTGCCAAACTGTTGCAACCGATCCCCTGAACGGTTTTTCGGTGGAAACAGATGGGTTTTTATCATCGGAACCAGAATTAGCCCTCGACGTCTGAACAACTTTTTTTGAAAAAATCCGTAAGCTGCGCGGTCACAATTTCTGCTAAAAATCTGACGTTCTGCAATTCACTCAAAAATGTTGGCAAACTGTTGCAAGTGATCCCCCGAAAGGTTTTTTCGGTGGAAACAGATGGGTTTTTATCATCGGAAACAGAATTAGCCCTCGACGTCTGAACAACTTTTTTTGAAAAATTCCCTAAGCCGCGCGGTCACAATTTCTGCTAAAAATCTGACGTTCTGCAATTCACTCAAAAATGTAGGCAAACTGTTCCAAACGATCCCCTGAACGGTTTTTCGGTGGAAACAGATGGGTTTCTTTCATCGGAAAGAGAATTAGCCCTCGACGTCTGAACAACTTTTTTTGAAAAAATCCCTAAGCCGCGCGGTCACAATTTCTGCTAAAAATCTGACGTTCTGCAATTCACTCAAAAATGTTGGCAAACTGTTGCAAGTGATCCCCTGAAATGTTTTTCGGTGGAAACAGATGGTTTTTTATCATCGGAAACAGAATTAGCCCTCGACGTCTGAACAATTTTTTGTGAAAAAATCCCTAAGCCGCGCGGTCACAATTTCAGAAAAAATCTGACGTTCTGCAATTCACTCAAAAATGGTGCCAAACTGTTGCAAACGATCACCTGAAATGTTTTTCGGTGGAAACAGATGGGTTTTTATCATTGGAAACAGAATTAGCCCTTGACGTCTGAACAACTTTTTTTGAAAAAATCCTTAAGCCGCGCGGTCACAATTTCAGCAAAAATCTGACGTTCTGCAATTCACTCAAAAATGTTGGTAAACAGTTGCAAACGATCCCCTGATAGGTTTTTTGGTGGAAACAGATGGGTTTTTATTATCGGAAACAGAATTAGCCCTCGACGTCTGAACAACTTTTTTTGAAAAAATCCCTAAGCCGCGCGGTCACAATTTCTGCTAAAAATCTGACGTTCTGCAATTCATTCAAAAATGTTGGCAAACTGTTGAGAGTGATCCCCTGAAATGTTTTTCGGTGGAAACAGTTGGGTTTTTATCATCGGAAACAGAATTAGCCCTCGACGTCTGAACAACTTTTTTTGATAAAATCCCTAAGCCGCGCGGTCACAATTTCAGCAAAAATCTGACGTTCTGCAATTCACTCAAAAATGGTGCCAAACTGTTGCAAGTGATCCCCTGAAATGTTTTTCGGTGGAAACAGATGGGTTTTTATCATCGGAAACAGAATTAGCCCTCGACGTCTGAACAACTTTTTTTGAAAAAATCCCTAAGCCGCGCCGTCACAATTTCAGCAAAAATCTGACGTTCTGCAATTCACTCAAAAATGGTGCCAAACTGTTGCAAACGATCCCCTGAACGGTTTTTCGGTGGAAACAGATGGGTTTCTATCTTCGGAAACAGAATTAGCCCTCGACGTCTGAACAACTTTTTTTGAAAAAATCCCTTAGCCGCGCGGTCACAATTTCAGCAAAAATCTGACGTTCTGCAATTCACTCAAAAATGTTGGTAAACAGTTGCAAACGATCCCCTGATAGGTTTTTTGGTGGAAACAGATGGGTTTTTATTATCGGAAACAGAATTAGCCCTCGACGTCTGAACAACTTTTTTTGAAAAAATCCCTAAGCCGCGCGGTCACAATTTCTGCTAAAAATCTGGCGTTCTGCAATTCACTCAAAAATGTTGTCAAACTGTTGCAAGTGATCCCCCGACAGGTTTTTATGGTGGAAACAGATGGGTTTTTATCATCGGAAACAGAATTAGCCCTCGACGTCTGAACAACTTTTTTTGATAAAATCCCTAAGCCGCGCGGTCACAATTTCAGCAAAAATCTGACGTTCTGCAATTCACTCAAAAATGGTGCCAAACTGTTGCAAGTGATCCCCTGAAATGTTTTTCGGTGGAAACAGATGGGTTTTTATCATCGGAAACAGAATTAGCCCTCGACGTCTGAACAACTTTTTTTGAAAAAATCCCTAAGCCGCGCCGTCACAATTTCAGCAAAAATCTGACGTTCTGCAATTCACTCAAAAATGGTGCCAAACTGTTGCAAACGATCCCCTGAACGGTTTTTCGGTGGAAACAGATGGGTTTCTATCTTCGGAAACAGAATTAGCCCTCGACGTCTGAACAACTTTTTTTGAAAAAATCCCTTAGCCGCGCGGTCACAATTTCAGCAAAAATCTGACGTTCTGCAATTCACTCAAAAATGTTGGTAAACAGTTGCAAACGATCCCCTGATAGGTTTTTTGGTGGAAACAGATGGGTTTTTATTATCGGAAACAGAATTAGCCCTCGACGTCTGAACAACTTTTTTTGAAAAAATCCCTAAGCCGCGCGGTCACAATTTCTGCTAAAAATCTGGCGTTCTGCAATTCACTCAAAAATGTTGTCAAACTGTTGCAAGTGATCCCCCGACAGGTTTTTATGGTGGAAACAGATGGGTTTTTATCATCGGAAACAGAATTAGCCCTCGACGTCTGAACAACTTTTTTTGAAAAAATCCCTAAGCCGCGCGGTCACAATTTCAGCAAAAATCTGACGTTCTGCAATTCACTCAAAAATGGTGCCAAACTGTTGCAAGTGATCCCCTGAAATGTTTTTCGGTGGAAACAGATGGGTTTTTATCATCGGAAACAGAATTAGCCCTCGACGTCTGAACAACTTTTTTTGAAAAAATCCCTAAGCCGCGCGGTCACAATTTCTGCTAAAAATCTGACGTTCTGCAATTCATTCAAAAATGTTGGCAAACTGTTGAGAGTGATCCCCTGAAATGTTTTTCGGTGGAAACAGTTGGGTTTTTATCATCGGAAACAGAATTAGCCCTCGACGTCTGAACAACTTTTTTTGAAAAAATCCCTAAGCTGCGCGGTCACAATTTCTGCTAAAAATCTGACGTTCTGCAATTCACTCAAAAATGTTGGCAAACTGTTGCAAGTGATCCCCCGAAAGGTTTTTTCGGTGGAAACAGATGGGTTTTTATCATCGGAAACAGAATTAGCCCTCGACGTCTGAACAACTTTTTTTGAAAAATTCCCTAAGCCGCGCGGTCACAATTTCTGCTAAAAATCTGACGTTCTGCAATTCACTCAAAAATGTAGGCAAACTGTTCCAAACGATCCCCTGATCGGTTTTTCGGTGGAAACAGATGGGTTTCTATCATCGGAAACAGAATTGGCCCTCGACGTCTGAACAACTTTTTTTGAAAAAATCCCTAAGCCGCGCGGTCACAATTTCTGCTAAAAATCTGACGTTCTGCAATTCACTCAAAAATGTTGGCAAACTGTTGCAAGTGATCCCCTGAAATGTTTTTCGGTGGAAACAGATGGTTTTTTATCATCGGAAACAGAATTAGCCCTCGACGTCTGAACAATTTTTTGTGAAAAAATCCCTAAGCCGCGCGGTCACAATTTCAGAAAAAATCTGACGTTCTGCAATTCACTCAAAAATGGTGCCAAACTGTTGCAAACGATCACCTGAAATGTTTTTCGGTGGAAACAGATGGGTTTTTATCATTGGAAACAGAATTAGCCCTTGACGTCTGAACAACTTTTTTTGAAAAAATCCTTAAGCCGCGCGGTCACAATTTCAGCAAAAATCTGACGTTCTGCAATTCACTCAAAAATGTTGGTAAACAGTTGCAAACGATCCCCTGATAGGTTTTTTGGTGGAAACAGATGGGTTTTTATTATCGGAAACAGAATTAGCCCTCGACGTCTGAACAACTTTTTTTGAAAAAATCCCTAAGCCGCGCGGTCACAATTTCTGCTAAAAATCTGACGTTCTGCAATTCACTCAAAAATGTTGGCAAACTGTTGCAAGTGATCCCCCGAAAGGTTTTTTCGGTGGAAACAGATGGGTTTTTATCATCGGAAACAGAATTAGCCCTCGACGTCTGAACAACTTTTTTTGAAAAAATCCCTAAGCCGCGCGGTCACAATTTCAGCAAAAATCTGACGTTCTGCAATTCACTCAAAAATGTTGCCAAACTGTTGCAAGTGATCCCCTGAAATGTTTTTCGGTGGAAACAGATGGGTTTTATCATCGGAAACAGAATTAGCCCTCGACGTCTGAACAACTTTTTTTGAAAAAATCCCTAAGCCGCGCGGTCACAATTTCTGCTAAAAATCTGACGTTCTGCAATTCACTCAAAAATGTTGGCAAACTGTTGCAAGTAATCCCCCAAAAGGTTTTTATGGTGGAAACAGATGGGTTTTTATCATCGGAAACAGAATTAGCCCTCGACGTCTGAACAACTTTTTTTGAAAAAATCCCTAAGCCGCGCGGTCACAATTTCTGCTAAAAATCTGACGTTCTGCAATTCATTCAAAATTGTTGGCAAACTGTTGAGAGTGATCCCCTGAAATGTTTTTCGGTGGAAACAGTTGGGTTTTTATCATCGGAAACAGAATTAGCCCTCGACGTCTGAACAACTTTTTTTGAAAAAATCCCTAAGCCGCGCAGTCACAATTTCAGCAAAAATCTGACATTCTGCAATTCACTCAAAAATGGTGCCAAACTGTTGCAAGTGATCCCCTGAAATGTTTTTCGGTGGAAACAGTTGGGTTTTTATCATCGGAAACAGAATTAGCCCTCGACGTCTGAACAACTTTTTTTGAAAAAATCCCTAAGCCGCGCGGTCACAATTTCTGCTAAAAATCTGACGTTCTGCAATTCACTCAAAAATGTTGGCAAACTGTTGCAAGTAATCCCCCGACAGGTTTTTATGGTGGAAACAGTTGGGTTTTTATCATCGGAAACAGAATTAGCCCTCGACGTCTGAACAACTTTTTTTGAAAAAATCCCTAAGCCGCGCGGTCACAATTTCTGCTAAAAATCTGACGTTCTGCAATTCATTCAAAAATGTTGGCAAACTGTTGAGAGTGATCCCCTGAAATGTTTTTCGGTGGAAACAGATGGGTTTTTATCATCGGAAACAGAATTAGCCCTCGACGTCTGAACAACTTTTTTTGAAAAATTCCCTAAGCCGCGCGGTCACAATTTCTGCTAAAAATCTGACGTTCTGCAATTCACTCAAAAATGTAGGCAAACTGTTCCAAACGATCCCCTGATCAGTTTTTCGGTGGAAACAGATGGGTTTCTATCATCGGAAACAGAATTAGCCCTCGACGTCTGAACAACTTTTTTTGAAAAAATCCCTAAGCCGCGCGGTCACAATTTCTGCTAAAAATCTGACGTTCTGCAATTCACTCAAAAATGTTGGCAAACTGTTGCAAGTGATCCCCTGAAATGTTTTTCGGTGGAAACAGATGGGTTTTTATCATCGGAAACAGAATTAGCCCTCGACGTCTGAACAATTTTTTGTGAAAAAATCCCTAAGCCGCGCGGTCACAATTTCAGAAAAAATCTGACGTTCTGCAATTCACTCAAAAATGGTGCCAAACTGTTGCAAACGATCACCTGAAATGTTTTTCGTGGAAACAGATGGGTTTTTATCATTGGAAACAGAATTAGCCCTTGACGTCTGAACAACTTTTTTTGAAAAAATCCTTAAGCCGCGCGGTCACAATTTCAGCAAAAATCTGACGTTCTGCAATTCACTCAAAAATGTTGGTAAACAGTTGCAAACGATCCCCTGATAGGTTTTTTGGTGGAAACAGATGGGTTTTTATTATCGGAAACAGAATTAGCCCTCGACGTCTGAACAACTTTTCATGAAAAAATCCCTAAGCCGCGCGGTCACAATTTCTGCTAAAAATCTGACGTTCTGCAATACGCTCAAAAATGGTGCCAAACTGTTGCAAACGATCACCTGAAATGTTTTTCGGTGGAAACAGATGGGTTTTTATCATTGGAAACAGAATTAGCCCTTGACGTCTGAACAACTTTTTTTGAAAAAATCCTTAAGCCGCGCGGTCACAATTTCAGCAAAAATCTGACGTTCTGCAATTCACTCAAAAATATTGGTAAACAGTTGCAAACGATCCCCTGAAATGTTTTTCGGTGGAAACAGATGGGTTTTTATCATCGGAAACAGAATTAGCCCTCGACGTCTGAACAACTTTTTTTGAAAAAATCCCTAAGCCGCGCGGTCACAATTTCTGCTAAAAATCTGACGTTCTGCAATTCACTCAAAAATGTTGGCAAACTGTTGCAAGTAATCCCCCGAAAGGTTTTTATGGTGGAAACAGATGGGTTTTTAACATCGGAAACAGAATTAGCCCTCGACGTCTGAACAACTTTTTTTGATAAAATCCCTAAGCCGCGCGGTCACAATTTCTGCTAAAAATCTGACGTTCTGCAATTCACTCAAAAATGGTGCCAAACTGTTGCAAGTGATCCCCCGAAATGTTTTTCGGTGGAAACAGATGGGTTTTTATCATCGGAAACAGAATTAGCCCTCGACGTCTGAACAACTTTTTTTGATAAAATCCCTAAGCCGCGCAGTCACAATTTCAGCAAAAATCTGACGTTCTGCAATTCACTCAAAAATGGTGCCAAACTGTTGCAAGTGATCCCCCGAAATGTTTTTCGGTGGAAACAGATGGGTTTTTATCATCGGAAACAGAATTAGCCCTCGACGTCTGAACAACTTTTTTTGAAAAAATCCCTAAGCCGCGCGGTCACAATTTCTGCTAAAAATCTGACGTTCTGCAATTCACTCAAAAATGGTGCCAAACTGTTGCAAACGATCCCCTGAACGGTTTTTCGGTGGAAACAGATGGGTTTCTATCATCGGAAACAGAATTAGCCCTCGACGTCTGAACAACTTTTTTTGAAAAAATCCCTTAGCCGCGCGGTCACAATTTCAGCAAAAATCTGACGTTCTGCAATTCACTCAAAAATGTTGGTAAACAGTTGCAAACGATCCCCTGATAGGTTTTTTGGTGGAAACAGATGGGTTTTTATTATCGGAAACAGAATTAGCCCTCGACGTCTGAACAACTTTTTTTGAAAAAATCCCAAAGCCGCGCAGTCACAATTTCTGCTAAAAATCTGGCGTTCTGCAATTCACTCAAAAATGTTGGCAAACTGTTGCAAGTGATCCCCCGAAAGGTTTTTTCGGTGGAAACAGATGGGTTTTTATCATCGGAAACAGAATTAGCCCTCGACGTCTGAACAACTTTTTTGGAAAAAATCCCTAAGCCGCGCGGTCACAATTTCAGCAAAAATCTGACGTTCTGCAATTCACTCAAAAATGGTGCCAAACTGTTGCAAGTGATCCCCTGAAATGTTTTTCGGTGGAAACAGATGGGTTTTTATCATCGGAAACAGAATTAGCCCTCGACGTCTGAACAACTTTTTTTGAAAAAATCCCTAAGCCGCGCGGTCACAATTTCTGCTAAAAATCTGACGTTCTGCAATTCACTCAAAAATGTTGGCAAACTGTTGCAAGTAATCCCCCGACAGGTTTTTATGGTGGAAACAGATGGGTTTTTATCATCGGAAACAGAATTAGCCCTCGACGTCTGAACAACTTTTTTTGAAAAAATCCCTAAGCCGCGCGGTCACAATTTCTGCTAAAAATCTGACGTTCTGCAATTCATTCAAAAATGTTGGCAAACTGTTGAGAGTGATCCCCTGAAATGTTTTTCGGTGGAAACAGTTGGGTTTTTATCATCGGAAACAGAATTAGCCCTCGACGTCTGAACAACTTTTTTTGAAAAAATCCCTAAGCTGCGCGGTCACAATTTCTGCTAAAAATCTGACGTTCTGCAATTCACTCAAAAATGTTGGCAAACTGTTGCAAGTGATCCCCCGAAAGGTTTTTTCGGTGGAAACAGATGGGTTTTTATCATCGGAAACAGAATTAGCCCTCGACGTCTGAACAACTTTTTTTGAAAAATTCCCTAAGCCGCGCGGTCACAATTTCTGCTAAAAATCTGACGTTCTGCAATTCACTCAAAAATGTAGGCAAACTGTTCCAAACGATCCCCTGATCGGTTTTTCGGTGGAAACAGATGGGTTTCTATCATCGGAAACAGAATTGGCCCTCGACGTCTGAACAACTTTTTTTGAAAAAATCCCTAAGCCGCGCGGTCACAATTTCTGCTAAAAATCTGACGTTCTGCAATTCACTCAAAAATGTTGGCAAACTGTTGCAAGTGATCCCCTGAAATGTTTTTCGGTGGAAACAGATGGTTTTTTATCATCGGAAACAGAATTAGCCCTCGACGTCTGAACAATTTTTTGTGAAAAAATCCCTAAGCCGCGCGGTCACAATTTCAGAAAAAATCTGACGTTCTGCAATTCACTCAAAAATGGTGCCAAACTGTTGCAAACGATCACCTGAAATGTTTTTCGGTGGAAACAGATGGGTTTTTATCATTGGAAACAGAATTAGCCCTTGACGTCTGAACAACTTTTTTTGAAAAAATCCTTAAGCCGCGCGGTCACAATTTCAGCAAAAATCTGACGTTCTGCAATTCACTCAAAAATGTTGGTAAACAGTTGCAAACGATCCCCTGATAGGTTTTTTGGTGGAAACAGATGGGTTTTTATTATCGGAAACAGAATTAGCCCTCGACGTCTGAACAACTTTTTTTGAAAAAATCCCTAAGCCGCGCGGTCACAATTTCTGCTAAAAATCTGACGTTCTGCAATTCACTCAAAAATGTTGGCAAACTGTTGCAAGTGATCCCCCGAAAGGTTTTTTCGGTGGAAACAGATGGGTTTTTATCATCGGAAACAGAATTAGCCCTCGACGTCTGAACAACTTTTTTTGAAAAAATCCCTAAGCCGCGCGGTCACAATTTCAGCAAAAATCTGACGTTCTGCAATTCACTCAAAAATGTTGCCAAACTGTTGCAAGTGATCCCCTGAAATGTTTTTCGGTGGAAACAGATGGGTTTTATCATCGGAAACAGAATTAGCCCTCGACGTCTGAACAACTTTTTTTGAAAAAATCCCTAAGCCGCGCGGTCACAATTTCTGCTAAAAATCTGACGTTCTGCAATTCACTCAAAAATGTTGGCAAACTGTTGCAAGTAATCCCCCAAAAGGTTTTTATGGTGGAAACAGATGGGTTTTTATCATCGGAAACAGAATTAGCCCTCAACGTCTGAACAACTTTTTTTGAAAAAATCCCTAAGCCGCGCGGTCACAATTTCTGCTAAAAATCTGACGTTCTGCAATTCATTCAAAATTGTTGGCAAACTGTTGAGAGTGATCCCCTGAAATGTTTTTCGGTGGAAACAGTTGGGTTTTTATCATCGGAAACAGAATTAGCCCTCGACGTCTGAACAACTTTTTTTGAAAAAATCCCTAAGCCGCGCAGTCACAATTTCAGCAAAAATCTGACATTCTGCAATTCACTCAAAAATGGTGCCAAACTGTTGCAAGTGATCCCCTGAAATGTTTTTCGGTGGAAACAGTTGGGTTTTTATCATCGGAAACAGAATTAGCCCTCGACGTCTGAACAACTTTTTTTGAAAAAATCCCTAAGCCGCGCGGTCACAATTTCTGCTAAAAATCTGACGTTCTGCAATTCACTCAAAAATGTTGGCAAACTGTTGCAAGTAATCCCCCGACAGGTTTTTATGGTGGAAACAGTTGGGTTTTTATCATCGGAAACAGAATTAGCCCTCGACGTCTGAACAACTTTTTTTGAAAAAATCCCTAAGCCGCGCGGTCACAATTTCTGCTAAAAATCTGACGTTCTGCAATTCATTCAAAAATGTTGGCAAACTGTTGAGAGTGATCCCCTGAAATGTTTTTCGGTGGAAACAGATGGGTTTTTATCATCGGAAACAGAATTAGCCCTCGACGTCTGAACAACTTTTTTTGAAAAATTCCCTAAGCCGCGCGGTCACAATTTCTGCTAAAAATCTGACGTTCTGCAATTCACTCAAAAATGTAGGCAAACTGTTCCAAACGATCCCCTGATCGGTTTTTCGGTGGAAACAGATGGGTTTCTATCATCGGAAACAGAATTAGCCCTCGACGTCTGAACAACTTTTTTTGAAAAAATCCCTAAGCCGCGCGGTCACAATTTCTGCTAAAAATCTGACGTTCTGCAATTCACTCAAAAATGTTGGCAAACTGTTGCAAGTGATCCCCTGAAATGTTTTTCGGTGGAAACAGATGGGTTTTTATCATCGGAAACAGAATTAGCCCTCGACGTCTGAACAATTTTTTGTGAAAAAATCCCTAAGCCGCGCGGTCACAATTTCAGAAAAAATCTGACGTTCTGCAATTCACTCAAAAATGGTGCCAAACTGTTGCAAACGATCCCCTGATCGGTTTTTCGGTGGAAACAGATGGGTTTCTATCATCGGAAACAGAATTAGCCCTCGACGTCTGAACAACTTTTTTTGAAAAAATCCCTAAGCCGCGCGGTCACAATTTCTGCTAAAAATCTGACGTTCTGCAATTCACTCAAAAATGTTGGCAAACTGTTGCAAGTGATCCCCTGAAATGTTTTTCGGTGGAAACAGATGGGTTTTTATCATCGGAAACAGAATTAGCCCTCGACGTCTGAACAATTTTTTGTGAAAAAATCCCTAAGCCGCGCGGTCACAATTTCAGAAAAAATCTGACGTTCTGCAATTCACTCAAAAATGGTGCCAAACTGTTGCAAACGATCACCTGAAATGTTTTTCGTGGAAACAGATGGGTTTTTATCATTGGAAACAGAATTAGCCCTTGACGTCTGAACAACTTTTTTTGAAAAAATCCTTAAGCCGCGCGGTCACAATTTCAGCAAAAATCTGACGTTCTGCAATTCACTCAAAAATGTTGGTAAACAGTTGCAAACGATCCCCTGATAGGTTTTTTGGTGGAAACAGATGGGTTTTTATTATCGGAAACAGAATTAGCCCTCGACGTCTGAACAACTTTTCATGAAAAAATCCCTAAGCCGCGCGGTCACAATTTCTGCTAAAAATCTGACGTTCTGCAATACGCTCAAAAATGGTGCCAAACTGTTGCAAACGATCACCTGAAATGTTTTTCGGTGGAAACAGATGGGTTTTTATCATTGGAAACAGAATTAGCCCTTGACGTCTGAACAACTTTTTTTGAAAAAATCCTTAAGCCGCGCGGTCACAATTTCAGCAAAAATCTGACGTTCTGCAATTCACTCAAAAATATTGGTAAACAGTTGCAAACGATCCCCTGAAATGTTTTTCGGTGGAAACAGATGGGTTTTTATCATCGGAAACAGAATTAGCCCTCGACGTCTGAACAACTTTTTTTGATAAAATCCCTAAGCCGCGCAGTCACAATTTCAGCAAAAATCTGACGTTCTGCAATTCACTCAAAAATGGTGCCAAACTGTTGCAAGTGATCCCCCGAAATGTTTTTCGGTGGAAACAGATGGGTTTTTATCATCGGAAACAGAATTAGCCCTCGACGTCTGAACAACTTTTTTTGAAAAAATCCCTAAGCCGCGCGGTCACAATTTCAGCAAAAATCTGACGTTCTGCAATTCACTCAAAAATGTTGGCAAACTGTTGCAAGTGATCCCCCGAAAGGTTTTTATGGTGGAAACAGATGGGTTTTTATCATCGGAAACAGAATTAGCCCTCGACGTCTGAACAACTTTTTTTGAAAAAATCCCTAAGCCGCGCGGTCACAATTTCAGCAAAAATCTGACGTTCTGCAATTCACTCAAAAATGGTGCCAAACTGTTGCAAGTGATCCCCTGAAATGTTTTTCGGTGGAAACAGATGGGTTTTTATCATCGGAAACAGAATTAGCCCTCGACGTCTGAACAACTTTTTTTGAAAAAAATCCCTAAGCCGCGCGGTCACAATTTCTGCTAAAAATCTGACGTTCTGCAATTCACTCAAAAATGTTGGCAAACTGTTGCAAGTAATCCCCCGACAGGTTTTTATGGTGGAAACAGAGGGGTTTTTATCATCGGAAACAGAATTAGCCCTCGACGTCTGAACAACTTTTTTTGAAAAAATCCCTAAGCCGCGCGGTCACAATTTCTGCTAAAAATCTGACGTTCTGCAATTCACTCAAAAATGTTGGCAAACTGTTCCAAGTGATCCCCCGAAATGTTTTTTCGGTGGAAACAGATGGGTTTTTATCATCGGAAACAGAATTAGCCCTCGACGTCTGAACAACTTTTTTTGAAAAAATCCCTAAGCCGCGCGGTCACAATTTCTGCTAAAAATCTGACGTTCTGCAATTCACTCAAAAATGGTGCCAAACTGTTGCAAACGATCCCCTGAACGGTTTTTCGGTGGAAACAGATGGGTTTTTATCATCGGAAACAGAATTAGCCCTCGACGTCTGAACAACTTTTTTTGAAAAAATCCCTAAGCCGCGCGGTCACAATTTCAGCAAAAATCTGACGTTCTGCAATTCACTCAAAAATGGTGCCAAACTGTTGCAAACGATCCCCTGAACGGTTTTTCGGTGGAAACAGATGGGTTTCTATCATCGGAAACAGAATTAGCCCTCGACGTCTGAACAACTTTTTTTGAAAAAATCCCTAAGCCGCGCGGTCCACAATTTCAGCAAAAATCTGACGTTCTGCAATTCACTCAAAAATGGTGCCAAACTGTTGCAAGTGATCCCCTGAAATGTTTTTCGGTGGAAACAGATGGGTTTTTATCATCGGAAACAGAATTAGCCCTCGACGTCTGAACAACTTTTTTTGAAAAAATCCCTAAGCCGCGCGGTCACAATTTCTGCTAAAAATCTGACGTTCTGCAATTCACTCAAAAATGTTGGCAAACTGTTGCAAGTAATCCCCCGACAGGTTTTTATGGTGGAAACAGATGGGTTTTTATCATCGGAAACAGAATTAGCCCTCGACGTCTGAACAACTTTTTTTGAAAAAATCCCTAAGCCGCGCGGTCACAATTTCTGCTAAAAATCTGACGTTCTGCAATTCATTCAAAAATGTTGGCAAACTGTTGAGAGTGATCCCCTGAAATGTTTTTCGGTGGAAACAGTTGGGTTTTTATCATCGGAAACAGAATTAGCCCTCGACGTCTGAACAACTTTTTTTGAAAAAATCCCTAAGCTGCGCGGTCACAATTTCTGCTAAAAATCTGACGTTCTGCAATTCACTCAAAAATGTTGGCAAACTGTTGCAAGTGATCCCCCGAAAGGTTTTTTCGGTGGAAACAGATGGGTTTTTATCATCGGAAACAGAATTAGCCCTCGACGTCTGAACAACTTTTTTTGAAAAATTCCCTAAGCCGCGCGGTCACAATTTCTGCTAAAAATCTGACGTTCTGCAATTCACTCAAAAATGTAGGCAAACTGTTCCAAACGATCCCCTGATCGGTTTTTCGGTGGAAACAGATGGGTTTTTATCATCGGAAACAGAATTAGCCCTCGACGTCTGAACAACTTTTTTTGAAAAAATCCCTAAGCCGCGCGGTCACAATTTCTGCTAAAAAATCTGACGTTCTGCAATTCACTCAAAAATGTTGGCAAACTGTTGCAAGTAATCCCCCGAAAGGTTTTTATGGTGGAAACAGATGGGTTTTTATCATCGGAAACAGAATTAGCCCTCGACGTCTGAACAACTTTTTTTGAAAAAATCCCTAAGCCGCGCGGTCACAATTTCTGCTAAAAATCTGACGTTCTGCAATTCATTCAAAAATGTTGGCAAACTGTTGAGAGTGATCCCCTGAAATGTTTTTCGGTGGAAACAGTTGGGTTTTTATCATCGGAAACAGAATTAGCCCTCGACGTCTGAACAACTTTTTTTGAAAAAATCCCTAAGCCGCGCAGTCACAATTTCAGCAAAAATCTGACGTTCTGCAATTCACTCAAAAATGGTGCCAAACTGTTGCAACCGATCCCCTGAACGGTTTTTCGGTGGAAACAGATGGGTTTTTATCATCGGAAACAGAATTAGCCCTCGACGTCTGAACAACTTTTTTTGAAAAAATCCGTAAGCTGCGCGGTCACAATTTCTGCTAAAAATCTGACGTTCTGCAATTCACTCAAAAATGTTGGCAAACTGTTGCAAGTGATCCCCCGAAAGGTTTTTTCGGTGGAAACAGATGGGTTTTTATCATCGGAAACAGAATTAGCCCTCGACGTCTGAACAACTTTTTTGAAAAATTCCCTAAGCCGCGCGGTCACAATTTCTGCTAAAAATCTGACGTTCTGCAATTCACTCAAAAATGTAGGCAAACTGTTTCAAACGATCCCCTGAACGGTTTTTCGGTGGAAACAGATGGGTTTCTTTCATCGGAAACAGAATTAGCCCTCGACGTCTGAACAACTTTTTTTGAAAAAATCCCTAAGCCGCGCGGTCACAATTTCTGCTAAAAATCTGACGTTCTGCAATTCACTCAAAAATGTTGGCAAACTGTTGCAAGTGATCCCCTGAAATGTTTTTCGGTGGAAACAGATGGTTTTTTATCATCGGAAACAGAATTAGCCCTCGACGTCTGAACAATTTTTTGTGAAAAAATCCCTAAGCCGCGCGGTCACAATTTCAGAAAAAATCTGACGTTCTGCAATTCACTCAAAAATGGTGCCAAACTGTTGCAAACGATCACCTGAAATGTTTTTCGGTGGAAACAGATGGGTTTTTTATCATTGGAAACAGAAATAGCCCTTGACGTCTGAACAACTTTTTTTGAAAAAATCCTTAAGCCGCGCGGTCACAATTTCAGCAAAAATCTGACGTTCTGCAATTCACTCAAAAATGTTGGTAAACAGTTGCAAACGATCCCATGATAGGTTTTTTGGTGGAAACAGATGGGTTTTTATTATCGGAAACAGAATTAGCCCTCGACGTCTGAACAACTTTTTTTGAAAAAATCCCTAAGCCGCGCGGTCACAATTTCTGCTAAAAATCTGACGTTCTGCAATTCATTAAAAATGTTGGCAAACTGTTGAGAGTGATCCCCTGAAATGTTTTTCGGTGGAAACAGTTGGGTTTTTATCATCGGAAACAGAATTAGCCCTCGACGTCTGAACAACTTTTTTTGATAAAATCCCTAAGCCGCGCGGTCACAATTTCAGCAAAAATCTGACGTTCTGCAATTCACTCAAAAATGGTGCCAAACTGTTGCAAGTGATCCCCTGAAATGTTTTTCGGTGGAAACAGATGGGTTTTTATCATCGGAAACAGAATTAGCCCTCGACGTCTGAACAACTTTTTTTGAAAAAATCCCTAAGCCGCGCCGTCACAATTTCAGCAAAAATCTGACGTTCTGCAATTCACTCAAAAATGGTGCCAAACTGTTGCAAACGATCCCCTGAACGGTTTTTCGGTGGAAACAGATGGGTTTCTATCTTCGGAAACAGAATTAGCCCTCGACGTCTGAACAACTTTTTTTGAAAAAATCCTTAGCCGCGCGGTCACAATTTCAGCAAAAATCTGACGTTCTGCAATTCACTCAAAAATGTTGGTAAACAGTTGCAAACGATCCCCTGATAGGTTTTTTGGTGGAAACAGATGGGTTTTTATTATCGGAAACAGAATTAGCCCTCGACGTCTGAACAACTTTTTTTTGAAAAAATCCCTAAGCCGCGCGGTCACAATTTCTGCTAAAAATCTGGCGTTCTGCAATTCACTCAAAAATGTTGGCAAACTGTTGCAAGTGATCCCCCGACAGGTTTTTATGGTGGAAACAGATGGGTTTTTATCATCGGAAACAGAATTAGCCCTCGACGTCTGAACAACTTTTTTTGAAAAAATCCCTAAGCCGCGCGGTCACAATTTCAGCAAAAATCTGACGTTCTGCAATTCACTCAAAAATGGTGCCAAACTGTTGCAAGTAATCCCCCGAAAGGTTTTTATGGTGGAAACAGATGGGTTTTTATCATCGGAAACAGAATTAGCCCTCGACGTCTGAACAACTTTTTTTGAAAAAAATCCCTAAGCCGCGCGGTCACAATTTCTGCTAAAAATCTGACGTTCTGCAATTCATTCAAAATTGTTGGCAAACTGTTGAGAGTGATCCCCTGAAATGTTTTTCGGTGGAAACAGTTGGGTTTTTATCATCGGAAACAGAATTAGCCCTCGACGTCTGAACAACTTTTTTGAAAAAATCCCTAAGCCGCGCAGTCACAATTTCAGCAAAAATCTGACATTCTGCAATTCACTCAAAAATGGTGCCAAACTGTTGCAAGTGATCCCCTGAAATGTTTTTCGGTGGAAACAGTTGGGTTTTTATCATCGGAAACAGAATTAGCCCTCGACGTCTGAACAACTTTTTTTGAAAAAATCCCTAAGCCGCGCGGTCACAATTTCTGCTAAAAATCTGACGTTCTGCAATTCACTCAAAAATGTTGGCAAACTGTTGCAAGTAATCCCCCGACAGGTTTTTATGGTGGAAACAGATGGGTTTTTATCATCGGAAACAGAATTAGCCCTCGACGTCTGAACAACTTTTTTTGAAAAAATCCCTAAGCCGCGCGGTCACAATTTCTGCTAAAAATCTGACGTTCTGCAATTCATTCAAAAATGTTGGCAAACTGTTGAGAGTGATCCCCTGAAATGTTTTTCGGTGGAAACAGTTGGGTTTTTATCATCGGAAACAGAATTAGCCCTCGACGTCTGAACAACTTTTTTTGAAAAAATCCCTAAGCCGCGCAGTCACAATTTCAGCAAAAATCTGACATTCTGCAATTCACTCAAAAATGGTGCCAAACTGTTGCAAGTGATCCCCTGAAATGTTTTTCGGTGGAAACAGTTGGGTTTTTATCATCGGAAACAGAATTAGCCCTCGACGTCTGAACAACTTTTTTTGAAAAAATCCCTAAGCAGTCACAATTTCTGCTAAAAATCTGACGTTCTGCAATTCACTCAAAAATGTTGGCAAACTGTTGCAAGTAATCCCCCGACAGGTTTTTATGGTGGAAACAGATGGGTTTTTATCATCGGAAACAGAATTAGCCCTCGACGTCTGAACAACTTTTTTTGAAAAAATCCCTAAGCCGCGCGGTCACAATTTCTGCTAAAAATCTGACGTTCTGCAATTCATTCAAAAATGTTGGCAAACTGTTGAGAGTGATCCCCTGAAATGTTTTTCGGTGGAAACAGTTGGGTTTTTATCATCGGAAACAGAATTAGCCCTCGACGTCTGAACAACTTTTTTTGAAAAAATCCCTAAGCTGCGCGGTCACAATTTCTGCTAAAAATCTGACGTTCTGCAATTCACTCAAAAATGTTAGCAAACTGTTGCAAGTGATCCCCCGAAAGGTTTTTTCGGTGGAAACAGATGGGTTTTTATCATCGGAAACAGAATTAGCCCTCGACGTCTGAACAACTTTTTTTGAAAAATTCCCTAAGCCGCGCGGTCACAATTTCTGCTAAAAATCTGACGTTCTGCAATTCACTCAAAAATGTAGGCAAACTGTTCCAAACGATCCCCTGATCGGTTTTTCGGTGGAAACAGATGGGTTTCTATCATCGGAAACAGAATTAGCCCTCGACGTCTGAACAACTTTTTTTGAAAAAATCCCTAAGCCGCGCGGTCACAATTTCTGCTAAAAATCTGACGTTCTGCAATTCACTCAAAAATGTTGGCAAACTGTTGCAAGTGATCCCCTGAAATGTTTTTCGGTGGAAACAGATGGGTTTTTATCATCGGAAACAGAATTAGCCCTCGACGTCTGAACAATTTTTTTTGAAAAAATCCCTAAGCCGCGCGGTCACAATTTCAGAAAAAATCTGACGTTCTGCAATTCACTCAAAAATGGTGCCAAACTGTTGCAAACGATCACCTGAAATGTTTTTCGTGGAAACAGATGGGTTTTTATCATTGGAAACAGAATTAGCCCTTGACGTCTGAACAACTTTTTTTGAAAAAATCCTTAAGCCGCGCGGTCACAATTTCAGCAAAAATCTGACGTTCTGCAATTCACTCAAAAATGTTGGTAAACAGTTGCAAACGATCCCCTGATAGGTTTTTTGGTGGAAACAGATGGGTTTTTATTATCGGAAACAGAATTAGCCCTCGACGTCTGAACAACTTTTTTTGAAAAAATCCCTAAGCCGCGCGGTCACAATTTCTGCTAAAAATCTGACGTTCTGCAATACGCTCAAAAATGGTGCCAAACTGTTGCAAACGATCACCTGAAATGTTTTTCGGTGGAAACAAATGGGTTTTTATCATTGGAAACAGAATTAGCCCTTGACGTCTGAACAACTTTTTTTGAAAAAATCCTTAAGCCGCGCGGTCACAATTTCAGCAAAAATCTGACGTTCTGCAATTCACTCAAAAATATTGGTAAACAGTTGCAAACGATCCCCTGATAGGTTTTTTGGTGGAAACAGATGGGTTTTTATTATCGGAAACAGAATTAGCCCTCGACGTCTGAACAACTTTTTTTGAAAAAATCCCTAAGCCGCGCGGTCACATTTTCTGCTAAAAATCTGACGTTCTGCAATTCACTCAAAAATGTTGGCAAACTGTTGCAAGTGATCCCCCGAAAGGTTTTTTCGGTGGAAACAGATGGGTTTTTATCATCGGAAACAGAATTAGCCCTCGACGTCTGAACAACTTTTTTTGAAAAAATCCCTAAGCCGCGCGGTCACAATTTCAGCAAAAATCTGACGTTCTGCAATTCACTCAAAAATGTTGCCAAACTGTTGCAAGTGATCCCCTGAAATGTTTTTCGGTGGAAACAGATGGGTTTTTATCATCGGAAACAGAATTAGCCCTCGACGTCTGAACAACTTTTTTTGAAAAAATCCCTAAGCCGCGCGGTCACAATTTCTGCTAAAAATCTGACGTTCTGCAATTCACTCAAAAATCTTGGCAAACTGTTGCAAGTAATCCCCCGAAAGGTTTTTATGGTGGAAACAGATGGGTTTTTAACATCGGAAACAGAATTAGCCCTCGACGTCTGAACAACTTTTTTTGAAAAAATCCCTAAGCCGCGCGGTCACAATTTCTGCTAAAAATCTGACGTTCTGCAATTCATTCAAAAATGTTGGCAAACTGTTGAGAGTGATCCCCTGAAATGTTTTTCGGGGGAAACAGTTGGGTTTTTATCATCGGAAACAGAATTAGCCCTCGACGTCTGAACAACTTTTTTTGATAAAATCCCTAAGCCGCGCAGTCACAATTTCAGCAAAAATCTGACGTTCTGCAATTCACTCAAAAATGGTGCCAAACTGTTGCAAGTGATCCCCCGAAATGTTTTTCGGTGGAAACAGATGGGTTTTTATCATCGGAAACAGAATTAGCCCTCGACGTCTGAACAACTTTTTTTGAAAAAATCCCTAAGCCGCGCGGTCACAATTTCAGCAAAAATCTGACGTTCTGCAATTCACTCAAAAATGTTGGTAAACAGTTGCAAACGATCCCCTGATAGGTTTTTTGGTGGAAACAGATGGGTTTTTATTATCGGAAACAGAATTAGCCCTCGACGTCTGAACAACTTTTTTTGAAAAAATCCCAAAGCCGCGCGGTCACAATTTCTGCTAAAAATCTGGCGTTCTGCAATTCACTCAAAAATGTTGGCAAACTGTTGCAAGTGATCCCCCGAAAGGTTTTTTCGGTGGAAACAGATGGGTTTTTATCATCGGAAACAGAATTAGCCCTCGACGTCTGAACAACTTTTTTTGAAAAAATCCCTAAGCCGCGCGGTCACAATTTCTGCTAAAAATCTGACGTTCTGCAATTCACTCAAAAATGTTGGCAAACTGTTGCAAGTAATCCCCCGATAGGTTTTTATGGTGGAAACAGATGGGTTTTTATCATCGGAAACAGAATTAGCCCTCGACGTCTGAACAACTTTTTTTGAAAAAATCCCTAAGCCGCGCGGTCACAATTTCTGCTAAAAATCTGACGTTCTGCAATTCATTCAAAAATGTTGGCAAACTGTTGAGAGTGATCCCCTGAAATGTTTTTCGGTGGAAACAGTTGGGTTTTTATCATCGGAAACAGAATTAGCCCTCGACGTCTGAACAACTTTTTTTGAAAAAATCCCTAAGCTGCGCGGTCACAATTTCTGCTTAAAATCTGACGTTCTGCAATTCACTCAAAAATGTTGGCAAACTGTTGCAAGTGATCCCCCGAAAGGTTTTTTCGGTGGAAACAGATGGGTTTTTATCATCGGAAACAGAATTAGCCCTCGACGTCTGAACAACTTTTTTTGAAAAATTCCCTAAGCCGCGCGGTCACAATTTCTGCTAAAAATCTGACGTTCTGCAATTCACTCAAAAATGTAGGCAAACTGTTCCAAACGATCCCCTGAACGGTTTTTCGGTGGAAACAGATGGGTTTCTTTCATCGGAAACAGAATTAGCCCTCGACGTCTGAACAACTTTTTTTGAAAAAATCCCTAAGCCGAGCGGTCACAATTTCTGCTAAAAATCTGACGTTCTGCAATTCACTCAAAAATGTTGGCAAACTGTTGCAAGTGATCCCCTGAAATGTTTTTCGGTGGAAACAGATGGTTTTTTATCATCGGAAACAGAATTAGCCCTCGACGTCTGAACAATTTTTTGTGAAAAAATCCCTAAGCCGCGCGGTCACAATTTCAGAAAAAATCTGACGTTCTGCAATTCACTCAAAAATGGTGCCAAACTGTTGCAAACGATCACCTGAAATGTTTTTCGGTGGAAACAGATGGGTTTTTATCATTGGAAACAGAATTAGCCCTTGACGTCTGAACAACTTTTTTTGAAAAAATCCTTAAGCCGCGCGGTCACAATTTCAGCAAAAATCTGACGTTCTGCAATTCACTCAAAAATGTTGGTAAACAGTTGCAAACGATCCCCTGATAGGTTTTTTGGTGGAAACAGATGGGTTTTTATTATCGGAAACAGAATTAGCCCTCGACGTCTGAACAACTTTTTTTGAAAAAATCCCTAAGCCGCGCGGTCACAATTTCTGCTAAAAATCTGACGTTCTGCAATTCATTCAAAAATGTTGGCAAACTGTTGAGAGTGATCCCCTGAAATGTTTTTCGGTGGAAACAGTTGGGTTTTTATCATCGGAAACAGAATTAGCCCACGACGTCTGAACAACTTTTTTTGATAAAATCCCTAAGCCGCGCGGTCACAATTTCTGCTAAAAATCTGACGTTCTGCAATTCATTCAAAAATGTTGGCAAACTGTTGAGAGTGATCCCCTGAAATGTTTTTCGGTGGAAACAGTTGGGTTTTTATCATCGGAAACAGAATTAGCCCTCGACGTCTGAACAACTTTTTTTGAAAAAATCCCTAAGCTGCGCGGTCACAATTTCTGCTAAAAATCTGACGTTCTGCAATTCACTCAAAAATGTTGGCAAACTGTTCCAAGTGATCCCCCGAAATGTTTTTTCGGTGGAAACAGATGGGTTTTTATCATCGGAAACAGAATTAGCCCTCGACGTCTGAACAACTTTTTTTGAAAAATTCCCTAAGCCGCGCGGTCACAATTTCTGCTAAAAATCTGATGTTCTGCAATTCACTCAAAAATGTTGGCAAACTGTTGCAAGTGATCCCCTGAAATGTTTTTCGGTGGAAACAGATGGGTTTTTATCATCGGAAACAGAATTAGCCCTCGACGTCTGAACAACTTTTTTTGAAAAAATCCCTAAGCCGCGCCGTCACAATTTCAGCAAAAATCTGACGTTCTGCAATTCACTCAAAAATGGTGCCAAACTGTTGCAAACGATCCCCTGAACGGTTTTTCGGTGGAAACAGATGGGTTTCTATCATCGGAAACAGAATTAGCCCTCGACGTCTGAACAACTTTTTTTGAAAAAATCCCTAAGCCGCGCGGTCACAATTTCAGCAAAAATCTGACGTTCTGCAATTCACTCAAAAATGGTGCCAAACTGTTGCAAGTGATCCCCTGAAATGTTTTTCGGTGGAAACAGATGGGTTTTTATCATCGGAAACAGAATTAGCCCTCGACGTCTGAACACCTTTTTTTGAAAAAATCCCTAAGCCGCGCGGTCACAATTTCTGCTAAAAATCTGACGTTCTGCAATTCACTCAAAAATGTTGGCAAACTGTTGCAAGTGATCCCCTGAAATGTTTTTCGGTGGAAACAGATGGTTTTTTATCATCGGAAACAGAATTAGCCCTCGACGTCTGAACAATTTTTTGTGAAAAAATCCCTAAGCCGCGCGGTCACAATTTCAGAAAAAATCTGACGTTCTGCAATTCACTCAAAAATGGTGCCAAACTGTTGCAAACGATCACCTGAAATGTTTTTCGGTGGAAACAGATGGGTTTTTATCATTGGAAACAGAATTAGCCCTTGACGTCTGAACAACTTTTTTTGAAAAAATCCTTAAGCCGCGCGGTCACAATTTCAGCAAAAATCTGACGTTCTGCAATTCACTCAAAAATGTTGGTAAACAGTTGCAAACGATCCCCTGATAGGTTTTTTGGTGGAAACAGATGGGTTTTTATTATCGGAAACAGAATTAGCCCTCGACGTCTGAACAACTTTTTTTGAAAAAATCCCTAAGCCGCGCGGTCACAATTTCTGCTAAAAATCTGACGTTCTGCAATTCATTCAAAAATGTTGGCAAACTGTTGAGAGTGATCCCCTGAAATGTTTTTCGGTGGAAACAGTTGGGTTTTTATCATCGGAAACAGAATTAGCCCTCGACGTCTGAGCAACTTTTTTTGATAAAATCCCTAAGCCGCGCGGTCACAATTTCAGCAAAAATCTGACGTTCTGCAATTCACTCAAAAATGGTGCCAAACTGTTGCAAGTGATCCCCTGAAATGTTTTTCGGTGGAAACAGATGGGTTTTTATCATCGGAAACAGAATTAGCCCTCGACGTCTGAACAACTTTTTTTGAAAAAATCCCTAAGCCGCGCCGTCACAATTTCAGCAAAAATCTGACGTTCTGCAATTCACTCAAAAATGGTGCCAAACTGTTGCAAACGATCCCCTGAACGGTTTTTCGGTGGAAACAGATGGGTTTCTATCTTCGGAAACAGAATTAGCCCTCGACGTCTGAACAACTTTTTTTGAAAAAATCCCTTAGCCGCGCGGTCACAATTTCAGCAAAAATCTGACGTTCTGCAATTCACTCAAAAATGTTGGTAAACAGTTGCAAACGATCCCCTGATAGGTTTTTTGGTGGAAACAGATGGGTTTTTATTATCGGAAACAGAATTAGCCCTCGACGTCTGAACAACTTTTTTTGAAAAAATCCCTAAGCCGCGCGGTCACAATTTCTGCTAAAAATCTGGCGTTCTGCAATTCACTCAAAAATGTTGGCAAACTGTTGCAAGTGATCCCCCGACAGGTTTTTATGGTGGAAACAGATGGGTTTTTATCATCGGAAACAGAATTAGCCCTCGACGTCTGAACAACTTTTTTTGAAAAAATCCCTAAGCCGCGCGGTCACAATTTCTGCAAAAATCTGACGTTCTGCAATTCACTCAAAAATGGTGCCAAACTGTTGCAAGTGATCCCCTGAAATGTTTTTCGGTGGAAACAGATGGGTTTTTATCATCGGAAACAGAATTAGCCCTCGACGTCTGAACAACTTTTTTTGAAAAAATCCCTAAGCCGCGCGGTCACAATTTCTGCTAAAAATCTGACGTTCTGCAATTCACTCAAAAATGTTGCCAAACTGTTGCAAGTGATCCCCTGAAATGTTTTTCGGTGGAAACAGATGGGTTTTATCATCGGAAACAGAATTAGCCCTCGACGTCTGAACAACTTTTTTTGAAAAAATCCCTAAGCCGCGCGGTCACAATTTCTGCTAAAAATCTGACGTTCTGCAATTCACTCAAAAATGTTGGCAAACTGTTGCAAGTAATCCCCCGAAAGGTTTTTATGGTGGAAACAGATGGGTTTTTATCATCGGAAACAGAATTAGCCCTCGACGTCTGAACAACTTTTTTTGAAAAAATCCCTAAGCCGCGCGGTCACAATTTCTGCTAAAAATCTGACGTTCTGCAATTCATTCAAAATTGTTGGCAAACTGTTGAGAGTGATCCCCTGAAATGTTTTTCGATGGAAACAGTTGGGTTTTTATCATCGGAAACAGAATTAGCCCTCGACGTCTGAACAACTTTTTTTGAAAAAATCCCTAAGCCGCGCACTCACAATTTCAGCAAAAATCTGACATTCTGCAATTCACTCAAAAATGGTGCCAAACTGTTGCAAGTGATCCCCTGAAATGTTTTTCGGTGGAAACAGTTGGGTTTTTATCATCGGAAACAGAATTAGCCCTCGACGTCTGAACAACTTTTTTTGAAAAAATCCCTAAGCCGCGCGGTCACAATTTCTGCTAAAAATCTGACGTTCTGCAATTCACTCAAAAATGTTGGCAAACTGTTGCAAGTAATCCCCCGACAGGTTTTTATGGTGGAAACAGATGGGTTTTTATCATCGGAAACAGAATTAGCCCTCGACGTCTGAACAACTTTTTTTGAAAAAATCCCTAAGCCGCGCGGTCACAATTTCTGCTAAAAATCTGACGTTCTGCAATTCATTCAAAAATGTTGGCAAACTGTTGAGAGTGATCCCCTGAAATGTTTTTCGGTGGAAACAGTTGGGTTTTTATCATCGGAAACAGAATTAGCCCTCGACGTCTGAACAACTTTTTTTGAAAAAATCCCTAAGCCGCGCAGTCACAATTTCAGCAAAAATCTGACATTCTGCAATTCACTCAAAAATGGTGCCAAACTGTTGCAAGTGATCCCCTGAAATGTTTTTCGGTGGAAACAGTTGGGTTTTTATCATCGGAAACAGAATTAGCCCTCGACGTCTGAACAACTTTTTTTGAAAAAATCCCTAAGCAGTCACAATTTCTGCTAAAAATCTGACGTTCTGCAATTCACTCAAAAATGTTGGCAAACTGTTGCAAGTAATCCCCCGACAGGTTTTTATGGTGGAAACAGATGGGTTTTTATCATCGGAAACAGAATTAGCCCTCGACGTCTGAACAACTTTTTTTGAAAAAATCCCTAAGCCGCGCGGTCACAATTTCTGCTAAAAATCTGACGTTCTGCAATTCATTCAAAAATGTTGGCAAACTGTTGAGAGTGATCCCCTGAAATGTTTTTCGGTGGAAACAGTTGGGTTTTTATCATCGGAAACAGAATTAGCCCTCGACGTCTGAACAACTTTTTTTGAAAAAATCCCTAAGCTGCGCGGTCACAATTTCTGCTAAAAATCTGACGTTCTGCAATTCACTCAAAAATGTTAGCAAACTGTTGCAAGTGATCCCCCGAAAGGTTTTTTCGGTGGAAACAGATGGGTTTTTATCATCGGAAACAGAATTAGCCCTCGACGTCTGAACAACTTTTTTTGAAAAATTCCCTAAGCCGCGCGGTCACAATTTCTGCTAAAAATCTGACGTTCTGCAATTCACTCAAAAATGTAGGCAAACTGTTCCAAACGATCCCCTGATCGGTTTTTCGGTGGAAACAGATGGGTTTCTATCATCGGAAACAGAATTAGCCCTCGACGTCTGAACAACTTTTTTTGAAAAAATCCCTAAGCCGAGCGGTCACAATTTCTGCTAAAAATCTGACGTTCTGCAATTCACTCAAAAATGTTGGCAAACTGTTGCAAGTGATCCCCTGAAATGTTTTTCGGTGGAAACAGATGGGTTTTTATCATCGGAAACAGAATTAGCCCTCGACGTCTGAACAATTTTTTTTGAAAAAATCCCTAAGCCGCGCGGTCACAATTTCAGAAAAAATCTGACGTTCTGCAATTCACTCAAAAATGGTGCCAAACTGTTGCAAACGATCACCTGAAATGTTTTTCGTGGAAACAGATGGGTTTTTATCATTGGAAACAGAATTAGCCCTTGACGTCTGAACAACTTTTTTTGAAAAAATCCTTAAGCCGCGCGGTCACAATTTCAGCAAAAATCTGACGTTCTGCAATTCACTCAAAAATGTTGGTAAACAGTTGCAAACGATCCCCTGATAGGTTTTTTGGTGGAAACAGATGGGTTTTTATTATCGGAAACAGAATTAGCCCTCGACGTCTGAACAACTTTTTTTGAAAAAATCCCTAAGCCGCGCGGTCACAATTTCTGCTAAAAATCTGACGTTCTGCAATACGCTCAAAAATGGTGCCAAACTGTTGCAAACGATCACCTGAAATGTTTTTCGGTGGAAACAGATGGGTTTTTATCATTGGAAACAGAATTAGCCCTTGACGTCTGAACAACTTTTTTTGAAAAAATCCTTAAGCCGCGCGGTCACAATTTCAGCAAAAATCTGACGTTCTGCAATTCACTCAAAAATATTGGTAAACAGTTGCAAACGATCCCCTGATAGGTTTTTTGGTGGAAACAGATGGGTTTTTATTATCGGAAACAGAATTAGCCCTCGACGTCTGAACAACTTTTTTTGAAAAAATCCCTAAGCCGCGCGGTCACATTTTCTGCTAAAAATCTGACGTTCTGCAATTCACTCAAAAATGTTGGCAAACTGTTGCAAGTGATCCCCCGAAAGGTTTTTTCGGTGGAAACAGATGGGTTTTTATCATCGGAAACAGAATTAGCCCTCGACGTCTGAACAACTTTTTTTGAAAAAATCCCTAAGCCGCGCGGTCACAATTTCAGCAAAAATCTGACGTTCTGCAATTCACTCAAAAATGTTGCCAAACTGTTGCAAGTGATCCCCTGAAATGTTTTTCGGTGGAAACAGATGGGTTTTTATCATCGGAAACAGAATTAGCCCTCGACGTCTGAACAACTTTTTTTGAAAAAATCCCTAAGCCGCGCGGTCACAATTTCTGCTAAAAATCTGACGTTCTGCAATTCACTCAAAAATGTTGGCAAACTGTTGCAAGTAATCCCCCGAAAGGTTTTTATGGTGGAAACAGATGGGTTTTTAACATCGGAAACAGAATTAGCCCTCGACGTCTGAACAACTTTTTTTGAAAAAATCCCTAAGCCGCGCGGTCACAATTTCTGCTAAAAATCTGACGTTCTGCAATTCATTCAAAAATGTTGGCAAACTGTTGAGAGTGATCCCCTGAAATGTTTTTCGGGGGAAACAGTTGGGTTTTTATCATCGGAAACAGAATTAGCCCTCGACGTCTGAACAACTTTTTTTGATAAAATCCCTAAGCCGCGCAGTCACAATTTCAGCAAAAATCTGACGTTCTGCAATTCACTCAAAAATGGTGCCAAACTGTTGCAAGTGATCCCCCGAAATGTTTTTCGGTGGAAACAGATGGGTTTTTATCATCGGAAACAGAATTAGCCCTCGACGTCTGAACAACTTTTTTTGAAAAAATCCCTAAGCCGCGCGGTCACAATTTCAGCAAAAATCTGACGTTCTGCAATTCACTCAAAAATGTTGGTAAACAGTTGCAAACGATCCCCTGATAGGTTTTTTGGTGGAAACAGATGGGTTTTTATTATCGGAAACAGAATTAGCCCTCGACGTCTGAACAACTTTTTTTGAAAAAATCCCAAAGCCGCGCGGTCACAATTTCTGCTAAAAATCTGGCGTTCTGCAATTCACTCAAAAATGTTGGCAAACTGTTGCAAGTGATCCCCCGAAAGGTTTTTTCGGTGGAAACAGATGGGTTTTTATCATCGGAAACAGAATTAGCCCTCGACGTCTGAACAACTTTTTTTGAAAAAATCCCTAAGCCGCGCGGTCACAATTTCTGCTAAAAATCTGACGTTCTGCAATTCACTCAAAAATGTTGGCAAACTGTTGCAAGTAATCCCCCGATAGGTTTTTATGGTGGAAACAGATGGGTTTTTATCATCGGAAACAGAATTAGCCCTCGACGTCTGAACAACTTTTTTTGAAAAAATCCCTAAGCCGCGCGGTCACAATTTCTGCTAAAAATCTGACGTTCTGCAATTCATTCAAAAATGTTGGCAAACTGTTGAGAGTGATCCCCTGAAATGTTTTTCGGTGGAAACAGTTGGGTTTTTATCATCGGAAACAGAATTAGCCCTCGACGTCTGAACAACTTTTTTTGAAAAAATCCCTAAGCTGCGCGGTCACAATTTCTGCTTAAAATCTGACGTTCTGCAATTCACTCAAAAATGTTGGCAAACTGTTGCAAGTGATCCCCCGAAAGGTTTTTTCGGTGGAAACAGATGGGTTTTTATCATCGGAAACAGAATTAGCCCTCGACGTCTGAACAACTTTTTTTGAAAAAATCCCTAAGCCGCGCGGTCACAATTTCTGCTAAAAATCTGGCGTCTGCAATTCACTCAAAACTGTTGGCAAACTGTTGCAAGTGATCCCCCGACAGGTTTTTATGTTGGAAACAGATGGGTTTTTATCATCGGAAACAGAATTAGCCCTCGACGTCTGAACAACTTTTTTTGAAAAAAATCCCTAAACCGCGCGGTCACAATTTCTGCTAAAAATCTGACGTTCTGCAATTCACTCAAAAATGGTGCCAAACTGTTGCAAGTGATCCCCTGAAATGTTTTTCGGTGGAAACAGATGGGTTTTTATCATCGGAAACAGAATTAGCCCTCGACGTCTGAACAACTTTTTTTGAAAAAATCCCTAAACCGCGCGGTCACAATTTCTGCTAAAAATCTGACGTTCTGCAATTCACTCAAAAATGTTGGCAAACTGTTGCAAGTAATCCCCCGACAGGTTTTTATGGTGGAAACAGAGGGGTTTTTATCATCGGAAACAGAATTAGCCCTCGACGTCTGAACAACTTTTTTTGAAAAAATCCCTAAGCCGCGCGGTCACAATTTCTGCTAAAAATCTGACGTTCTGCAATTCATTCAAAAATGTTGGCAAACTGTTGAGAGTGATCCCCTGAAATGTTTTTCGGTGGAAACAGTTGGGTTTTTATCATCGGAAACAGAATTAGCCCTCGACGTCTGAACAACTTTTTTTGAAAAAATCCCTAAGCTGCGCGGTCACAATTTCTGCTAAAAATCTGACGTTCTGCAATTCACTCAAAAATGTTGGCAAACTGTTCCAAGTGATCCCCCGAAATGTTTTTTCGGTGGAAACAGATGGGTTTTTATCATCGGAAACAGAATTAGCCCTCGACGTCTGAACAACTTTTTTTGAAAAATTCCCTAAGCCGCGCGGTCACAATTTCTGCTAAAAATCTGATGTTCTGCAATTCACTCAAAAATGTTGGCAAACTGTTGCAAGTGATCCCCTGAAATGTTTTTCGGTGGAAACAGATGGGTTTTTATCATCGGAAACAGAATTAGCCCTCGACGTCTGAACAACTTTTTTTGAAAAAATCCCTAAGCCGCGCCGTCACAATTTCAGCAAAAATCTGACGTTCTGCAATTCACTCAAAAATGGTGCCAAACTGTTGCAAACGATCCCCTGAACGGTTTTTCGGTGGAAACAGATGGGTTTCTATCATCGGAAACAGAATTAGCCCTCGACGTCTGAACAACTTTTTTTGAAAAAATCCCTAAGCCGCGCGGTCACAATTTCAGCAAAAATCTGACGTTCTGCAATTCACTCAAAAATGGTGCCAAACTGTTGCAAGTGATCCCCTGAAATGTTTTTCGGTGGAAACAGATGGGTTTTTATCATCGGAAACAGAATTAGCCCTCGACGTCTGAACACCTTTTTTTGAAAAAATCCCTAAGCCGCGCGGTCACAATTTCTGCTAAAAATCTGACGTTCTGCAATTCACTCAAAAATGTTGGCAAACTGTTGCAAGTAATCCCCCGACAGGTTTTTATGGTGGAAACAGATGGGTTTTTATCATCGGAAACAGAATTAGCCCTCGACGTCTGAACAACTTTTTTTGAAAAAATCCCTAAGCCGCGCGGTCACAATTTCTGCTAAAAATCTGACGTTCTGCAATTCATTCAAAAATGTTGGCAAACTGTTGAGAGTGATCCCCTGAAATGTTTTTCGGTGGAAACAGTTGGGTTTTTATCATCGGAAACAGAATTAGCCCTCGACGTCTGAACAACTTTTTTTGAAAAAATCCCTAAGCTGCGCGGTCACAATTTCTGCTAAAAATCTGACGTTCTGCAATTCACTCAAAAATGTTGGCAAACTGTTGCAAGTGATCCCCCGAAAGGTTTTTTCGGTGGAAACAGATGGGTTTTTATCATCGGAAACAGAATTAGCCCTCGACGTCTGAACAACTTTTTTTGAAAAATTCCCTAAGCCGCGCGGTCACAATTTCTGCTAAAAATCTGACGTTCTGCAATTCACTCAAAAATGTAGGCAAACTGTTCCAAACGATCCCCTGAACGGTTTTTCGGTGGAAACAGATGGGTTTCTATCATCGGAAACAGAATTAGCCCTCGACGTCTGAACAACTTTTTTTGAAAAAATCCCTAAGCCGCGCGGTCACAATTTCTGCTAAAAATCTGACGTTCTGCAATTCACTCAAAAATGGTGCCAAACTGTTGCAAACGATCACCTGAAATGTTTTTCGGTGGAAACAGATGGGTTTTTATCATTGGAAACAGAATTAGCCCTTGACGTCTGAACAACTTTTTTTGAAAAATTCCTTAAGCCGTGCGGTCACAATTTCAGCAAAAATCTGACGTTCTGCAATTCACTCAAAAATGTTGGTAAACAGTTGCAAACGATCCCCTGATAGGTTTTTTGGTGGAAACAGATGGGTTTTTATTATCGGAAACAGAATTAGCCCTCGACGTCTGAACAACTTTTTTTGAAAAAATCCCTAAGCCGCGCGGTCACAATTTCTGCTAAAAATCTGACGTTCTGCATTTCACTCAAAAATGTTGGCAAACTGTTGCAAGTGATCCCCTGAACGGTTTTTCGGTGGAAACAGATGGGTTTCTATCATCGGAAATAGAATTAGCCCTCGACGTCTGAACAACTTTTTTTGAAAAAATCCCTAAGCCGCGCGGTCACAATTTCAGCAAAAATCTGACGTTCTGCAATTCACTCAAAAATGGTGCCAAACTGTTGCAAGTGATCCCCTGAAATGTTTTTCGGTGGAAACAGATGGGTTTTTATCATCGGAAACAGAATTAGCCCTCGACGTCTGAACACCTTTTTTTGAAAAAATCCCTAAGCCGCGCGGTCACAATTTCTGCTAAAAATCTGACGTTCTGCAATTCACTCAAAAATGTTGGCAAACTGTTGCAAGTAATCCCCCGACAGGTTTTTATGGTGGAAACAGATGGGTTTTTATCATCGGAAACAGAATTAGCCCTCGACGTCTGAACAACTTTTTTTGAAAAAATCCCTAAGCCGCGCGGTCACAATTTCTGCTAAAAATCTGACGTTCTGCAATTCATTCAAAAATGTTGGCAAACTGTTGAGAGTGATCCCCTGAAATGTTTTTCGGTGGAAACAGTTGGGTTTTTATCATCGGAAACAGAATTAGCCCTCGACGTCTGAACAACTTTTTTTGAAAAAATCCCTAAGCTGCGCGGTCACAATTTCTGCTAAAAATCTGACGTTCTGCAATTCACTCAAAAATGTTGGCAAACTGTTGCAAGTGATCCCCCGAAAGGTTTTTTCGGTGGAAACAGATGGGTTTTTATCATCGGAAACAGAATTAGCCCTCGACGTCTGAACAACTTTTTTTGAAAAATTCCCTAAGCCGCGCGGTCACAATTTCTGCTAAAAATCTGACGTTCTGCAATTCACTCAAAAATGTAGGCAAACTGTTCCAAACGATCCCCTGATCGGTTTTTCGGTGGAAACAGATGGGTTTCTATCATCGGAAACAGAATTAGCCCTCGACGTCTGAACAACTTTTTTTGAAAAAATCCCTAAGCCGCGCGGTCACAATTTCTGCTAAAAATCTGACGTTCTGCAATTCACTCAAATATGTTGGCAAACTGTTGCAAGTGATCCCCTGAAATGTTTTTCGTTGGAAACAGATGGGTTTTTATCATCGGAAACAGAATTAGCCCTCGACGTCTGAACAATTTTTTGTGAAAAAATCCCTAAGCCGCGCGGTCACAATTTCAGAAAAAATCTGACGTTCTGCAATTCACTCAAAAATGGTGCCAAACTGTTGCAAACGATCACCTGAAATGTTTTTCGGTGGAAACAGATGGGTTTTTATCATTGGAAACAGAATTAGCCCTTGACGTCTGAACAACTTTTTTTGAAAAATTCCTTAAGCCGCGCGGTCACAATTTCAGCAAAAATCTGACGTTCTGCAATTCACTCAAAAATGTTGGTAAACAGTTGCAAACGATCCCCTGATAGGTTTTTTGGTGGAAACAGATGGGTTTTTATTATCGGAAACAGAATTAGCCCTCGACGTCTGAACACCTTTTTTTGAAAAAATCCCTAAGCCGCGCGGTCACAATTTCTGCTAAAAATCTGACGTTCTGCAATTCACTCAAAAATGTTGGCAAACTGTTGCAAGTAATCCCCCGACAGGTTTTTATGGTGGAAACAGATGGGTTTTTATCATCGGAAACAGAATTAGCCCTCGACGTCTGAACAACTTTTTTTGAAAAAATCCCTAAGCCGCGCGGTCACAATTTCTGCTAAAAATCTGACGTTCTGCAATTCATTCAAAAATGTTGGCAAACTGTTGAGAGTGATCCCCTGAAATGTTTTTCGGTGGAAACAGTTGGGTTTTTATCATCGGAAACAGAATTAGCCCTCGACGTCTGAACAACTTTTTTTGAAAAAATCCCTAAGCTGCGCGGTCACAATTTCTGCTAAAAATCTGACGTTCTGCAATTCACTCAAAAATGTTGGCAAACTGTTGCAAGTGATCCCCCGAAAGGTTTTTTCGGTGGAAACAGATGGGTTTTTATCATCGGAAACAGAATTAGCCCTCGACGTCTGAACAACTTTTTTTGAAAAATTCCCTAAGCCGCGCGGTCACAATTTCTGCTAAAAATCTGACGTTCTGCAATTCACTCAAAAATGTAAGCAAACTGTTCCAAACGATCCCCTGATCGGTTTTTCGGTGGAAACAGATGGGTTTCTATCATCGGAAACAGAATTAGCCCTAGACGTCTGAACAACTTTTTTTGAAAAAATCCCTAAGCCGCGCGGTCACAATTTCTGCTAAAAATCTGACGTTCTGCAATTCACTCAAAAATGTTGGCAAACTGTTGCAAGTGATCCCCTGAAATGTTTTTCGGTGGAAACAGATGGGTTTTTATCATCGGAAACAGAATTAGCCCTCGACGTCTGAACAATTTTTTGTGAAAAAATCCCTAAGCCGCGCGGTCACAATTTCAGAAAAAATCTGACGTTCTGCAATTCACTCAAAAATGGTGCCAAACTGTTGCAAACGATCACCTGAAATGTTTTTCGGTGGAAACAGATGGGTTTTTATCATTGGAAACAGAATTAGCCCTTGACGTCTGAACAACTTTTTTTGAAAAAATCCCTAAGCCGCGCGGTCACAATTTCTGCTAAAAATCTGACGTTCTGCAATTCACTCAAAAATGTTGGCAAACTGTTGCAAGTAATCCCCCGACAGGTTTTTATGGTGGAAACAGAGGGGTTTTTATCATCGGAAACAGAATTAGCCCTCGACGTCTGAACAACTTTTTTTGAAAAAATCCCTAAGCCGCGCGGTCACAATTTCTGCTAAAAATCTGACGTTCTGCAATTCATTCAAAAATGTTGGCAAACTGTTGAGAGTGATCCCCTGAAATGTTTTTCGGTGGAAACAGTTGGGTTTTTATCATCGGAAACAGAATTAGCCCTCGACGTCTGAACAACTTTTTTTGAAAAAATCCCTAAGCTGCGCGGTCACAATTTCTGCTAAAAATCTGATGTTCTGCAATTCACTCAAAAATGTTGGCAAACTGTTGCAAGTGATCCCCTGAAATGTTTTTCGGTGGAAACAGATGGGTTTTTATCATCGGAAACAGAATTAGCCCTCGACGTCTGAACAACTTTTTTTGAAAAAATCCCTAAGCCGCGCGGTCACAATTTCTGCTAAAAATCTGACGTTCTGCAATTCACTCAAAAATGTTGGCAAACTGTTGCAAGTAATCCCCCGACAGGTTTTTATGGTGGAAACAGATGGGTTTTTATCATCGGAAACAGAATTAGCCCTCGACGTCTGAACAACTTTTTTTGAAAAAATCCCTAAGCCGCGCGGTCACAATTTCTGCTAAAAATCTGACGTTCTGCAATTCATTCAAAAATGTTGGCAAACTGTTGAGAGTGATCCCCTGAAATGTTTTTCGGTGGAAACAGTTGGGTTTTTATCATCGGAAACAGAATTAGCCCTCGACGTCTGAACAACTTTTTTTGAAAAAATCCCTAAGCTGCGCGGTCACAATTTCTGCTAAAAATCTGACGTTCTGCAATTCACTCAAAAATGTTGGCAAACTGTTGCAAGTGATCCCCCGAAAGGTTTTTTCGGTGGAAACAGATGGGTTTTTATCATCGGAAACAGAATTAGCCCTCGACGTCTGAACAACTTTTTTTGAAAAATTCCCTAAGCCGCGCGGTCACAATTTCTGCTAAAAATCTGACGTTCTGCAATTCACTCAAAAATGTAAGCAAACTGTTCCAAACGATCCCCTGATCGGTTTTTCGGTGGAAACAGATGGGTTTCTATCATCGGAAACAGAATTAGCCCTAGACGTCTGAACAACTTTTTTTGAAAAAATCCCTAAGCCGCGCGGTCACAATTTCTGCTAAAAATCTGACGTTCTGCAATTCACTCAAAAATGTTGGCAAACTGTTGCAAGTGATCCCCTGAAATGTTTTTCGGTGGAAACAGATGGGTTTTTATCATCGGAAACAGAATTAGCCCTCGACGTCTGAACAATTTTTTGTGAAAAAATCCCTAAGCCGCGCGGTCACAATTTCAGAAAAAATCTGACGTTCTGCAATTCACTCAAAAATGGTGCCAAACTGTTGCAAACGATCACCTGAAATGTTTTTCGGTGGAAACAGATGGGTTTTTATCATTGGAAACAGAATTAGCCCTTGACGTCTGAACAACTTTTTTTGAAAAAATCCCTAAGCCGCGCGGTCACAATTTCTGCTAAAAATCTGACGTTCTGCAATTCACTCAAAAATGTTGGCAAACTGTTGCAAGTAATCCCCCGACAGGTTTTTATGGTGGAAACAGAGGGGTTTTTATCATCGGAAACAGAATTAGCCCTCGACGTCTGAACAACTTTTTTTGAAAAAATCCCTAAGCCGCGCGGTCACAATTTCTGCTAAAAATCTGACGTTCTGCAATTCATTCAAAAATGTTGGCAAACTGTTGAGAGTGATCCCCTGAAATGTTTTTCGGTGGAAACAGTTGGGTTTTTATCATCGGAAACAGAATTAGCCCTCGACGTCTGAACAACTTTTTTTGAAAAAATCCCTAAGCTGCGCGGTCACAATTTCTGCTAAAAATCTGATGTTCTGCAATTCACTCAAAAATGTTGGCAAACTGTTGCAAGTGATCCCCTGAAATGTTTTTCGGTGGAAACAGATGGGTTTTTATCATCGGAAACAGAATTAGCCCTCGACGTCTGAACAACTTTTTTTGAAAAAATCCCTAAGCCGCGCGGTCACAATTTCTGCTAAAAATCTGACGTTCTGCAATTCACTCAAAAATGTTGGCAAACTGTTGCAAGTAATCCCCCGACAGGTTTTTATGGTGGAAACAGATGGGTTTTTATCATCGGAAACAGAATTAGCCCTCGACGTCTGAACAACTTTTTTTGAAAAAATCCCTAAGCCGCGCGGTCACAATTTCTGCTAAAAATCTGACGTTCTGCAATTCATTCAAAAATGTTGGCAAACTGTTGAGAGTGATCCCCTGAAATGTTTTTCGGTGGAAACAGTTGGGTTTTTATCATCGGAAACAGAATTAGCCCTCGACGTCTGAACAACTTTTTTTGAAAAAATCCCTAAGCTGCGCGGTCACAATTTCTGCTAAAAATCTGACGTTCTGCAATTCACTCAAAAATGTTGGCAAACTGTTGCAAGTGATCCCCCGAAAGGTTTTTTCGGTGGAAACAGATGGGTTTTTATCATCGGAAACAGAATTAGCCCTCGACGTCTGAACAACTTTTTTTGAAAAATTCCCTAAGCCGCGCGGTCACAATTTCTGCTAAAAATCTGACGTTCTGCAATTCACTCAAAAATGTAGGCAAACTGTTCCAAACGATCCCCTGATCGGTTTTTCGGTGGAAACAGATGGGTTTCTATCATCGGAAACAGAATTAGCCCTCGACGTCTGAACACCTTTTTTTGAAAAAATCCCTAAGCCGCGCGGTCACAATTTCTGCTAAAAATCTGACGTTCTGCAATTCACTCAAAAATGTTGCCAAACTGTTGCAAGTGATCCCCTGAAATGTTTTTCGGTGGAAACAGATGGGTTTTTATCATCGGAAACAGAATTAGCCCTCGACGTCTGAACAACTTTTTTTGAAAAAATCCCTAAGCCGCGCGGTCACAATTTCTGCTAAAAATCTGACGTTCTGCAATTCACTCAAAAATGTTGGCAAACTGTTGCAAGTAATCCCCCGACAGGTTTTTATGGTGGAAACAGATGGGTTTTTATCATCGGAAACAGAATTAGCCCTCGACGTCTGAACAACTTTTTTTGAAAAAATCCCTAAGCCGCGCGGTCACAATTTCAGCAAAAATCTGACGTTCTGCAATTCACTCAAAAATGTTGGTAAACAGTTGCAAACGATCCCCTGATAGGTTTTTTGGTGGAAACAGATGGGTTTTTATTATCGGAAACAGAATTAGCCCTCGACGTCTGAACAACTTTTTTTGAAAAAATCCCTAAGCCGCGCGGTCACAATTTCTGCTAAAAATCTGACGTTCTGCAATTCACTCAAAAATGTTGGCAAACTGTTGCAAGTGATCCCCCGAAAGGTTTTTTCGGTGGAAACAGATGGGTTTTTATCATCGGAAACAGAATTAGCCCTCGACGTCTGAACAACTTTTTTTGAAAAAATCCCTAAGCCGCGCGGTCACAATTTCAGCAAAAATCTGACGTTCTGCAATTCACTCAAAAATGTTGCCAAACTGTTGCAAGTGATCCCCTGAAATGTTTTTCGGTGGAAACAGATGGGTTTTATCATCGGAAACAGAATTAGCCCTCGACGTCTGAACAACTTTTTTTGAAAAATTCCCTAAGCCGCGCGGTCACAATTTCTGCTAAAAATCTGACGTTCTGCAATTCACTCAAAAATGTTGGCAAACTGTTGCAAGTAATCCCCCGAAAGGTTTTTATGGTGGAAACAGATGGGTTTTTATCATCGGAAACAGAATTAGCCCTCGACGTCTGAACAACTTTTTTTGAAAAAATCCCTAAGCCGCGCGGTCACAATTTCTGCTAAAAATCTGACGTTCTGCAATTCATTCAAAATTGTTGGCAAACTGTTGAGAGTGATCCCCTGAAATGTTTTTCGGTGGAAACAGATGGGTTTTTATCATCGGAAACAGAATTAGCCCTCGACGTCTGAACAACTTTTTTTGAAAAAATCCCTAAGCCGCGCCGTCACAATTTCAGCAAAAATCTGACGTTCTGCAATTCACTCAAAAATGGTGCCAAACTGTTGCAAACGATCCCCTGAACGGTTTTTCGGTGGAAACAGATGGGTTTCTATCTTCGGAAACAGAATTAGCCCTCGACGTCTGAACAACTTTTTTTGAAAAAATCCCTTAGCCGCGCGGTCACAATTTCAGCAAAAATCTGACGTTCTGCAATTCACTCAAAAATGTTGGTAAACAGTTGCAAACGATCCCCTGATAGGTTTTTTGGTGGAAACAGATGGGTTTTTATCATCGGAAACAGAATTAGCCCTCGACGTCTGAACAACTTTTTTTGAAAAAATCCCTAAGCTGCGCGGTCACAATTTCTGCTAAAAATCTGACGTTCTGCAATTCACTCAAAAATGTTGGCAAACTGTTGCAAGTGATCCCCCGAAAGGTTTTTTCGGTGGAAACAGATGGGTTTTTATCATCGGAAACAGAATTAGCCCTCGACGTCTGAACAACTTTTTTTGAAAAATTCCCTAAGCCGCGCGGTCACAATTTCCGCTAAAAATCTGACGTTCTGCAATTCACTCAAAAATGTAGGCAAACTGTTCCAAACGATCCCCTGATCGGTTTTTCGGTGGAAACAGATGGGTTTCTATCATCGGAAACAGAATTAGCCCTCGACGTCTGAACAACTTTTTTTGAAAAAATCCCTAAGCCGCGCGGTCACAATTTCAGAAAAAATCTGACGTTCTGCAATTCACTCAAAAATGGTGCCAAACTGTTGCAAACGATCACCTGAAATGTTTTTCGGTGGAAACAGATGGGTTTTTATCATTGGAAACAGAATTAGCCCTTGACGTCTGAACAACTTTTTTTGAAAAATTCCTTAAGCCGCGCGGTCACAATTTCAGCAAAAATCTGACGTTCTGCAATTCACTCAAAAATGTTGGTAAACAGTTGCAAACGATCCCCTGATAGGTTTTTTGGTGGAAACAGATGGGTTTTTATTATCGGAAACAGAATTAGCCCTCGACGTCTGAACAACTTTTTTTGAAAAAATCCCTAAGCCGCGCGGTCACAATTTCTGCTAAAAATCTGACGTTCTGCAATTCACTCAAAAATGTTGGCAAACTGTTGCAAGTGATCCCCCGAAAGGTTTTTTCGGTGGAAACAGATGGGTTTTTATCATCGGAAACAGAATTAGCCCTCGACGTCTGAACAACTTTTTTTGAAAAAATCCCTAAGCCGCGCGGTCACAATTTCTGCTAAAAATCTGACGTTCTACAATTCACTCAAAAATGTTGCCAAACTGTTGCAAGTGATCCCCTGAAATGTTTTTCGGTGGAAACAGATGGGTTTTATCATCGGAAACAGAATTAGCCCTCGACGTCTGAACAACTTTTTTTGAAAAAATCCCTAAGCCGCGCGGTCACAATTTCTGCTAAAAATCTGACGTTCTGCAATTCACTCAAAAATGTTGGCAAACTGTTGCAAGTAATCCCCCGACAGGTTTTTATGGTGGAAACAGATGGGTTTTTATCATCGGAAACAGAATTAGCCCTCGACGTCTGAACAACTTTTTTTGAAAAAATCCCTAAGCCGCGCGGTCACAATTTCTGCTAAAAATCTGACGTTCTGCAATTCACTCAAAAATGTAGGCAAACTGTTCCAAACGATCCCCTGATCGGTTTTTCGGTGGAAACAGATGGGTTTCTATCATCGGAAACAGAATTAGCCCTCGACGTCTGAACAACTTTTTTTGAAAAAATCCCTAAGCCGCACGGTCACAATTTCTGCTAAAAATCTGACGTTCTGCAATTCACTCAAAAATGTTGGCAAACTGTTGCAAGTGATCCCCTGAAATGTTTTTCGGTGGAAACAGATGGGTTTTTATCATCGGAAACAGAATTAGCCCTCGACGTCTGAACAATTTTTTGTGAAAAAATCCCTAAGCCGCGCGGTCACAATTTCAGAAAAAATCTGACGTTCTGCAATTCACTCAAAAATGGTGCCAAACTGTTGCAAACGATCACCTGAAATGTTTTTCGGTGGAAACAGATGGGTTTTTATCATTGGAAACAGAATTAGCCCTTGACGTCTGAACAACTTTTTTTGAAAAATTCCTTAAGCCGCGCGGTCACAATTTCAGCAAAAATCTGACGTTCTGCAATTCACTCAAAAATGTTGGTAAACAGTTGCAAACGATCCCCTGATAGGTTTTTTGGTGGAAACAGATGGGTTTTTATTATCGGAAACAGAATTAGCCCTCGACGTCTGAACAACTTTTTTTGAAAAAATCCCTAAGCCGCGCGGTCACAATTTCTGCTAAAAATCTGACGTTCTGCAATTCACTCAAAAATGTTGGCAAACTGTTGCAAGTGATCCCCCGAAAGGTTTTTTCGGTGGAAACAGATGGGTTTTTATCATCGGAAACAGAATTAGCCCTCGACGTCTGAACAACTTTTTTTGAAAAAATCCCTAAGCCGCGCGGTCACAATTTCAGCAAAAATCTGACGTTCTGCAATTCACTCAAAAATGTTGCCAAACTGTTGCAAGTGATCCCCTGAAATGTTTTTCGGTGGAAACAGATGGGTTTTATCATCGGAAACAGAATTAGCCCTCGACGTCTGAACAACTTTTTTTGAAAAATTCCCTAAGCCGCGCGGTCACAATTTCTGCTAAAAATCTGACGTTCTGCAATTCACTCAAAAATGTTGGCAAACTGTTGCAAGTAATCCCCCGAAAGGTTTTTATGGTGGAAACAGATGGGTTTTTATCATCGGAAACAGAATTAGCCATCGACGTCTGAACAACTTTTTTTGAAAAAATCCCTAAGCCGCGCGGTCACAATTTCTGCTAAAAATCTGACGTTCTGCAATTCATTCAAAATTGTTGGCAAACTGTTGAGAGTGATCCCCTGAAATGTTTTTCGGTGGAAACAGATGGGTTTTTATCATCGGAAACAGAATTAGCCCTCGACGTCTGAACAACTTTTTTTGAAAAAATCCCTAAGCCGCGCCGTCACAATTTCAGCAAAAATCTGACGTTCTGCAATTCACTCAAAAATGGTGCCAAACTGTTGCAAACGATCCCCTGAACGGTTTTTCGGTGGAAACAGATGGGTTTCTATCTTCGGAAACAGAATTAGCCCTCGACGTCTGAACAACTTTTTTTGAAAAAATCCCTTAGCCGCGCGGTCACAATTTCAGCAAAAATCTGACGTTCTGCAATTCACTCAAAAATGTTGGTAAACAGTTGCAAACGATCCCCTGATAGGTTTTTTGGTGGAAACAGATGGGTTTTTATCATCGGAAACAGAATTAGCCCTCGACGTCTGAACAACTTTTTTTGAAAAAATCCCTAAGCTGCGCGGTCACAATTTCTGCTAAAAATCTGACGTTCTGCAATTCACTCAAAAATGTTGGCAAACTGTTGCAAGTGATCCCCCGAAAGGTTTTTTCGGAGGAAACAGATGGGTTTTTATCATCGGAAACAGAATTAGCCCTCGACGTCTGAACAACTTTTTTTGAAAAATTCCCTAAGCCGCGCGGTCACAATTTCTGCTAAAAATCTGACGTTCTGCAATTCACTCAAAAATGTAGGCAAACTGTTCCAAACGATCCCCTGATCGGTTTTTCGGTGGAAACAGATGGGTTTCTATCATCGGAAACAGAATTAGCCCTCGACGTCTGAACAACTTTTTTTGAAAAAATCCCTAAGCCGCGCGGTCACAATTTCAGAAAAAATCTGACGTTCTGCAATTCACTCAAAAATGGTGCCAAACTGTTGCAAACGATCACCTGAAATGTTTTTCGGTGGAAACAGATGGGTTTTTATCATTGGAAACAGAATTAGCCCTTGACGTCTGAACAACTTTTTTTGAAAAATTCCTTAAGCCGCGCGGTCACAATTTCAGCAAAAATCTGACGTTCTGCAATTCACTCAAAAATGTTGGTAAACAGTTGCAAACGATCCCCTGATAGGTTTTTTGGTGGAAACAGATGGGTTTTTATTATCGGAAACAGAATTAGCCCTCGACGTCTGAACAACTTTTTTTGAAAAAATCCCTAAGCCGCGCGGTCACAATTTCTGCTAAAAATCTGACGTTCTGCAATTCACTCAAAATTGTTGGCAAACTGTTGAGAGTGATCCCCTGAAATGTTTTTCGGTGGAAACAGATGGGTTTTTATCATCGGAAACAGAATTAGCCCTCGACGTCTGAACAACTTTTTTTGAAAAAATCCCTAAGCCGCGCCGTCACAATTTCAGCAAAAATCTGACGTTCTGCAATTCACTCAAAAATGGTGCCAAACTGTTGCAAACGATCCCCTGAACGGTTTTTCGGTGGAAACAGATGGGTTTCTATCTTCGGAAACAGAATTAGCCCTCGACGTCTGAACAACTTTTTTTGAAAAAATCCCTTAGCCGCGCGGTCACAATTTCAGCAAAAATCTGACGTTCTGCAATTCACTCAAAAATGTTGGTAAACAGTTGCAAACGATCCCCTGATAGGTTTTTTGGTGGAAACAGATGGGTTTTTATTATCGGAAACAGAATTAGCCCTCGACGTCTGAACAACTTTTTTTGAAAAAATCCCTAAGCCGCGCGGTCACAATTTCTGCTAAAAATCTGGCGTTCTGCAATTCACTCAAAACTGTTGGCAAACTGTTGCAAGTGATCCCCCGACAGGTTTTTATGGTGGAAACAGATGCGTTTTTATCATCGGAAACAGAATTAGCCCTCGACGTCTGAACAACTTTTTTTGAAAAAAATCCCTAAGCCGCGCGGTCACAATTTCAGCAAAAATCTGACGTTCTGCAATTCACTCAAAAATGGTGCCAAACTGTTGCAAGTGATCCCCTGAAATGTTTTTCGGTGGAAACAGATGGGTTTTTATCATCGGAAACAGAATTAGCCCTCGACGTCTGAACAACTTTTTTTGAAAAAATCCCTAAGCCGCGCGGTCACAATTTCTGCTAAAAATCTGACGTTCTGCAATTCACTCAAAAATGTTGGCAAACTGTTGCAAGTAATCCCCCGACAGGTTTTTATGGTGGAAACAGAGGGGTTTTTATCATCGGAAACAGAATTAGCCCTCGACGTCTGAACAACTTTTTTTGAAAAAATCCCTAAGCCGCGCGGTCACAATTTCTGCTAAAAATCTGACGTTCTGCAATTCATTCAAAAATGTTGGCAAACTGTTGAGAGTGATCCCCTGAAATGTTTTTCGGTGGAAACAGTTGGGTTTTTATCATCGGAAACAGAATTAGCCCTCGACGTCTGAACAACTTTTTTTGAAAAAATCCCTAAGCCGCGCGGTCACAATTTCAGCAAAAATCTGACGTTCTGCAATTCACTCAAAAATGGTGCCAAACTGTTGCAAGTGATCCCCTGAAATGTTTTTCGGTGGAAACAGATGGGTTTTTATCATCGGAAACAGAATTAGCCCTCGACGTCTGAACAATTTTTTGTGAAAAAATCCCTAAGCCGCGCGGTCACAATTTCAGAAAAAATCTGACGTTCTGCAATTCACTCAAAAATGTTGGCAAACTGTTGCAAGTGATCCCCTGAAATGTTTTTCGGTGGAAACAGATGGGTTTTTATCATCGGAAACAGAATTAGCCCTCGACGTCTGAACAACTTTTTTTGAAAAATTCCCTAAGCCGCGCGGTCACAATTTCTGCTAAAAATCTGACGTTCTGCAATTCACTCAAAAATGTAGGCAAACTGTTCCAAACGATCCCCTGATCCGTTTTTCGGTGGAAACAGATGGGTTTCTATCATCGGAAACAGAATTAGCCCTCGACGTCTGAAGAACTTTTTTTGAAAAAATCCCTAAGCCGCGCGGTCACAATTTCTGCTAAAAATCTGACGTTCTGCAATTCACTCAAAAATGTTGGCAAACTGTTGCAAGTGATCCCCTGAAATGTTTTTCGGTGGAAACAGATGGGTTTTTATCATCGGAAACAGAATTAGCCCTCGACGTCTGAACAATTTTTTGTGAAAAAATCCCTAAGCCGCGCGGTCACAATTTCAGAAAAAATCTGACGTTCTGCAATTCACTCAAAAATGGTGCCAAACTGTTGCAAACGATCACCTGAAATGTTTTTCGGTGGAAACAGATGGGTTTTTATCATTGGAAACAGAATTAGCCCTTGACGTCTGAACAACTTTTTTTGAAAAATTCCTTAAGCCGCGCGGTCACAATTTCAGCAAAAATCTGACGTTCTGCAATTCACTCAAAAATGTTGGTAAACAGTTGCAAACGATCCCCTGATAGGTTTTTTGGTGGAAACAGATGGGTTTTTATTATCGGAAACAGAATTAGCCCTCGACGTCTGAACAACTTTTTTTGAAAAAATCCCTAAGCCGCGCGGTCACAATTTCTGCTAAAAATCTGACGTTCTGCAATTCACTCAAAAATGTTGGCAAACTGTTGCAAGTGATCCCCCGAAAGGTTTTTTCGGTGGAAACAGATGGGTTTTTATCATCGGAAACAGAATTAGCCCTCGACGTCTGAACAACTTTTTTTGAAAAAATCCCTAAGCCGCGCGGTCACAATTTCAGCAAAAATCTGACGTTCTGCAATTCACTCAAAAATGTTGCCAAACTGTTGCAAGTGATCCCCTGAAATGTTTTTCGGTGGAAACAGATGGGTTTTATCATCGGAAACAGAATTAGCCCTCGACGTCTGAACAACTTTTTTTGAAAAAATCCCTAAGCCGCGCGGTCACAATTTCTGCTAAAAATCTGACGTTCTGCAATTCACTCAAAAATGTTGGCAAACTGTTGCAAGTAATCCCCCGAAAGGTTTTTATGGTGGAAACAGATGGGTTTTTATCATCGGAAACAGAATTAGCCCTCGACGTCTGAACAACTTTTTTTGAAAAAATCCCTAAGCCGCGCGGTCACAATTTCTGCTAAAAATCTGACGTTCTGCAATTCATTCAAAATTGTTGGCAAACTGTTGAGAGTGATCCCCTGAAATGTTTTTCGGTGGAAACAGTTGGGTTTTTATCATCGGAAACAGAATTAGCCCTCGACGTCTGAACAACTTTTTTTGAAAAAATCCCTAAGCCGCGCAGTCACAATTTCAGCAAAAATCTGACGTTCTGCAATTCACTCAAAAATGGTGCCAAACTGTTGCAAGTGATCCCCTGAAATGTTTTTCGGTGGAAACAGATGGGTTTTTATCATCGGAAACAGAATTAGCCCTCGACGTCTGAACAACTTTTTTTGAAAAAATCCCTAAGCCGCGCGGTCACAATTTCTGCTAAAAATCTGACGTTCTGCAATTCACTCAAAAATGGTGCCAAACTGTTGCAAACGATCCCCTGAACGGTTTTTCGGTGGAAACAGATGGGTTTTTATCATCGGAAACAGAATTAGCCCTCGACGTCTGAACAACTTTTTTTGAAAAAATCCCTTAGCCGCGCGGTCACAATTTCAGCAAAAATCTGACGTTCTGCAATTCACTCAAAAATGTTGGTAAACAGTTGCAAACGATCCCCTGATAGGTTTTTTGGTGGAAACAGAGGGGTTTTTATTATCGGAAACAGAATTAGCCCTCGACGTCTGAACAACTTTTTTTGAAAAAATCCCTAAGCCGCGCGGTCACAATTTCTGCTAAAAATCTGACGTTCTGCAATTCACTCAAAAATGTTGGCAAACTGTTGCAAGTAATCCCCCGATAGGTTTTTATGGTGGAAACAGATGGGTTTTTATCATCGGAAACAGAATTAGCCCTCGACGTCTGAACAACTTTTTTTGAAAAAATCCCTAAGCCGCGCGGTCACAATTTCTGCTAAAAATCTGACGTTCTGCAATTCATTCAAAAATGTTGGCAAACTGTTGAGAGTGATCCCCTGAAATGTTTTTCGGTGGAAACAGTTGGGTTTTTATCATCGGAAACAGAATTAGCCCTCGACGTCTGAACAACTTTTTTTGAAAAAATCCCTAAGCTGCGCGGTCACAATTTCTGCTAAAAATCTGACGTTCTGCAATTCACTCAAAAATGTTGGCAAACTGTTGCAAGTGATCCCCCGAAAGGTTTTTTCGGTGGAAACAGATGGGTTTTTATAATCGGAAACAGAATTAGCCCTCGACGTCTGAACAACTTTTTTTGAAAAATTCCCTAAGCCGCGCGGTCACAATTTCTGCTAAAAATCTGACGTTCTGCAATTCACTCAAAAATGTAGGCAAACTGTTCCAAACGATCCCCTGATCGGTTTTTCGGTGGAAACAGATGGGTTTCTATCATCGGAAACAGAATTAGCCCTCGACGTCTGAACAACTTTTTTTGAAAAAATCCCTAAGCCGCGCGGTCACAATTTCTGCTAAAAATCTGACGTTCTGCAATTCACTCAAAAATGTTGGCAAACTGTTGCAAGTGATCCCCTGAAATGTTTTTCGGTGGAAACAGATGGGTTTTTATCATCGGAAACAGAATTAGCCCTCGACGTCTGAACAATTTTTTGTGAAAAAATCCCTAAGCCGCGCGGTCACAATTTCAGAAAAAATCTGACGTTCTGCAATTCACTCAAAAATGGTGCCAAACTGTTGCAAACGATCACCTGAAATGTTTTTCGGTGGAAACAGATGGGTTTTTATCATTGGAAACAGAATTAGCCCTTGACGTCTGAACAACTTTTTTTGAAAAATTCCTTAAGCCGCGCGGTCACAATTTCAGCAAAAATCTGACGTTCTGCAATTCACTCAAAAATGTTGGTAAACAGTTGCAAACGATCCCCTGATAGGTTTTTTGATGGAAACAGATGGGTTTTTATTATCGGAAACAGAATTAGCCCTCGACGTCTGAACAACTTTTTTTGAAAAAATCCCAAAGCCGCGCGGTCACAATTTCTGCTAAAAATCTGACGTTCTGCAATTCACTCAAAAATGTTGGCAAACTGTTGCAAGTGATCCCCCGAAAGGTTTTTTCGGTGGAAACAGATGGGTTTTTATCATCGGAAACAGAATTAGCCCTCGACGTCTGAACAACTTTTTTTGAAAAAATCCCTAAGCCGCGCGGTCACAATTTCAGCAAAAATCTGACGTTCTGCAATTCACTCAAAAATGTTGCCAAACTGTTGCAAGTGATCCCCTGAAATGTTTTTCGGTGGAAACAGATGGGTTTTATCATCGGAAACAGAATTAGCCCTCGACGTCTGAACAACTTTTTTTGAAAAAATCCCTAAGCCGCGCGGTCACAATTTCTGCTAAAAATCTGACGTTCTGCAATTCACTCAAAAATGTTGGCAAACTGTTGCAAGTAATCCCCCGAAAGGTTTTTATGGTGGAAACAGATGGGTTTTTATCATCGGAAACAGAATTAGCCCTCGACGTCTGAACAACTTTTTTTGAAAAAATCCCTAAGCCGCGCGGTCACAATTTCTGCTAAAAATCTGACGTTCTGCAATTCATTCAAAATTGTTGGCAAACTGTTGAGAGTGATCCCCTGAAATGTTTTTCGGTGGAAACAGTTGGGTTTTTATCATCGGAAACAGAATTAGCCCTCGACGTCTGAACAACTTTTTTTGAAAAAATCCCTAAGCCGCGCAGTCACAATTTCAGCAAAAATCTGACGTTCTGCAATTCACTCAAAAATGGTGCCAAACTGTTGCAAGTGATCCCCTGAAATGTTTTTCGGTGGAAACAGATGGGTTTTTATCATCGGAAACAGAATTAGCCCTCGACGTCTGAACAACTTTTTTTGAAAAAATCCCTAAGCCGCGCGGTCACAATTTCTGCTAAAAATCTGACGTTCTGCAATTCACTCAAAAATGGTGCCAAACTGTTGCAAACGATCCCCTGAACGGTTTTTCGGTGGAAACAGATGGGTTTTTATCATCGGAAACAGAATTAGCCCTCGACGTCTGAACAACTTTTTTTGAAAAAATCCCTTAGCCGCGCGGTCACAATTTCAGCAAAAATCTGACGTTCTGCAATTCACTCAAAAATGTTGGTAAACAGTTGCAAACGATCCCCTGATAGGTTTTTTGGTGGAAACAGAGGGGTTTTTATTATCGGAAACAGAATTAGCCCTCGACGTCTGAACAACTTTTTTTGAAAAAATCCCAAAGCCGCGCGGTCACAATTTCTGCTAAAAATCTGGCGTTCTGCAATTCACTCAAAAATGTTGGCAAACTGTTGCAAGTGATCCCCCGAAAGGTTTTTTCGGTGGAAACAGATGGGTTTTTATCATCGGAAACAGAATTAGCCCTCGACTTCTGAACAACTTTTTTTGAAAAAATCCCTAAGCCGCGCGGTCACAATTTCTGCTAAAAATCTGACGTTCTGCAATTCACTCAAAAATGTTGGCAAACTGTTGCAAGTAATCCCCCGATAGGTTTTTATGGTGGAAACAGATGGGTTTTTATCATCGGAAACAGAATTAGCCCTCGACGTCTGAACAACTTTTTTTGAAAAAATCCCTAAGCCGCGCGGTCACAATTTCTGCTAAAAATCTGACGTTCTGCAATTCATTCAAAAATGTTGGCAAACTGTTGAGAGTGATCCCCTGAAATGTTTTTCGGTGGAAACAGTTGGGTTTTTATCATCGGAAACAGAATTAGCCCTCGACGTCTGAACAACTTTTTTTGAAAAAATCCCTAAGCTGCGCGGTCACAATTTCTGCTAAAAATCTGACGTTCTGCAATTCACTCAAAAATGTTGGCAAACTGTTGCAAGTGATCCCCCGAAAGGTTTTTTCGGTGGAAACAGATGGGTTTTTATCATCGGAAACAGAATTAGCCCTCGACGTCTGAACAACTTTTTTTGAAAAATTCCCTAAGCCGCGCGGTCACAATTTCTGCTAAAAATCTGACGTTCTGCAATTCACTCAAAAATGTAGGCAAACTGTTCCAAACGATCCCCTGATCGGTTTTTCGGTGGAAACAGATGGGTTTCTATCATCGGAAACAGAATTAGCCCTCGACGTCTGAACAACTTTTTTTGAAAAAATCCCTAAGCCGCGCGGTCACAATTTCTGCTAAAAATCTGACGTTCTGCAATTCACTCAAAAATGTTGGCAAACTGTTGCAAGTGATCCCCTGAAATGTTTTTCGGTGGAAACAGATGGGTTTTTATCATCGGAAACAGAATTAGCCCTCGACGTCTGAACAATTTTTTGTGAAAAAATCCCTAAGCCGCGCGGTCACAATTTCAGAAAAAATCTGACGTTCTGCAATTCACTCAAAAATGATGCCAAACTGTTGCAAACGATCACCTGAAATGTTTTTCGGTGGAAACAGATGGGTTTTTATCATTGGAAACAGAATTAGCCCTTGACGTCTGAACAACTTTTTTTGAAAAATTCCTTAAGCCGCGCGGTCACAATTTCAGCAAAAATCTGACGTTCTGCAATTCACTCAAAAATGTTGGTAAACAGTTGCAAACGATCCCCTGATAGGTTTTTTGATGGAAACAGATGGGTTTTTATTATCGGAAACAGAATTAGCCCTCGACGTCTGAACAACTTTTTTTGAAAAAATCCCAAAGCCGCGCGGTCACAATTTCTGCTAAAAATCTGACGTTCTGCAATTCACTCAAAAATGTTGGCAAACTGTTGCAAGTGATCCCCCGAAAGGTTTTTTCGGTGGAAACAGATGGGTTTTTATCATCGGAAACAGAATTAGCCCTCGACGTCTGAACAACTTTTTTTGAAAAAATCCCTAAGCCGCGCGGTCACAATTTCAGCAAAAATCTGACGTTCTGCAATTCACTCAAAAATGTTGCCAAACTGTTGCAAGTGATCCCCTGAAATGTTTTTCGGTGGAAACAGATGGGTTTTATCATCGGAAACAGAATTAGCCCTCGACGTCTGAACAACTTTTTTTGAAAAAATCCCTAAGCCGCGCGGTCACAATTTCTGCTAAAAATCTGACGTTCTGCAATTCACTCAAAAATGTTGGCAAACTGTTGCAAGTAATCCCCCGAAAGGTTTTTATGGTGGAAACAGATGGGTTTTTATCATCGGAAACAGAATTAGCCCTCGACGTCTGAACAACTTTTTTTGAAAAAATCCCTAAGCCGCGCGGTCACAATTTCTGCTAAAAATCTGACGTTCTGCAATTCATTCAAAATTGTTGGCAAACTGTTGAGAGTGATCCCCTGAAATGTTTTTCGGTGGAAACAGTTGGGTTTTTATCATCGGAAACAGAATTAGCCCTCGACGTCTGAACAACTTTTTTTGAAAAAATCCCTAAGCCGCGCAGTCACAATTTCAGCAAAAATCTGACGTTCTGCAATTCACTCAAAAATGGTGCCAAACTGTTGCAAGTGATCCCCTGAAATGTTTTTCGGTGGAAACAGTTGGGTTTTTATCATCGGAAACAGAATTAGCCCTCGACGTCTGAACAACTTTTTTTGAAAAAATCCCTAAGCCGCGCGGTCACAATTTCTGCTAAAAATCTGACGTTCTGCAATTCACTCCAAAATGTTGGCAAACTGTTGCAAGTGATCCCCCGAAAGGTTTTTTCGGTGGAAACAGATGGGTTTTTATCATCGGAAACAGAATTAGCCCTCGACGTCTGAAAAACTTTTTTTGAAAAAATCCCTAAGCCGCGCAGTCACAATTTCAGCAAAAATCTGACGTTCTGCAATTCACTCAAAAATGTTGCCAAACTGTTGCAAGTGATCCCCTGAAATGTTTTTTGGTGGAAACAGATGGGTTTTATCATCGGAAACAGAATTAGCCCTCGACGTCTGAACAACTTTTTTTGAAAAAATCCCTAAGCCGCGCGGTCACAATTTCTGCTAAAAATCTGACGTTCTGCAATTCACTCAAAAATGTTGGCAAACTGTTGCAAGTAATCCCCCGAAAGGTTTTTATGGTGGAAACAGATGGGTTTTTATCATCGGAAACAGAATTAGCCCTCGACGTCTGAACAACTTTTTTTGAAAAAATCCCTAAGCCGCGCGGTCACAATTTCTGCTAAAAATCTGACGTTCTGCAATTCATTCAAAATTGTTGGCAAACTGTTGAGAGTGATCCCCTGAAATGTTTTTCGGTGGAAACAGTTGGGTTTTTATCATCGGAAACAGAATTAGCCCTCGACGTCTGAACAACTTTTTTTGAAAAAATCCCTAAGCCGCGCAGTCACAATTTCAGCAAAAATCTGACGTTCTGCAATTCACTCAAAAATGGTGCCAAACTGTTGCAAGTGATCCCCTGAAATGTTTTTCGGTGGAAACAGTTGGTTTTTTATCATCGGAAACAGAATTAGCCCTCGACGTCTGAACAACTTTTTTTGAAAAAATCCCTAAGCCGCGCGGTCACAATTTCTGCTAAAAATCTGACGTTCTGCAATTCACTCCAAAATGTTGGCAAACTGTTGCAAGTGATCCCCCGAAAGGTTTTTTCGGTGGAAACAGATGGGTTTTTATCATCGGAAACAGAATTAGCCCTCGACGTCTGAACAACTTTTTTTGAAAAAATCCCTAAGCCGCGCGGTCACAATTTCAGCAAAAATCTGACGTTCTGCAATTCACTCAAAAATGTTGCCAAACTGTTGCAAGTGATCCCCTGAAATGTTTTTCGGTGGAAACAGATGGGTTTTTATCATCGGAAACAGAATTAGCCCTCGACGTCTGAACAACTTTTTTTGAAAAATTCCCTAAGCCGCGCGGTCACAATTTCTGCTAAAAATCTGACGTTCTGCAATTCACTCAAAAATGTAGGCAAACTGTTCCAAACGATCCCCTGATCGGTTTTTCGGTGGAAACAGATGGGTTTCTATCATCGGAAACAGAATTAGCCCTCGACGTATGAACAACTTTTTTTGAAAAAATCCCTAAGCCGCGCAGTCACAATTTCAGCAAAAATCTGACGTTCTGCAATTCACTCAAAAATGGTGCCAAACTGTTGCAAGTGATCCCCTGAAATGTTTTTCGGTGGAAACAGATGGGTTTTTATCATCGGAAACAGAATTAGCCCTCGACGTCTGAACAACTTTTTTTGAAAAATTCCCTAAGCCGCGCGGTCACAATTTCTGCTAAAAATCTGACGTTCTGCAATTCACTCAAAAATGGTGCCAAACTGTTGCAAACGATCCCCTGAACGGTTTTTCGGTGGAAACAGATGGGTTTCTATCATCGGAAACAGAATTAGCCCTCGACGTCTGAACAACTTTTTTTGAAAAAATCCCTTAGCCGCGCGGTCACAATTTCAGCAAAAATCTGACGTTCTGCAATTCACTCAAAAATGTTGGTAAACAGTTGCAAACGATCCCCTGATAGGTTTTTTGGTGGAAACAGATGGGTTTTTATTATCGGAAACAGAATTAGCCCTCGACGTCTGAACAACTTTTTTTGAAAAAATCCCAAAGCCGCGCGGTCACAATTTCTGCTAAAAATCTGACGTTCTGCAATTCACTCAAAAATGTTGGCAAACTGTTGCAAGTAATCCCCCGATAGGTTTTTATGGTGGAAACAGATGGGTTTTTATCATCGGAAACAGAATTAGCCCTCGACGTCTGAACAACTTTTTTTGAAAAAATCCCTAAGCCGCGCGGTCACAATTTCTGCTAAAAATCTGACGTTCTGCAATTCATTCAAAAATGTTGGCAAACTGTTGAGAGTGATCCCCTGAAATGTTTTTCGGTGGAAACAGTTGGGTTTTTATCATCGGAAACAGAATTAGCCCTCGACGTCTGAACAACTTTTTTTGAAAAAATCCCTAAGCTGCGCGGTCACAATTTCTGCTAAAAATCTGACGTTCTGCAATTCACTCAAAAATGTTGGCAAACTGTTGCAAGTGATCCCCCGAAAGGTTTTTTCGGTGGAAACAGATGGGTTTTTATCATCGGAAACAGAATTAGCCCTCGACGTCTGAACAACTTTTTTTGAAAAATTCCCTAAGCCGCGCGGTCACAATTTCTGCTAAAAATCTGACGTTCTGCAATTCACTCAAAAATGTAGGCAAACTGTTCCAAACGATCCCCTGATCGGTTTTTCGGTGGAAACAGATGGGTTTCTATCATCGGAAACAGAATTAGCCCTCGACGTCTGAACAACTTTTTTTGAAAAAATCCCTAAGCCGCGCGGTCACAATTTCTGCTAAAAATCTGACGTTCTGCAATTCACTCAAAAATGTTGGCAAACTGTTGCAAGTGATCCCCTGAAATGTTTTTCGGTGGAAACAGATGGGTTTTTATCATCGGAAACAGAATTAGCCCTCGACGTCTGAACAATTTTTTGTGAAAAAATCCCTAAGCCGCGCGGTCACAATTTCAGAAAAAATCTGACGTTCTGCAATTCACTCAAAAATGGTGCCAAACTGTTGCAAACGATCACCTGAAATGTTTTTCCGTGGAAACAGATGGGTTTTTATCATTGGAAACAGAATTAGCCCTTGACGTCTGAACAACTTTTTTTGAAAAATTCCTTAAGCCGCGCGGTCACAATTTCAGCAAAAATCTGACGTTCTGCAATTCACTCAAAAATGTTGGTAAACAGTTGCAAACGATCCCCTGATAGGTTTTTTGGTGGAAACAGATGGGTTTTTATTATCGGAAACAGAATTAGCCCTCGACGTCTGAACAACTTTTTTTGAAAAAATCCCTAAGCCGCGCGGTCACAATTTCAGCAAAAATCTGACGTTCTGCAATTCACTCAAAAATGTTGCCAAACTGTTGCAAGTGATCCCCTGAAATGTTTTTCGGTGGAAACAGATGGGTTTCTATCATCGGAAACAGAATTAGCCCTCGACGTCTGAACAACTTTTTTTGAAAAAATCCCTAAGCCGCGCGGTCACAATTTCTGCTAAAAATCTGACGTTCTGCAATTCACTCAAAAATGTTGGCAAACTGTTGCAAGTAATCCCCCGAAAGGTTTTTATGGTGGAAACAGATGGGTTTTTATCATCGGAAACAGAATTAGCCCTCGACGTCTGAACAACTTTTTTTGAAAAAATCCCTAAGCCGCGCGGTCACAATTTCTGCTAAAAATCTGACGTTCTGCAATTCATTCAAAATTGTTGGCAAACTGTTGAGAGTGATCCCCTGAAATGTTTTTCGGTGGAAACAGTTGGGTTTTTATCATCGGAAACAGAATTAGCCCTCGACGTCTGAACAACTTTTTTTGAAAAAATCCCTAAGCCGCGCAGTCACAATTTCAGCAAAAATCTGACGTTCTGCAATTCACTCAAAAATGGTGCCAAACTGTTGCAAGTGATCCCCTGAAATGTTTTTCGGTGGAAACAGTTGGGTTTTTATCATCGGAAACAGAATTAGCCCTCGACGTCTGAACAACTTTTTTTGAAAAAATCCCTAAGCCGCGCGGTCACAATTTCTGCTAAAAATCTGACGTTCTGCAATTCACTCAAAAATGTTGGCAAACTGTTGCAAGTGATCCCCTGAAATGTTTTTCGGTGGAAACAGATGGGTTTTATCATCGGAAACAGAATTAGCCCTCGACGTCTGAACAACTTTTTTTGAAAAAATCCCTAAGCCGCGCGGTCACAATTTCTGCTAAAAATCTGACGTTCTGCAATTCACTCAAAAATGTTGGCAAACTGTTGCAAGTAATCCCCCGAAAGGTTTTTATGGTGGAAACAGATGGGTTTTTATCATCGGAAACAGAATTAGCCCTCGACGTCTGAACAACTTTTTTTGAAAAAATCCCTAAGCCGCGCGGTCACAATTTCTGCTAAAAATCTGACGTTCTGCAATTCATTCAAAATTGTTGGCAAACTGTTGAGAGTGATCCCCTGAAATGTTTTTCGGTGGAAACAGTTGGGTTTTTATCATCGGAAACAGAATTAGCCCTCGACGTCTGAACAACTTTTTTTGAAAAAATCCCTAAGCCGCACGGTCACAATTTCTGCTAAAAATCTGACGTTCTGCAATTCATTCAAAAATGTTGGCAAACTGTTGAGAGTGATCCCCTGAAATGTTTTTCGGTGGAAACAGTTGGGTTTTTATCATCGGAAACAGAATTAGCCCTCGACGTCTGAACAACTTTTTTTGAAAAAATCCCTAAGCCGCGCGGTCACAATTTCAGCAAAAATCTGACGTTCTGCAATTCACTCAAAAATGTTGCCAAACTGTTGCAAGTGATCCCCTGAAATGTTTTTCGGTGGAAACAGATGGGTTTCTATCATCGGAAACAGAATTAGCCCTCGACGTCTGAACAACTTTTTTTGAAAAAATCCCTAAGCCGCGCGGTCACAATTTCTGCTAAAAATCTGACGTTCTGCAATTCACTCAAAAATGTTGGCAAACTGTTGCAAGTAATCCCCCGAAAGGTTTTTATGGTGGAAACAGATGGGTTTTTATCATCGGAAACAGAATTAGCCCTCGACGTCTGAACAACTTTTTTTGAAAAAATCCCTAAGCCGCGCGGTCACAATTTCTGCTAAAAATCTGACGTTCTGCAATTCATTCAAAATTGTTGGCAAACTGTTGAGAGTGATCCCCTGAAATGTTTTTCGGTGGAAACAGTTGGGTTTTTATCATCGGAAACAGAATTAGCCCTCGACGTCTGAACAATTTTTTGTGAAAAAACCCCTAAGCCGCGCGGTCACAATTTCAGAAAAAATCTGACGTTCTGCAATTCACTCAAAAATGGTGCCAAACTGTTGCAAACGATCACCTGAAATGTTTTTCCGTGGAAACAGATGGGTTTTTATCATTGGAAACAGAATTAGCCCTTGACGTCTGAACAACTTTTTTTGAAAAATTCCTTAAGCCGCGCGGTCACAATTTCAGCAAAAATCTGACGTTCTGCAATTCACTCAAAAATGTTGGTAAACAGTTGCAAACGATCCCCTGATAGGTTTTTTGGTGGAAACAGATGGGTTTTTATTATCGGAAACAGAATTAGCCCTCGACGTCTGAACAACTTTTTTTGAAAAAATCCCTAAGCCGCGCGGTCACAATTTCAGCAAAAATCTGACGTTCTGCAATTCACTCAAAAATGTTGCCAAACTGTTGCAAGTGATCCCCTGAAATGTTTTTCGGTGGAAACAGATGGGTTTCTATCATCGGAAACAGAATTAGCCCTCGACGTCTGAACAACTTTTTTTGAAAAAATCCCTAAGCCGCGCGGTCACAATTTCTGCTAAAAATCTGACGTTCTGCAATTCACTCAAAAATGTTGGCAAACTGTTGCAAGTAATCCCCCGAAAGGTTTTTATGGTGGAAACAGATGGGTTTTTATCATCGGAAACAGAATTAGCCCTCGACGTCTGAACAACTTTTTTTGAAAAAATCCCTAAGCCGCGCGGTCACAATTTCTGCTAAAAATCTGACGTTCTGCAATTCATTCAAAATTGTTGGCAAACTGTTGAGAGTGATCCCCTGAAATGTTTTTCGGTGGAAACAGTTGGGTTTTTATCATCGGAAACAGAATTAGCCCTCGACGTCTGAACAACTTTTTTTGAAAAAATCCCTAAGCCGCGCAGTCACAATTTCAGCAAAAATCTGACGTTCTGCAATTCACTCAAAAATGGTGCCAAACTGTTGCAAGTGATCCCCTGAAATGTTTTTCGGTGGAAACAGTTGGGTTTTTATCATCGGAAACAGAATTAGCCCTCGACGTCTGAACAACTTTTTTTGAAAAAATCCCTAAGCCGCGCGGTCACAATTTCTGCTAAAAATCTGACGTTCTGCAATTCACTCAAAAATGTTGGCAAACTGTTGCAAGTGATCCCCCGAAAGGTTTTTTCGGTGGAAACAGATGGGTTTTTATCATCGGAAACAGAATTAGCCCTCGACGTCTGAACAACTTTTTTTGAAAAAATCCCTAAGCCGCGCGGTCACAATTTCAGCAAAAATCTGACGTTCTGCAATTCACTCAAAAATGTTGCCAAACTGTTGCAAGTGATCCCCTGAAATGTTTTTCGGTGGAAACAGATGGGTTTTATCATCGGAAACAGAATTAGCCCTCGACGTCTGAACAACTTTTTTTGAAAAAATCCCTAAGCCGCGCGGTCACAATTTCTGCTAAAAATCTGACGTTCTGCAATTCACTCAAAAATGTTGGCAAACTGTTGCAAGTAATCCCCCGAAAGGTTTTTATGGTGGAAACAGATGGGTTTTTATCATCGGAAACAGAATTAGCCCTCGACGTCTGAACAACTTTTTTTGAAAAAATCCCTAAGCCGCGCGGTCACAATTTCTGCTAAAAATCTGACGTTCTGCAATTCATTCAAAATTGTTGGCAAACTGTTGAGAGTGATCCCCTGAAATGTTTTTCGGTGGAAACAGTTGGGTTTTTATCATCGGAAACAGAATTAGCCCTCGACGTCTGAACAACTTTTTTTGAAAAAATCCCTAAGCCGCGCGGTCACAATTTCTGCTAAAAATCTGACGTTCTGCAATTCATTCAAAAATGTTGGCAAACTGTTGAGAGTGATCCCCTGAAATGTTTTTCGGTGGAAACAGTTGGGTTTTTATCATCGGAAACAGAATTAGCCCTCGACGTCTGAACAACTTTTTTTGAAAAAATCCCTAAGCCGCGCGGTCACAATTTCAGCAAAAATCTGACGTTCTGCAATTCACTCAAAAATGTTGCCAAACTGTTGCAAGTGATCCCCTGAAATGTTTTTCGGTGGAAACAGATGGGTTTCTATCATCGGAAACAGAATTAGCCCTCGACGTCTGAACAACTTTTTTTGAAAAAATCCCTAAGCCGCGCGGTCACAATTTCTGCTAAAAATCTGACGTTCTGCAATTCACTCAAAAATGTTGGCAAACTGTTGCAAGTAATCCCCCGAAAGGTTTTTATGGTGGAAACAGATGGGTTTTTATCATCGGAAACAGAATTAGCCCTCGACGTCTGAACAACTTTTTTTGAAAAAATCCCTAAGCCGCGCGGTCACAATTTCTGCTAAAAATCTGACGTTCTGCAATTCATTCAAAATTGTTGGCAAACTGTTGAGAGTGATCCCCTGAAATGTTTTTCGGTGGAAACAGTTGGGTTTTTATCATCGGAAACAGAATTAGCCCTCGACGTCTGAACAACTTTTTTTGAAAAAATCCCTAAGCCGCGCAGTCACAATTTCAGCAAAAATCTGACGTTCTGCAATTCACTCAAAAATGGTGCCAAACTGTTGCAAGTGATCCCCTGAAATGTTTTTCGGTGGAAACAGTTGGGTTTTTATCATCGGAAACAGAATTAGCCCTCGACGTCTGAACAACTTTTTTTGAAAAAATCCCTAAGCCGCGCGGTCACAATTTCTGCTAAAAATCTGACGTTCTGCAATTCACTCAAAAATGTTGGCAAACTGTTGCAAGTGATCCCCCGAAAGGTTTTTTCGGTGGAAACAGATGGGTTTTTATCATCGGAAACAGAATTAGCCCTCGACGTCTGAACAACTTTTTTTGAAAAAATCCCTAAGCCGCGCGGTCACAATTTCAGCAAAAATCTGACGTTCTGCAATTCACTCAAAAATGTTGCCAAACTGTTGCAAGTGATCCCCTGAAATGTTTTTCGGTGGAAACAGATGGGTTTTATCATCGGAAACAGAATTAGCCCTCGACGTCTGAACAACTTTTTTTGAAAAAATCCCTAAGCCGCGCGGTCACAATTTCTGCTAAAAATCTGACGTTCTGCAATTCACTCAAAAATGTTGGCAAACTGTTGCAAGTAATCCCCCGAAAGGTTTTTATGGTGGAAACAGATGGGTTTTTATCATCGGAAACAGAATTAGCCCTCGACGTCTGAACAACTTTTTTTGAAAAAATCCCTAAGCCGCGCGGTCACAATTTCTGCTAAAAATCTGACGTTCTGCAATTCATTCAAAATTGTTGGCAAACTGTTGAGAGTGATCCCCTGAAATGTTTTTCGGTGGAAACAGTTGGGTTTTTATCATCGGAAACAGAATTAGCCCTCGACGTCTGAACAACTTTTTTTGAAAAAATCCCTAAGCCGCGCGGTCACAATTTCTGCTAAAAATCTGACGTTCTGCAATTCATTCAAAAATGTTGGCAAACTGTTGAGAGTGATCCCCTGAAATGTTTTTCGGTGGAAACAGTTGGGTTTTTATCATCGGAAACAGAATTAGCCCTCGACGTCTGAACAACTTTTTTTGAAAAAATCCCTAAGCTGCGCGGTCACAATTTCTGCTAAAAATCTGACGTTCTGCAATTCACTCAAAAATGTTGGCAAACTGTTGCAAGTGATCCCCCGAAAGGTTTTTTCGGTGGAAACAGATGGGTTTTTATCATCGGAAACAGAATTAGCCCTCGACGTCTGAACAACTTTTTTTGAAAAATTCCCTAAGCCGCGCGGTCACAATTTCTGCTAAAAATCTGACGTTCTGCAATTCACTCAAAAATGTAGGCAAACTGTTCCAAACGATCCCCTGATCGGTTTTTCGGTGGAAACAGATGGGTTTCTATCATCGGAAACAGAATTAGCCCTCGACGTCTGAACAACTTTTTTTGAAAAAATCCCTAAGCCGCGCGGTCACAATTTCTGCTAAAAATCTGACGTTCTGCAATTCACTCAAAAATGTTGGCAAACTGTTGCAAGTGATCCCCTGAAATGTTTTTCGGTGGAAACAAATGGGTTTTTATCATCGGAAACAGAATTAGCCCTCGACGTCTGAACAATTTTTTGTGAAAAAATCCCTAAGCCGCGCGGTCACAATTTCAGAAAAAATCTGACGTTCTGCAATTCACTCAAAAATGGTGCCAAACTGTTGCAAACGATCACCTGAAATGTTTTTCGGTGGAAACAGATGGGTTTTTATCATTGGAAACAGAATTAGCCCTTGACGTCTGAACAACTTTTTTTGAAAAAATCCTTAAGCCGCGCGGTCACAATTTCAGCAAAAATCTGACGTTCTGCAATTCACTCAAAAATGTTGGTAAACAGTTGCAAACGATCCCCTGATAGGTTTTTTGGTGGAAACAGATGGGTTTTTATTATCGGAAACAGAATTAGCCCTCGACGTCTGAACAACTTTTTTTGAAAAAATCCCAAAGCCGCGCGGTCACAATTTCTGCTAAAAATCTGACGTTCTGCAATACGCTCAAAAATGGTGCCAAACTGTTGCAAACGATCACCTGAAATGTTTTTCGGTGGAAACAGATGGGTTTTTATCATTGGAAACAGAATTAGCCCTTGACGTCTGAACAACTTTTTTTGAAAAAATCCTTAAGCCGCGCGGTCACAATTTCAGCAAAAATCTGACGTTCTGCAATTCACTCAAAAATATTGGTAAACAGTTGCAAACGATCCCATGATAGGTTTTTTGGTGGAAACAGATGGGTTTTTATTATCGGAAACAGAATTAGCCCTCGACGTCTGAACAACTTTTTTTGAAAAAATCCCTAAGCCGCGCGGTCACAATTTCTGCTAAAAATCTGACGTTCTGCAATTCACTCAAAAATGTTGGCAAACTGTTGCAAGTGATCCCCCGAAAGGTTTTTTCGGTGGAAACAGATGGGTTTTTATCATCGGAAACAGAATTAGCCCTCGACGGCTGAACAACTTTTTTTGAAAAAATCCCTAAGCCGCGCGGTCACAATTTCACCAAAAATCTGACGTTCTGCAATTCACTCAAAAATGTTGCCAAACTGTTGCAAGTGATCCCCTGAAATGTTTTTCGGTGGAAACAGATGGGTTTTTATCATCGGAAACAGAATTAGCCCTCGACGTCTGAACAACTTTTTTGGAAAAAATCCCTAAGCCGCGCGGTCACAATTTCTGCTAAAAATCTGACGTTCTGCAATTCACTCAAAAATGTTGGCAAACTGTTGCAAGTAATCCCCCGAAAGGTTTTTATGGTGGAAACAGATGGGTTTTTATCATCGGAAACAGAATTAGCCCTCGACGTCTGAACAACTTTTTTTGAAAAAATCCCTAAGCCGCGCGGTCACATTTTCTGCTAAAAATCTGACGTTCTGCAATTCATTCAAAAATGTTGGCAAACTGTTGAGAGTGATCCCCTGAAATGTTTTTCGGTGGAAACAGTTGGGTTTTTATCATCGGAAACAGAATTAGCCCTCGACGTCTGAACAACTTTTTTTGATAAAATCCCTAAGCCGCGCAGTCACAATTTCAGCAAAAATCTGACGTTCTGCAATTCACTCAAAAATGGTGCCAAACTCTTGCAAGTGATCCCCTGAAATGTTTTTCGGTGGAAACAGATGGGTTTTTATCATCGGAAACAGAATTAGCCCTCGACGTCTGAACAACTTTTTTTGAAAAAATCCCTAAGCCGCGCGGTCACAATTTCTGCTAAAAATCTGACGTTCTGCAATTCACTCAAAAGTGTTGGCAAACTGTTGCAAGTAATCCCCCGAAAGGTTTTTATGGTGGAAACAGATGGGTTTTTATCATCGGAAACAGAATTAGCCCTCGACGTCTGAACAACTTTTTTTGAAAAAATCCCTAAGCCGCGCGGTCACAATTTCTGCTAAAAATCTGACGTTCTGCAATTCATTCAAAAATGTTGGCAAACTGTTGAGAGTGATCCCCTGAAATGTTTTTCGGTGGAAACAGTTGGGTTTTTATCATCGGAAACAGAATTAGCCCTCGACGTCTGAACAACTTTTTTTGATAAAATCCCTAAGCCGCGCAGTCACAATTTCAGCAAAAATCTGACGTTCTGCAATTCACTCAAAAATGGTGCCAAACTCTTGCAAGTGATCCCCTGAAATGTTTTTCGGTGGAAACAGATGGGTTTTTATCATCGGAAACAGAATTAGCCCTCGACGTCTGAACAACTTTTTTTGAAAAAATCCCTAAGCCGCGCGGTCACAATTTCTGCTAAAAATCTGACGTTCTGCAATTCACTCAAAAATGGTGCCAAACTGTTGCAAACGATCCCCTGAACGGTTTTTCGGTGGAAACAGATGGGTTTCTATCATCGGAAACAGAATTAGCCCTCGACGTCTGAACAACTTTTTTTGAAAAAATCCCTTAGCCGCGCGGTCACAATTTCAGCAAAAATCTGACGTTCTGCAATTCACTCAAAAATGTTGGTAAACAGTTGCAAACGATCCCCTGATAGGTTTTTTGGTGGAAACAGATGGGTTTTTATTATCGGAAACAGAATTAGCCCTCGACGTCTGAACAACTTTTTTTGAAAAAATCCCTAAGCCGCGCGGTCACAATTTCTGCTAAAAATCTGGCGTTCTGCAATTCACTCAAAAATGTTGGCAAACTGTTGCAAGTGATCCCCCGAAAGGTTTTTTCGGTGGAAACAGATGGGTTTTTATCATCGGAAACAGAATTAGCCCTCGACGTCTGAACAACTTTTTTTGAAAAAATCCCTAAGCCGCGCGGTCACAATTTCTGCTAAAAATCTGACGTTCTGCAATTCACTCAAAAATGTTGGCAAACTGTTGCAAGTAATCCCCCGATAGGTTTTTATGGTGGAAACAGATGGGTTTTTATCATCGGAAACAGAATTAGCCCTCGACGTCTGAACAACTTTTTTTGAAAAAATCCCTAAGCCGCGCGGTCACAATTTCTGCTAAAAATCTGACGTTCTGCAATTCATTCAAAAATGTTGGCAAACTGTTGAGAGTGATCCCCTGAAATGTTTTTCGGTGGAAACAGTTGGGTTTTTATCATCGGAAACAGAATTAGCCCTCGACGTCTGAACAACTTTTTTTGAAAAAATCCCTAAGCTGCGCGGTCACAATTTCTGCTAAAAATCTGACGTTCTGCAATTCACTCAAAAATGTTTCCAAACTGTTGCAAGTGATCCCCCGAAAGGTTTTTTCGGTGGAAACAGATGGGTTTTTATCATCGGAAACAGAATTAGCCCTCGACGTCTGAACAACTTTTTTTGAAAAAATCCCTAAGCCGCGCGGTCACAATTTCTGCTAAAAATCTGACGTTCTGCAATTCACTCAAAAATGGTGCCAAACTGTTGCAAACGATCCCCTGAAAGGTTTTTCGGTGCAAACAGATGGGTTTTTATCATTGGAAACAGAATTAGCCCTTGACGTCTGAACAACTTTTTTTGAAAAAATCCTTAAGCCGCGCGGTCACAATTTCAGCAAAAATCTGACGTTCTGCAATTCACTCAAAAATGTTGGTAAACAGTTGCAAACGATCCCCTGATAGGTTTTTTGGTGGAAACAGATGGGTTTTTATTATCGGAAACAGAATTAGCCCTCGACGTCTGAACAACTTTTTTTGAAAAAATCCCTAAGCCTCGCGGTCACAATTTCTGCTAAAAATCTGACGTTCTGCAATTCACTCAAAAATGTTGGCAAACTGTTGCAAGTGATCCCCCGAAAGGTTTTTTCGGTGGAAACAGATGGGTTTTTATCATCGGAAACAGAATTAGCCCTCGACGTCTGAACAACTTTTTTTGAAAAAATCCCTAAGCCGCGCGGTCACAATTTCAGCAAAAATCTGACGTTCTGCAATTCACTCAAAAATGTTGCCAAACTGTTGCAAGTGATCCCCTGAAATGTTTTTCGGTGGAAACAGATGGGTTTTTATCATCGGAAACAGAATTAGCCCTCGACGTCTGAACAACTTTTTTTGAAAAAATCCCTAAGCCGCGCGGTCACAATTTCTGCTAAAAATCTGACGTTCTGCAATTCACTCAAAAATGTTGGCAAACTGTTGCAAGTAATCCCCCGAAAGGTTTTTATGGTGGAAACAGAGGGGTTTTTATCATCGGAAACAGAATTAGCCCTCGACGTCTGAACAACTTTTTTTGAAAAAATCCCTAAGCCGCGCGGTCACAATTTCTGCTAAAAATCTGACATTCTGCAATTCATTCAAAAATGTTGGCAAACTGTTGAGAGTGATCCCCTGAAATGTTTTTCGGTGGAAACAGTTGGGTTTTTATCATCGGAAACAGAATTAGCCCTCGACATCTGAACAACTTTTTTTGAAAAAATCCCTAAGCCGCGCGGTCACAATTTCAGCAAAAATCTGACGTTCTGCAATTCACTCAAAAATGGTGCCAAACTGTTGCAAACGATCCCCTGAACGGTTTTTCGGTGGAAACAGATGGGTTTCTATCATCGGAAACAGAATTAGCCCTCGACGTCTGAACAACTTTTTTTGAAAAAATCCCTTAGCCGCGCGGTCACAATTTCAGCAAAAATCTGACGTTCTGCAATTCACTCAAAAATGGTGCCAAACTGTTGCAAACGATCCCCTGAAATGTTCTTCGGTGGAAACAGATGGGTTCTTATCATCGGAAACAGAATTAGCCCTCGACGTCTGAACACCTTTTTTTGAAAAAATCCCTAAGCCGCGCGGTCACAATTTCTGCTAAAAATCTGACGTTCTCCAATTCACTCAAAAATGTTGGCAAACTGTTGCAAGTGATCCCCTGAAAGGTTTTTCGGTGGAAACAGATGGGTTTCTATCATCGGAAACAGAATTAGCCCTCGACGTCTGAACAACTTTTTTTAAAAAAATCCCTAAGCCGCGCGGTCACAGTTTGAGGAAAAATCTGACGTTCTGCAATTCACTCAAAAATGGTGCCAAACTGTTGCAAACGATCCCCTGAACGGTTTTTCGGTGGAAACAGATGGGTTTCTATCATCGGAAACAAAATTAGCCCTCGACGTCTGAACAACTTTTTTTGAAAAAATCCCTAAGCCGCGCGGTCACAATTTCAGCAAAAATCTGACGTTCTGCAATTCACTCAAAGATGGTGCCAAACTGTTGCAAACGATCCCCTGAAATGTTTTTCGGTGGAAACAGATGCGTTTTTATTATGGGAAACAGAATTAGCCCTCGACGTCTGAACAACTTTTTTTGAAAAAAATCCCTAAGCCGCGCGGTCACAATTCCTGCTAAAAATCTGACATTCTTCAATTCACTCAAAAATGTTGGCAAACTGTTGCAAGTGGTTACCCGAAAGGTTTTTTTGGTGGAAACAGATGGGTTTTTATCATCGGAAACAGAATTAGCCCTCGACGTCTGAACAAATTTTTGTGAAAAAATCCCTAAGCCGCGCGGTCACAATTGCAGAAAAAAATCTGACATTCTTCAATTCACTCAAAAATGTGGGCAAACAATTGCAAGTGATCCCCTGAAATGTTTTTCGGTGGAAACAGATGGGTTTTTTTATCATCGGAAACAGAATTAGCCCTCGACGTCTGAACAACTTTTTTTGAAAAAATCCCTAAGCCGCGCGGTCACAATTTCTGCTAAAAATCTGACGTTCTTCAATTCACTCAAAAATGTTGGCAAACTGTTGCAAGTGATCCCCTGAAATGTTTTTCGGTGGAAACAGATGGGTTTTTATCATCGTAAACAGAATTAACCCTCGACGTCTGAACAACTTTTTTTGAAAAAATCCCTAAGCCGCGCGGTCACAATTTCAGCAAAAATCTGACGTTCTGCAATTCACTCAAAAATGGTGCCAAACTGTTGCAAACGATCCCCTGAACGGTTTTTCGGTGGAAACAGATGGGTTTCTATCATCGGAAACAGAATTAGCCCTCGACGTCTGAAAAACTTTTTTTGAAAAAAATCCCTAAGCCGCGCGGTCACAATTCCTGCTAAAAATCTGACGTTCTTCAATTCACTCAAAAATGTTGGCAAACAGTTGCAAACGATCCCCGGAAAAGTTTTTCGGTGGAAACAGATGGGTTCTTATCATCGGAAACAGAATTAGCCCTTGACATCTGAACAACTTTTTTTGAAAAAAATCACTAAGCCGCGTGGTCACAATTTGAGGAAAAATCTGACGTTCTGCAATTCACTCAAAAATGGTGCCAAACTGTTGCAAACGATCCCCTGAAAGGTTTTTCGGTGCAAACAGATGGGTTTTTATCATTGGAAACAGAATTAGCCCTCGACGTCTGAACAACTTTTTTTTGAAAAAATCCTTAAGCCGCGCGGTCACAATTTCAGCAAAAATCTGACGTTCTGCAATTCACTCAAAAATGTTGGTAAACAGTTGCAAACGATCCCCTGATAGGTTTTTCGGTGGAAACAGATGGGTTTTTTTATCATCGGAAACAGAATTAGCCCTCGACGTCTGAACAACTTTTTTTGAAAAAATTCCTAAGCCGCGCGGTCACAATTTCAGAAATATCTGACGTTCTGCAATTCACTCAAAAATGGTGCCAAACTGTTACAAACGATCGCCTGAAATGTTTTTCGGTGGAAACAGATGGGTTTTTATCATCGGAAACAGAATTAGCCCTCGACGTCTGAACCACCTTTTTTCAAAAAATCCCTAAGCCGCGCGGTCACAATTTCTGCCTGAAATCTGACGTTCTGCAATTCACTCAAAAATGGTGCCAAACTGTTGCAAGTGATCCCCTGAAATGTTTTTCGGTGGAAACAGATGGGTTTTTATCATCGGAAACAGAATTAGCCCTCGACGTCTGAACAACTTATTTTGAAAAAATCCCTAAGCCGCGCGGTCACAATTTCTGCTAAAAATCTGACGTTCTGCAATTCACTCAAAAATGTTGGCAAAATGTTGCAAGTAATCCCCCGAAAGGTTTTTATGGTGGAAACAGATGGGTTTTTATCATCGGAAACAGAATTAGCCCTCGACGTCTGAACAACTTTTTTTGAAAAAATCCCTAAGCCGCGCGGTCACAATTTCTGCTAAAAATCTGACGTTCTACAATTCATTCAAAAATGTTGGCAAACTGTTGAGAGTGATCCCCTGAAATGTTTTTCGGTGGAAACAGTTGGGTTTTTATCATCGGAAACAGAATTAGCCCTCGACGTCTGAACAACTTTTTTTGATAAAATCCCTAAGCCGCGCAGTCACAATTTCAGCAAAAATCTGACGTTCTGCAATTCACTCAAAAATGGTGCCAAACTGTTGCAAGTGATCCCCTAAAATGTTGTTCGGTGGAAACAGATGGGTTTTTATCATCGGAAACATAATTAGCCCTTGACGTCTGAACAACTTTTTTTGAAAAAATCCTTAAACCGCGCGGTCACAATTTCAGCAAAAATCTGACGTTCTGCAATTCACTCAAAAATGTTGGTAAACAGTTGCAAACGATCCCCTGATAGGTTTTTTGGTGGAAACAGATGGGTTTTTATTATCGGAAACAGAATTAGCTCTCGACGTCTGAACAACTTTTTTTGAAAAAATCCCAAAGCCGCGCGGTCACAATTTCTGCTAAAAATCTGACGTTCTGCAATACGCTCAAAAATGGTGCCAAACTGTTGCAAACGATCACCTGAAATGTTTTTCGGTGGAAACAGATGGGTTTTTATCATTGGAAACAGAATTAGCCCTTGACGTCTGAACAACTTTTTTTGAAAAAATCCTTAAGCCGCGCGGTCACAATTTCAGCAAAAATCTGACGTTCTGCAATTCACTCAAAAATATTGGTAAACAGTTGCAAACGATCCCCTGATAGGTTTTTTGGTGGAAACAGATGGGTTTTTATTATCGGAAACAGAATTAGCCCTCGACGTCTGAACAACTTTTTTTGAAAAAATCCCTAAGCCGCGCGGTCACAATTTCTGCTAAAAATCTGACGTTCTGCAATTCACTCAAAAATGTTGGCAAACTGTTGCAAGTGATCCCCCGAAAGGTTTTTTCGGTGGAAACAGATGGATTTTTATCATCGGAAACAGAATTAGCCCTCGACGTCTGAACAACTTTTTTTGAAAAAATCCCTAAGCCGCGCGGTCACAATTTCAGCAAAAATCTGACGTTCTGCAATTCACTCAAAAATGTTGCCAAACTGTTGCAAGGGATCCCCTGAAATGTTTTTCGGTGGAAACAGATGGGCTTTTATCATCGGAAACAGAATTAGCCCTCGACGTCTGAACAACTTTTTTTGAAAAAATCCCTAAGCCGCGCGGTCACAATTTCTGCTAAAAATCTGACGTTCTGCAATTCACTCAAAAATGTTGGCAAACTGTTGCAAGTAATCCCCCGAAAGGTTTTTATGGTGGAAACAGATGGGTTTTTATCATCGGAAACAGAATTAGCCCTCGACGTCTGAACAACTTTTTTTGAAAAAATCCCTAAGCCGCGCGGTCACAATTTCTGCTAAAAATCTGACGTTCTGCAATTCATTCAAAAATGTTGGCAAACTGTTGAGAGTGATCCCCTGAAATGTTTTTCGGTGGAAACAGTTGGGTTTTTATCATCGGAAACAGAATTAGCCCTCGTCGTCTGAACAACTTTTTTTGATAAAATCCCTAAGCCGCGCAGTCACAATTTCAGCAAAAATCGGACGTTCTGCAATTCACTCAAAAATGGTGCCAAACTGTTGCAAGTGATCCCCTGAAATGTTTTTCGGTGGAAACAGATGGGTTTTTATCATCGGAAACAGAATTAGCCCTCGACGTCTGAACAACTTTTTTTGAAAAAATCCCTAAGCCGCGCGGTCACAATTTCTGCTAAAAATCTGACGTTCTGCAATTCACTCAAAAATGGTGCCAAACTGTTGCAAACGATCCCCTGAACGGTTTTTCGGTGGAAACAGATGGGTTTCTATCATCGGAAACAGAATTAGCCCTCGACGTCTGAACAACTTTTTTTGAAAAAATCCCTTAGCCGCGCGGTCACAATTTCAGCAAAAATCTGACGTTCTGCAATTCACTCAAAAATATTGGTAAACAGTTGCAAACGATCCCCTGATTGGTTTTTTGGTGGAAACAGATGGGCTTTTATCATCGGAAACAGAATTAGCCCTCGACGTCTGAACAACTTTTTTTGAAAAAATCCCTAAGCCGCGCGGTCACAATTTCTGCTAAAAATCTGACGTTCTGCAATTCACTCAAAAATGTTGGCAAACTGTTGCAAGTGATCCCCCGAAAGGTTTTTATGGTGGAAACAGATGGGTTTTTATCATCGGAAACAGAATTAGCCCTCGACGTCTGAACAACTTTTTTTGAAAAAATCCCTAAGCCGCGCGGTCACAATTTCTGCTAAAAATCTGACGTTCTGCAATTCATTCAAAAATGTTGGCAAACTGTTGAGAGTGATCCCCTGAAATGTTTTTCGGTGGAAACAGTTGGGTTTTTATCATCGGAAACAGAATTAGCCCTCGACGTCTGAACAACTTTTTTTGATAAAATCCCTAAGCCGCGCAGTCACAATTTCAGCAAAAATCGGACGTTCTGCAATTCACTCAAAAATGGTGCCAAACTGTTGCAAGTGATCCCCTGAAATGTTTTTCGGTGGAAACAGATGGGTTTTTATCATCGGAAACAGAATTAGCCCTCGACGTCTGAACAACTTTTTTTGAAAAAATCCCTAAGCCGCGCGGTCACAATTTCTGCTAAAAATCTGACGTTCTGCAATTCACTCAAAAATGGTGCCAAACTGTTGCAAACGATCCCCTGAACGGTTTTTCGGTGGAAACAGATGGGTTTCTATCATCGGAAACAGAATTAGCCCTCGACGTCTGAACAACTTTTTTTGAAAAAATCCCTTAGCCGCGCGGTCACAATTTCAGCAAAAATCTGACGTTCTGCAATTCACTCAAAAATGTTGGTAAACAGTTGCAAACGATCCCCTGATAGGTTTTTTGGTGGAAACAGATGGGTTTTTATTATCGGAAACAGAATTAGCCCTCGACGTCTGAACAACTTTTTTTGAAAAAATCCCAAAGCCGCGCGGTCACAATTTCTGCTAAAAATCTGGCGTTCTGCAATTCACTCAAAAATGTTGGCAAACTGTTGCAAGTGATCCCCCGAAAGGTTTTTTCGGTGGAAACAGATGGGTTTTTATCATCGGAAACAGAATTAGCCCTCGACGTCTGAACAACTTTTTTTGAAAAAATCCCTAAGCCGCGCGGTCACAATTTCTGCTAAAAATCTGACGTTCTGCAATTCACTCAAAAATGTTGGCAAACTGTTGCAAGTAATCCCCCGATAGGTTTTTATGGTGGAAACAGATGGGTTTTTATCATCGGAAACAGAATTAGCCCTCGACGTCTGAACAACTTTTTTTGAAAAAATCCCTAAGCCGCGCGGTCACAATTTCTGCTAAAAATCTGACGTTCTGCAATTCATTCAAAAATGTTGGCAAACTGTTGAGAGTGATCCCCTGAAATGTTTTTCGGTGGAAACAGTTGGGTTTTTATCATCGGAAACAGAATTAGCCCTCGACGTCTGAACAACTTTTTTTGAAAAAATCCCTAAGCTGCGCGGTCACAATTTCTGCTAAAAATCTGACGTTCTGCAATTCACTCAAAAATGTTGGCAAACTGTTGCAAGTGATCCCCCGAAAGGTTTTTTCGGTGGAAACAGATGGGTTTTTATCATCGGAAACAGAATTAGCCCTCGACGTCTGAACAACTTTTTTTGAAAAAATCCCTAAGCCGCGCGGTCACAATTTCTGCTAAAAATCTGACGTTCTGCAATTCACTCAAAAATGGTGCCAAACTGTTGCAAACGATCACCTGAAATGTTTTTCGGTGGAAACAGATGGGTTTTTATCATTGGAAACAGAATTAGCCCTTGACGTCTGAACAACTTTTTTTGAAAAAATCCTTAAGCCGCGCGGTCACAATTTCAGCAAAAATCTGACGTTCTGCAATTCACTCAAAAATGTTGGTAAACAGTTGCAAATGATCCCCTGATAGGTTTTTTGGTGGAAACAGATGGGTTTTTATTATCGGAAACAGAATTAGCCCTCGACGTCTGAACAACTTTTTTTGAAAAAATCCCTAAGCCTCGCGGTCACAATTTCTGCTAAAAATCTGACGTTCTGCAATTCACTCAAAAATGTTGGCAAACTGTTGCAAGTGATCCCCCGAAAGGTTTTTTCGGTGGAAACAGATGGGTTTTTATCATCGGAAACAGAATTAGCCCTCGACGTCTGAACAACTTTTTTTGAAAAAATCCCTAAGCCGCGCGGTCACAATTTCAGCAAAAATCTGACGTTCTGCAATTCACTCAAAAATGTTGCCAAACTGTTGCAAGTGATCCCCTGAAATGTTTTTCGGTGGAAACAGATGGGTTTTTATCATCGGAAACAGAATTAGCCCTCGACGTCTGAACAACTTTTTTTGAAAAAATCCCTAAGCCGCGCGGTCACAATTTCTGCTAAAAATCTGGCGTTCTGCAATTCACTCAAAAATGTTGGCAAACTGTTGCAAGTAATCCCCCGAAAGGTTTTTATGGTGGAAACAGATGGGTTTTTATCATCGGAAACAGAATTAGCCCTCGACGTCTGAACAACTTTTTTTGAAAAAATCCCTAAGCCGCGCGGTCACAATTTCTGCTGAAAATCTGACGTTCTGCAATTCATTCAAAAATGTTGGCAAACTGTTGAGAGTGATCCCCTGAAATGTTTTTCGGTGGAAACAGTTGGGTTTTTATCATCGGAAACAGAATTAGCCCTCGACATCTGAACAACTTTTTTTGAAAAAATCCCTAAGCCGCGCGGTCACAATTTCAGCAAAAATCTGACGTTCTGCAATTCACTCAAAAATGTTGGCAAACTGTTGCAAGTGATCCCCCGAAAGGTTTTTTCGGTGGAAACAGATGGGTTTTTATCATCGGAAACAGAATTAGCCCTCGAAGTCTGAACAAATTTTTGTGAAAAAATGCCTAAGCCGCGCGGTCACAATTGCAGAAAAAAATCTGACATTCTTCAATTCACTCAAAAATGTTGGCAAACAGTTGCAAACGATCCCCTGAAATGCTTTTCGGTGGAAACAGATGGGTTCTTATCATCGGAAACAGAATTAGCCCTTGACATCTGAACAACTTTTTTTGAAAAAATCCCTAAGCCGCGCGGTCACAATTTCAGCAAAAATCTGACGTTCTGCAATTCACTCAAAAATGGTGCCAAACTGTTGCAAACGATCCCCTGAACGGTTTTTCGGTGGAAACAGATGGGTTTCTATCATCGGAAACAGAATTAGCCCTCGACGTCTGAACAACTTTTTTTGAAAAGATCCCTTAGCCGCGCGGTCACAATTTCTGCTAAAAATCTGACGTTCTGCAATTCACTCAAAAATGGTGCCAAACTGTTGCAAACGATCCCCTGAAATGTTCTTCGGTGGAAACAGATGGGTTCTTATCATCGGAAACAGAATTAGCCCTCGACGTCTGAACACCTTTTTTTGAAAAAATCCCTAAGCCGCGCGGTCACAATTTCTGCTAAAAATCTGACGTTCTGCAATTCACTCAAAAATGTTGGTAAACAGTTGCAAATGATCCCCTGATAGGTTTTTTGGTGGAAACAGATGGGTTTTTATTATCGGAAACAGAATTAGCCCTCGACGTCTGAACAACTTTTTTTGAAAAAATCCCTAAGCCTCGCGGTCACAATTTCTGCTAAAAATCTGACGTTCTGCAATTCACTCAAAAATGTTGGCAAACTGTTGCAAGTGATCCCCCGAAAGGTTTTTTCGGTGGAAACAGATGGGTTTTTATCATCGGAAACAGAATTAGCCCTCGACGTCTGAACAACTTTTTTTGAAAAAATCCCTAAGCCGCGCGGTCACAATTTCAGCAAAAATCTGACGTTCTGCAATTCACTCAAAAATGTTGCCAAACTGTTGCAAGTGATCCCCTGAAATGTTTTTCGGTGGAAACAGATGGGTTTTTATCATCGGAAACAGAATTAGCCCTCGACGTCTGAACAACTTTTTTTGAAAAAATCCCTAAGCCGCGCGGTCACAATTTCTGCTAAAAATCTGACGTTCTGCAATTCACTCAAAAATGTTGGCAAACTGTTGCAAGTAATCCCCCGAAAGGTTTTTATGGTGGAAACAGATGGGTTTTTATCATCGGAAACAGAATTAGCCCTCGACGTCTGAACAACTTTTTTTGAAAAAATCCCTAAGCCGCGCGGTCACAATTTCTGCTAAAAATCTGACGTTCTGCAATTCATTCAAAAATGTTGGCAAACTGTTGAGAGTGATCCCCTGAAATGTTTTTCGGTGGAAACAGTTGGGTTTTTATCATCGGAAACAGAATTAGCCCTCGACATCTGAACAACTTTTTTTGAAAAAATCCCTAAGCCGCGCGGTCACAATTTCAGCAAAAATCTGACGTTCTGCAATTCACTCAAAAATGTTGGCAAACTGTTGCAAGTGATCCCCCGAAAGGTTTTTTCGGTGGAAACAGATGGGTTTTTATCATCGGAAACAGAATTAGCCCTCGAAGTCTGAACAAATTTTTGTGAAAAAATGCCTAAGCCGCGCGGTCACAATTGCAGAAAAAAATCTGACATTCTTCAATTCACTCAAAAATGTTGGCAAACAGTTGCAAACGATCCCCTGAAATGCTTTTCGGTGGAAACAGATGGGTTCTTATCATCGGAAACAGAATTAGCCCTTGACATCTGAACAACTTTTTTTGAAAAAATCCCTAAGCCACGCGGTCACAATTTCAGCAAAAATCTGACGTTCTGCAATTCACTCAAAAATGGTGCCAAACTGTTGCAAACGATCCCCTGAACGGTTTTTCGGTGGAAACAGATGGGTTTCTATCATCGGAAACAGAATTAGCCCTCGACGTCTGAACAACTTTTTTTGAAAAAATCCCTTAGCCGCGCGGTCACAATTTCTGCTAAAAATCTGACGTTCTGCAATTCACTCAAAAATGGTGCCAAACTGTTGCAAACGATCCCCTGAAATGTTCTTCGGTGGAAACAGATGGGTTCTTATCATCGGAAACAGAATTAGCCCTCGACGTCTGAACACCTTTTTTTGAAAAAATCCCTAAGCCGCGCGGTCACAATTTCTGCTAAAAATCTGACGTTCTGCAATTCACTCAAAAATGTTGGCAAACTGTTGCAAGTGATCCCCTGAAAGGTTTTTCGGTGGAAACAGATGGGTTTCTATCATCGGAAACAGAATTAGCCCTCGACGTCTGAACAACTTTTTTTTAAAAAATCCCTAAGCCGCGCGGTCACAGTTTGAGGAAAAATCTGACGTTCTGCAATTCACTCAAAAATGGTGCCAAACTGTTGCAAACGATCCCGTGAACGGTTTTTCGGTGGAAACAGATGGGTTGTTATCATCGGCAACAGAATTAGCCCTCGACGTCTGAAGAACTTTTTTTGAAAAAATCCGTAAGCCGCGCGGTCACAATTTCTGCTAAAAATCTGACGTTCTGCAATTCACTCAAAAATGTTGGCAAACTGTTGCAAGTGATCCCCTGAAATGTTTTTCGGTGGAAACAGATGGGTTTTTATCATCGGAAACAAAATTAGCCCTCGACGTCTGAACAACTTTTTTTGAAAAAATCCCTAAGCCGCGCGGTCACAATTTCAGCAAAAATCTGACGTTCTGCAATTCACTCAAAGATGGTGCCAAACTGTTGCAAACGATCCCCTGAAATGTTTTTCGGTGGAAACAGATGGGTTTTTATTATGGGAAACAGAATTAGCCCTCGACGTCTGAACAACTTTTTTTGAAAAAAATCCCTAAGCCGCGCGGTCACAATTCCTGCTAAAAATCTGACATTCTTCAATTCACTCAAAAATGTTGGCAAACTGTTGCAAGTGGTTACCCGAAAGGTTTTTTTGGTGGAAACAGATGGGTTTTTATCATCGGAAACAGAATTAGCCCTCGACGTCTGAACAAATTTTTGTGAAAAAATCCCTAAGCCGCGCGGTCACAATTGCAGAAAAAAATCTGACATTCTTCAATTCACTCAAAAATGTGGGCAAACAATTGCAAGTGATCCCCTGAAATGTTTTTCGGTGGAAACAGATGGGTTTTTTTATCATCGGAAACAGAATTAGCCCTCGACGTCTGAACAACTTTTTTTGAAAAAATCCCTAAGCCGCGCGGTCACAATTTCTGCTAAAAATCTGACGTTCTTCAATTCACTCAAAAATGTTGGCAAACTGTTGCAAGTGATCCCCTGAAATGTTTTTCGGTGGAAACAGATGGGTTTTTATCATCGTAAACAGAATTAACCCTCGACGTCTGAACAACTTTTTTTGAAAAAATCCCTAAGCCGCGCGGTCACAATTTCAGCAAAAATCTGACGTTCTGCAATTCACTCAAAAATGGTGCCAAACTGTTGCAAACGATCCCCTGAACGGTTTTTCGGTGGAAACAGATGGGTTTCTATCATCGGAAACAGAATTAGCCCTCGACGTCTGAAAAACTTTTTTTGAAAAAAATCCCTAAGCCGCGCGGTCACAATTCCTGCTAAAAATCTGACGTTCTTCAATTCACTCAAAAATGTTGGCAAACAGTTGCAAACGATCCCCGGAAAAGTTTTTCGGTGGAAACAGATGGGTTCTTATCATCGGAAACAGAATTAGCCCTTGACATCTGAACAACTTTTTTTGAAAAAAATCACTAAGCCGCGTGGTCACAATTTGAGGAAAAATCTGACGTTCTGCAATTCACTCAAAAATGGTGCCAAACTGTTGCAAACGATCCCCTGAAAGGTTTTTCGGTGCAAACAGATGGGTTTTTATCATTGGAAACAGAATTAGCCCTCGACGTCTGAACAACTTTTTTTTGAAAAAATCCTTAAGCCGCGCGGTCACAATTTCAGCAAAAATCTGACGTTCTGCAATTCACTCAAAAATGTTGGTAAACAGTTGCAAACGATCCCCTGATAGGTTTTTCGGTGGAAACAGATGGGTTTTTTTATCATCGGAAACAGAATTAGCCCTCGACGTCTGAACAACTTTTTTTGAAAAAATCCCTAACCCACGCGGTCACAATTTCAGAAATATCTGACGTTCTGCAATTCACTCAAAAATGGTGCCAAACTGTTACAAACGATCGCCTGAAATGTTTTTCGGTGGAAACAGATGGGTTTTTATCATCGGAAACAGAATTAGCCCTCGACGTCTGAACCACCTTTTTTCAAAAAATCCCTAAGCCGCGCGGTCACAATTTCTGCCTGAAATCTGACGTTCTGCAATTCACTCAAAAATGGTGCCAAACTGTTGCAAACGATCCCCTGAAATGTTTTTCGGTGGAAACAGATGGGTTTTTATCATCGGAAACAGAATTAGCCCTCGACGTCTGAACAACTTTTTTTGAAAAAATCCCTAAGCCGCGCGGTCACAATTTCAGCAAAAATCTGACGTTCTGCAATTCACTCAAAAATGTTGGCAAACTGTTGCAAGTGATCCCCCGAAAGGTTTTTTCGGTGGAAACAGATGGGTTTTTATCATCGGAAACAGAATTAGCCCTCGACGTCTGAACAAATTTTTGTGAAAAAATGCCTAAGCCGCGCGGTCACAATTGCAGAAAAAAATCTGACATTCTTCAATTCACTCAAAAATGTTGGCAAACAGTTGCAAACGATCCCCTGAAATGCTTTTCGGTGGAAACAGATGGGTTCTTATCATCGGAAACAGAATTAGCCCTCGACGTCTGAACAACTTTTTTTGAAAAAATCCCTAAGCCGCGCGGTCACAATTTCAGCAAAAATCTGACGTTCTGCAATTCACTCAAAAATGGTGCCAAACTGTTGCAAACGATCCCCTGAACGGTTTTTCGGTGGAAACAGATGGGTTTCTATCATCGGAAACAGAATTAGCCCTCGACGTCTGAACAACTTTTTTTGAAAAAATCCCTTAGCCGCGCGGTCACAATTTCAGCAAAAATCTGACGTTCTGCAATTCACTCAAAAATGGTGCCAAACTGTTGCAAACGATCCCCTGAAATGTTCTTCGGTGGAAACAGATGGGTTCTTATCATCGGAAACAGAATTAGCCCTCGACGTCTGAACAACTTTTTTTGAAAAAATCCCTAAGCCGCGCGGTCACAATTTCTGCTAAAAATCTGACGTTCTGCAATTCATTCAAAAATGTTGGCAAACTGTTGAGAGTGATCCCCTGAAATGTTTTTCGGTGGAAACAGTTGGGTTTTTATCATCGGAAACAGAATTAGCCCTCGACGTCTGAACAACTTTTTTTGATAAAATCCCTAAGCCGCGCAGTCACAATTTCAGCAAAAATCGGACGTTCTGCAATTCACTCAAAAATGGTGCCAAACTGTTGCAAGTGATCCCCTGAAATGTTTTTCGGTGGAAACAGATGGGTTTTTATCATCGGAAACAGAATTAGCCCTCGACGTCTGAACAACTTTTTTTGAAAAAATCCCTAAGCCGCGCGGTCACAATTTCTGCTAAAAATCTGGCGTTCTGCAATTCACTCAAAAATGTTGGCAAACTGTTGCAAGTGATCCCCCGAAAGGTTTTTTCGGTGGAAACAGATGGGTTTTTATCATCGGAAACAGAATTAGCCCTCGACGTCTGAACAACTTTTTTTGAAAAAATCCCTAAGCCGCGCGGTCACAATTTCTGCTAAAAATCTGACGTTCTGCAATTCACTCAAAAATGTTGGCAAACTGTTGCAAGTAATCCCCCGATAGGTTTTTATGGTGGAAACAGATGGGTTTTTATCATCGGAAACAGAATTAGCCCTCGACGTCTGAACAACTTTTTTTGAAAAAATCCCTAAGCCGCGCGGTCACAATTTCTGCTAAAAATCTGACGTTCTGCAATTCATTCAAAAATGGTGCCAAACTGTTGCAAGTGATCCCCTGAAATGTTTTTCGGTGGAAACAGATGGGTTTTTATCATCGGAAACAGAATTAGCCCTCGACGTCTGAACAACTTTTTTTGAAAAAATCCCTAAGCCGCGCGGTCACAATTTCAGCAAAAATCGGACGTTCTGCAATTCACTCAAAAATGGTGCCAAACTGTTGCAAGTGATCCCCTGAAATGTTTTTCGGTGGAAACAGATGGGTTTTTATCATCGGAAACAGAATTAGCCCTCGACGTCTGAACAACTTTTTTTGAAAAAATCCCTAAGCCGCGCGGTCACAATTTCTGCTAAAAATCTGGCGTTCTGCAATTCACTCAAAAATGTTGGCAAACTGTTGCAAGTGATCCCCCGAAAGGTTTTTTCGGTGGAAACAGATGGGTTTTTATCATCGGAAACAGAATTAGCCCTCGACGTCTGAACAACTTTTTTTGAAAAAATCCCTAAGCCGCGCGGTCACAATTTCTGCTAAAAATCTGACGTTCTGCAATTCACTCAAAAATGTTGGCAAACTGTTGCAAGTAATCCCCCGATAGGTTTTTATGGTGGAAACAGATGGGTTTTTATCATCGGAAACAGAATTAGCCCTCGACGTCTGAACAACTTTTTTTGAAAAAATCCCTAAGCCGCGCGGTCACAATTTCTGCTAAAAATCTGACGTTCTGCAATTCACTCAAAAATGTTGGCAAACTGTTGCAAGTGATCCCCCGAAAGGTTTTTTCGGTGGAAACAGATGGGTTTTTATCATCGGAAACAAAATTAGCCCTCGACGTCTGAACAACTTTTTTTGAAAAAATCCCTAAGCCGCGCGGTCACAATTTCTGCTAAAAATCTGACGTTCTGCAATTCACTCAAAAATGGTGCCAAACTGTTGCAAACGATCACCTGAAATGTTTTTCGGTGGAAACAGATGGGTTTTTATCATTGGAAACAGAATTAGCCCTTGACGTCTGAACAACTTTTTTTGAAAAAATCCTTAAGCCGCGCGGTCACAATTTCAGCAAAAATCTGACGTTCTGCAATTCACTCAAAAATGTTGGTAAACAGTTGCAAACGATCCCCTGATAGGTTTTTTGGTGGAAACAGAGGGGTTTTTATCATCGGAAACAGAATTAGCCCTCGACGTCTGAACAACTTTTTTTGAAAAAATCCCTAAGCCGCGCGGTCACAATTTCTGCTAAAAATCTGACGTTCTGCAATTCATTCAAAAATGTTGGCAAACTGTTGAGAGTGATCCCCTGAAATGTTTTTCGGTGGAAACAGTTGGGTTTTTATCATCGGAAACAGAATTAGCCCTCGACGTCTGAACAACTTTTTTTGATAAAATCCCTAAGCCGCGCAGTCACAATTTCAGCAAAAATCGGACGTTCTGCAATTCACTCAAAAATGGTGCCAAACTGTTGCAAGTGATCCCCTGAAATGTTTTTCGGTGGAAACAGATGGGTTTTTATCATCGGAAACAGAATTAGCCCTCGACGTCTGAACAACTTTTTTTGAAAAAATCCCTAAGCCGCGCGGTCACAATTTCTGCTAAAAATCTGACGTTCTGCAATTCATTCAAAAATGTTGGCAAACTGTTGAGAGTGATCCCCTGAAATGTTTTTCGGTGGAAACAGTTGGGTTTTTATCATCGGAAACAGAATTAGCCCTCGACGTCTGAACAACTTTTTTTGAAAAAATCCCTAAGCTGCGCGGTCACAATTTCTGCTAAAAATCTGACGTTCTGCAATTCACTCAAAAATGTTGGCAAACTGTTGCAAGTGATCCCCCGAAAGGTTTTTTCGGTGGAAACAGATGGGTTTTTATCATCGGAAACAAAATTAGCCCTCGAGGTCTGAACAACTTTTTTTGAAAAAATCCCTAAGCCGCGCGGTCACAATTTCTGCTAAAAATCTGACGTTCTGCAATTCACTCAAAAATGGTGCCAAACTGTTGCAAACGATCACCTGAAATGTTTTTCGGTGGAAACAGATGGGTTTTTATCATTGGAAACAGAATTAGCCCTTGACGTCTGAACAACTTTTTTTGAAAAAATCCTTAAGCCGCGCGGTCACAATTTCAGCAAAAATCTGACGTTCTGCAATTCACTCAAAAATGTTGGTAAACAGTTGCAAACGATCCCCTGATAGGTTTTTTGGTGGAAACAGATGGGTTTTTATTATCGGAAACAGAATTAGCCCTCGACGTCTGAACAACTTTTTTTGAAAAAATCCCTAAGCCTCGCGGTCACAATTTCTGCTAAAAATCTGACGTTCTGCAATTCACTCAAAAATGTTGGCAAACTGTTGCAAGTGATCCCCCGAAAGGTTTTTTCGGTGGAAACAGATGGGTTTTTATCATCGGAAACAGAATTAGCCCTCGACGTCTGAACAACTTTTTTTGAAAAAATCCCTAAGCCGCGCGGTCACAATTTCAGCAAAAATCTGACGTTCTGCAATTCACTCAAAAATGTTGCCAAACTGTTGCAAGTGATCCCCTGAAATGTTTTTCGGTGGAAACAGATGGGTTTTTATCATCGGAAACAGAATTAGCCCTCGACGTCTGAACAACTTTTTTTGAAAAAATCCCTAAGCCGCGCGGTCACAATTTCTGCTAAAAATCTGGCGTTCTGCAATTCACTCACAAATGTTGGCAAACTGTTGCAAGTAATCCCCCGAAAGGTTTTTATGGTGGAAACAGATGGGTTTTTATCATCGGAAACAGAATTAGCCCTCGACGTCTGAACAACTTTTTTTGAAAAAATCCCTAAGCCGCGCGGTCACAATTTCTGCTAAAAATCTGACGTTCTGCAATTCATTCAAAAATGTTGGCAAACTGTTGAGAGTGATCCCCTGAAATGTTTTTCGGTGGAAACAGTTGGGTTTTTATCATCGGAAACAGAATTAGCCCTCGACATCTGAACAACTTTTTTTGAAAAAATCCCTAAGCCGCGCGGTCACAATTTCAGCAAAAATCTGACGTTCTGCAATTCACTCAAAAATGTTGGCAAACTGTTGCAAGTGATCCCCCGAAAGGTTTTTTCGGTGGAAACAGATGGGTTTTTATCATCGGAAACAGAATTAGCCCTCGACGTCTGAACAAATTTTTGTGAAAAAATGCCTAAGCCGCGCGGTCACAATTGCAGAAAAAAATCTGACATTCTTCAATTCACTCAAAAATGTTGGCAAACAGTTGCAAACGATCCCCTGAAATGCTTTTCGGTGGAAACAGATGGGTTCTTATCATCGGAAACAGAATTAGCCCTTGACATCTGAACAACTTTTTTTGAAAAAATCCCTAAGCCGCGCGGTCACAATTTCAGCAAAAATCTGACGTTCTGCAATTCACTCAAAAATGGTGCCAAACTGTTGCAAACGATCCCCTGAAATGTTCTTCGGTGGAAACAGATGGGTTCTTATCATCGGAAACAGAATTAGCCCTCGACGTCTGAACACCTTTTTTTGAAAAAATCCCTAAGCCGCGCGGTCACAATTTCTGCTAAAAATCTGACGTTCTGCAATTCACTCAAAAATGTTGGCAAACTGTTGCAAGTGATCCCCTGAAAGGTTTTTCGGTGGAAACAGATGGGTTTCTATCATCGGAAACAGAATTAGCCCTCGACGTCTGAACAACTTTTTTTAAAAAAATCCCTAAGCCGCGCGGTCACAGTTTGAGGAAAAATCTGACGTTCTGCAATTCACTCAAAAATGGTGCCAAACTGTTGCAAACGATCCCGTGAACGGTTTTTCGGTGGAAACAGATGAGTTGTTATCATCGGCAACAGAATTAGCCCTCGACGTCTGAAGAACTTTTTTTGAAAAAATCCGTAAGCCGCGCGGTCACAATTTCTGCTAAAAATCTGACGTTCTGCAATTCACTCAAAAATGTTGGCAAACTGTTGCAAGTGATCCCCTGAAATGTTTTTCGGTGGAAACAGATGGGTTTTTATCATCGGAAACAAAATTAGCCCTCGACGTCTGAACAACTTTTTTTGAAAAAATCCCTAAGCCGCGCGGTCACAATTTCAGCAAAAATCTGACGTTCTGCAATTCACTCAAAGATGGTGCCAAACTGTTGCAAACGATCCCCTGAAATGTTTTTCGGTGGAAACAGATGGGTTTTTATTATGGGAAACAGAATTAGCCCTCGACGTCTGAACAACTTTTTTTGAAAAAAATCCCTAAGCCGCGCGGTCACAATTCCTGCTAAAAATCTGACATTCTTCAATTCACTCAAAAATGTTGGCAAACTGTTGCAAGTGGTTACCCGAAAGGTTTTTTTGGTGGAAACAGATGGGTTTTTATCATCGGAAACAGAATTAGCCCTCGACGTCTGAACAAATTTTTGTGAAAAAATCCCTAAGCCGCGCGGTCACAATTGCAGAAAAAAATCTGACATTCTTCAATTCACTCAAAAATGTGGGCAAACAATTGCAAGTGATCCCCTGAAATGTTTTTCGGTGGAAACAGATGGGTTTTTTTATCATCGGAAACAGAATTAGCCCTCGACGTCTGAACAACTTTTTTTGAAAAAATCCCTAAGCCGCGCGGTCACAATTTCTGCTAAAAATCTGACGTTCTTCAATTCACTCAAAAATGTTGGCAAACTGTTGCAAGTGATCCCCTGAAATGTTTTTCGGTGGAAACAGATGGGTTTTTATCATCGTAAACAGAATTAACCCTCGACGTCTGAACAACTTTTTTTGAAAAAATCCCTAAGCCGCGCGGTCACAATTCCTGCTAAAAATCTGACGTTCTGCAATTCACTCAAAAATGGTGCCAAACTGTTGCAAACGATCCCCGGAAAAGTTTTTCGGTGGAAACAGATGGGTTCTTATCATCGGAAACAGAATTAGCCCTTGACATCTGAACAACTTTTTTTGAAAAAAATCCCTAAGCCGCGTGGTCACAATTTGAGGAAAAATCTGACGTTCTGCAATTCACTCAAAAATGGTGCCAAACTGTTGCAAACGATCCCCTGAAAGGTTTTTCGGTGCAAACAGATGGGTTTTTATCATTGGAAACAGAATTAGCCCTCGACGTCCGAACAACTTTTTTTTGAAAAAATCCTTAAGCCGCGCGGTCACAATTTCAGCAAAAATCTGACGTTCTGCAATTCACTCAAAAATGTTGGTAAACAGTTGCAAACGATCCCCTGATAGGTTTTTCGGTGGAAACAGATGGGTTTTTTTATCATCGGAAACAGAATTAGCCCTCGACGTCTGAACAACTTTTTTTGAAAAAATTCCTAAGCCGCGCGGTCACAATTTCAGAAATATCTGACGTTCTGCAATTCACTCAAAAATGGTGCCAAACTGTTACAAACGATCGCCTGAAATGTTTTTCGGTGGAAACAGATGGGTTTTTATCATCGGAAACAGAATTAGCCCTCGACGTCTGAACCACCTTTTTTCAAAAAATCCCTAAGCCGCGCGGTCACAATTTCTGCCTGAAATCTGACGTTCTGCAATTCACTCAAAAATGGTGCCAAACTGTTGCAAGTGATCCCCTGAAATGTTTTTCGGTGGAAACAGATGGGTTTTTATCATCGGAAACAGAATTAGCCCTCGACGTCTGAACAACTTATTTTGAAAAAATCCCTAAGCCGCGCGGTCACAATTTCTGCTAAAAATCTGACGTTCTGCAATTCACTCAAAAATGTTGGCAAAATGTTGCAAGTAATCCCCCGAAAAGTTTTTATGGTGGAAACAGATGGGTTTTTATCATCGGAAACAGAATTAGCCCTCGACGTCTGAACAACTTTTTTTGAAAAAATCCCTAAGCCGCGCGGTCACAATTTCTGCTAAAAATCTGACGTTCTACAATTCATTCAAAAATGTTGGCAAACTGTTGAGAGTGATCCCCTGAAATGTTTTTCGGTGGAAACAGTTGGGTTTTTATCATCGGAAACAGAATTAGCCCTCGACGTCTGAACAACTTTTTTTGATAAAATCCCTAAGCCGCGCAGTCACAATTTCAGCAAAAATCTGACGTTCTGCAATTCACTCAAAAATGGCGCCAAACTGTTGCAAGTGATCCCCTGAAATGTTTTTCGGTGGAAACAGATGGGTTTTTATCATCGGAAACAGAATTAGCCCTCGACGTCTGAACAACTTTTTTTGAAAAAATCCCTAAGCCGCGCGGTCACAATTTCAGCAAAAATCTGACGTTCTGCAATTCACTCAAAAATGGTGCCAAACTGTTGCAAACGATCCCCTGAACGGTTTTTCGGTGGAAACAGATGGGTTTTTATCATCGGAAACAGAATTAGCCCTCGACGTCTGAACAACTTTTTTTGAAAAAATCCCTTAGCCGCGCGGTCACAATTTCAGCAAAAATCTGACGTTCTGCAATTCACTCAAAAATGTTGGTAAACAGTTGCAAACGATCCCCTGATAGGTTTTTTGGTGGAAACAGATGGGTTTTTATTATCGGAAACAGAATTAGCCCTCGACGTCTGCACAACTTTTTTTGAAAAAATCCCTAAGCCGCGCGGTCACAATTTCTGCTAAAAATCTGGCGTTCTGCAATTCACTCAAAAATGTTGGCAAACTGTTGCAAGTGATCCCCCGAAAGGTTTTTTCGGCGGAAACAGATGGGTTTTTATCATCGGAAACAGAATTAGCCCTCGACGTCTGAACAACTTTTTTTGAAAAAATCCCTAAGCCGCGCGGTCACAATTTCAGCAAAAATCTGACGTTCTGCAATTCACTCAAAAATGGTGCCAAACTGTTGCAAGTGATCCCCTGAAATGTTTTTCGGTGGAAACAGATGGGTTTTTATCATCGGAAACAGAATTAGCCCTCGACGTCTGAACAACTTTTTTTGAAAAAATCCCTAAGCCGCGCGGTCACAATTTCTGCTAAAAATCTGACGTTCTGCAATTCACTCAAAAATGTTGGCAAACTGTTGCAAGTAATCCCCCGATAGGTTTTTATGGTGGAAACAGATGGGTTTTTATCATCGGAAACAGAATTAGCCCTCGACGTCTGAACAACTTTTTTTGAAAAAATCCCTAAGCCGCGCAGTCACAATTTCAGCAAAAATCTGACGTTCTGCAATTCACTCAAAAATGGCGCCAAACTGTTGCAAGTGATCCCCTGAAATGTTTTTCGGTGGAAACAGATGGGTTCTTATCATCGGAAACAGAATTAGCCCTCGACGTCTGAACAACTTTTTTTGAAAAAATCCCTTAGCCGCGCGGTCACAATTTCAGCAAAAATCTGACGTTCTGCAATTCACTCAAAAATGTTGGTAAACAGTTGCAAACGATCCCCTGATAGGTTTTTTGGTGGAAACAGATGGGTTTTTATTATCGGAAACAGAATTAGCCCTCGACGTCTGCACAACTTTTTTTGAAAAAATCCCTAAGCCGCGCGGTCACAATTTCTGCTAAAAATCTGGCGTTCTGCAATTCACTCAAAAATGTTGGCAAACTGTTGCAAGTGATCCCCCGAAAGGTTTTTTCGGCGGAAACAGATGGGTTTTTATCATCGGAAACAGAATTAGCCCTCGACGTCTGAACAACTTTTTTTGAAAAAATCCCTAAGCCGCGCGGTCACAATTTCAGCAAAAATCTGACGTTCTGCAATTCACTCAAAAATGGTGCCAAACTGTTGCAAGTGATCCCCTGAAATGTTTTTCGGTGGAAACAGATGGGTTTTTATCATCGGAAACAGAATTAGCCCTCGACGTCTGAACAACTTTTTTTGAAAAAATCCCTAAGCCGCGCGGTCACAATTTCTGCTAAAAATCTGACGTTCTGCAATTCACTCAAAAATGTTGGCAAACTGTTGCAAGTAATCCCCCGATAGGTTTTTATGGTGGAAACAGATGGGTTTTTATCATCGGAAACAGAATTAGCCCTCGACGTCTGAACAACTTTTTTTGAAAAAATCCCTAAGCCGCGCAGTCACAATTTCAGCAAAAATCTGACGTTCTGCAATTCACTCAAAAATGGCGCCAAACTGTTGCAAGTGATCCCCTGAAATGTTTTTCGGTGGAAACAGATGGGTTTTTATCATCGGAAACAGAATTAGCCCTCGACGTCTGAACAACTTTTTTTGAAAAAATCCCTAAGCCGCGCGGTCACAATTTCAGCAAAAATCTGACGTTCTGCAATTCACTCAAAAATGGTGCCAAACTGTTGCAAACGATCCCCTGAACGGTTTTTCGGTGGAAACAGATGGGTTTTTATCATCGGAAACAGAATTAGCCCTCGACGTCTGAACAACTTTTTTTGAAAAAATCCCTTAGCCGCGCGGTCACAATTTCAGCAAAAATCTGACGTTCTGCAATTCACTCAAAAATGTTGGTAAACAGTTGCAAACGATCCCCTGATAGGTTTTTTGGTGGAAACAGATGGGTTTTTATTATTGGAAACAGAATTAGCCCTCGACGTCTGCACAACTTTTTTTGAAAAAATCCCTAAGCCGCGCGGTCACAATTTCTGCTAAAAATCTGGCGTTCTGCAATTCACTCAAAAATGTTGGCAAACTGTTGCAAGTGATCCCCCGAAAGGTTTTTTCGGCGGAAACAGATGGGTTTTTATCATCGGAAACAGAATTAGCCCTCGACGTCTGAACAACTTTTTTTGAAAAAATCCCTAAGCCGCGCGGTCACAATTTCAGCAAAAATCTGACGTTCTGCAATTCACTCAAAAATGGTGCCAAACTGTTGCAAGTGATCCCCTGAAATGTTTTTCGGTGGAAACAGATGGGTTTTTATCATCGGAAACAGAATTAGCCCTCGACGTCTGAACAACTTTTTTTGAAAAAATCCCTAAGCCGCGCGGTCACAATTTCTGCTAAAAATCTGACGTTCTGCAATTCACTCAAAAATGTTGGCAAACTGTTGCAAGTAATCCCCCGATAGGTTTTTATGGTGGAAACAGATGGGTTTTTATCATCGGAAACAGAATTAGCCCTCGACGTCTGAACAACTTTTTTTGAAAAAATCCCTAAGCCGCGCGGTCACAATTTCTGCTAAAAATCTGACGTTCTGCAATTCATTCAAAAATGTTGGCAAACTGTTGAGAGTGATCCCCTGAAATGTTTTTCGGTGGAAACAGTTGGGTTTTTATCATCGGAAACAGAATTAGCCCTCGACGTCTGAACAACTTTTTTTGAAAAAATCCCTAAGCTGCGCGGTCACAATTTCTGCTAAAAATCTGACGTTCTGCAATTCACTCAAAAATGTTGGCAAACTGTTGCAAGTGATCCCCTGAAATGTTTTTCGGTGGAAACAGATGGGTTTTTATCATTGGAAACAGAATTAGCCCTCGACGTCTGAACAACTTTTTTTTGAAAAAATCCTTAATTTCAACAAAAATCTGACGTTCTGCAATTCACTCAAAAATGTTGGTAAACAGTTGCAAACGATCCCCTGATAGGTTTTTTGGTGGAAACAGATGGGTTTTTTTATCATCGGAAACAGAATTAGCCCTCGACGTCTGAACAACTTTTTTTGAAAAAATTCCTAAGCCGCGCGGTCACAATTTCAGAAATATCTGACGTTCTGCAATTCACTCAAAAATGGTGCCAAACTGTTACAAACGATCGCCTGAAATGTTTTTCGGTGGAAACAGATGGGTTTTTATCATCGGAAACAGAATTAGCCCTCGACGTCTGAACCACCTTTTTTCAAAAAATCCCTAAGCCGCGCGGTCACAATTTTTTTTTGGAAAAATCCTTAATTTCAACAAAAATCTGACGTTCTGCAATTCACTCAAAAATGTTGGTAAACAGTTGCAAACGATCCCCTGATAGGTTTTTTGGTGGAAACAGATGGGTTTTTTTATCATCAGAATTAGCCCTCGACGTCTGAACAACTTTTTTTGAAAAAATCCCTAAGCCGCGCGGTCACAATTTCTGCTAAAAATCTGACGTTCTGCAATTCACTCAAAAATGTTGGCAAACTGTTGCAAGTGATCCCCTGAAATGTTTTTCGGTGGAAACAGATGGGTTTTTATCATTGGAAACAGAATTAGCCCTCGACGTCTGAACAACTTTTTTTGAAAAAAATCCCTAAGCCGCGCGGTCACAATTCCTGCTAAAAATCTGACATTCTTCAATTCACTCAAAAATGTTGGCAAACTGTTGCAAGTGGTTACCCGAAAGGTTTTTTTGGTGGAAACAGATGGGTTTTTATCATCGGAAACAGAATTAGCCCTCGACGTCTGAACAATTTTTTGTGAAAAAATCCCTAAGCCGCGCGGTCACAATTGCAGAAAAAAATCTGACATTCTTCAATTCACTCAAAAATGTGGGCAAACAATTGCAAGTGATCCCCTGAAATGTTTTTCGGTGGAAACAGATGGGTTTTTTTATCATCAGAAACAGAATTAGCCCTCGACGTCTGAACAACTTTTTTTGAAAAAATCCCTAAGCCGCGCGGTCACAATTTCTGCTAAAAATCTGACGTTCTGCAATTCACTCAAAAATGTTGGCAAACTGTTGCAAGTGATCCCCTGAAATGTTTTTCGGTGGAAACAGATGGGTTTTTATCATCGTAAACAGAATTAACCCTCGACGTCTGAACAACTTTTTTTGAAAAAAATCACTAAGCCGCGTGGTCACAATTTGAGGAAAAATCTGACGTTCTGCAATTCACTCAAAAATGGTGCCAAACTGTTGCAAACGATCCCCTGAAAGGTTTTTCGGTGCAAACAGATGGGTTTTTATCATTGGAAACAGAATTAGCCCTCGACGTCTGAACAACTTTTTTTTGAAAAAATCCTTAAGCCGCGCGGTCACAATTTCAACAAAAATCTGACGTTCTGCAATTCACTCAAAAATGTTGGCAAACTGTTGCAAGTGATCCCCTGAAATGTTTTTCGGTGAAAACAGATGGGTTTTTATCATCGGAAACAGAATTAGCCCTCGACGTCTGAACAACTTTTTTTGAAAAAATCCCTAAGCCGCGCGGTCACAATTTCTGCCTGAAATCTGACGTTCTGCAATTCACTCAAAAATGGTGCCAAACTGTTGCAAACGATCCCCTGAAAGGTTTTTCGGTGGAAACAGATGGGTTTTTATTATGGGAAACAGAATTAGCCCTCGACGTCTGAACAACTTTTTTTGAAAAAAATCCCTAAGCCGCGCAGTCACAATTCCTGCTAAAAGTCTGACATTCTTCAATTCACTCAAAAATGTTGGCAAACTGTTGCAAGTGATCCCCTGAAATGTTTTTCGGTGAAAACAGATGGATTTTTTTATCATCGGAAACAGAATTAGCCCTCGACGTCTGAACAACTTTTTTTGAAAAAATCCCTAAGCCGCGCGGTCACAATTCCTGCTAAAAATCTGACATTCTTCAATTCACTCAAAAATGTTGGCAAACTGTTGCAAGTGGTTACCCGAAAGGTTTTTTTGGTGGAAACAGATGGGTTTTTATCATCGGAAACAGAATTAGCCCTCGACGTCTGAACAAATTTTTGTGAAAAAATCCCTAAGCCGCGCGGTCACAATTTCTGCTAAAAATCTGACGTTCTGCAATTCACTCAAAAATGTTGGCAAACAGTTGCAAACGATCCCCTGAAATGTTTTTCGGTGGAAACAGATGGGTTCTTATCATCGGAAACAGAATTAGCCGTTGACATCTGAACAACTTTATTTGAAAAAATCCCTAAGCCGCGCGGTCACAATTTCAGCAAAAATCTGACGTTCTGCAATTCACTCAAAAATGGTGCCAAACTGTTGCAAACGATCCCCTGAACGGTTTTTCGGTGGAAACAGATGGGTTTCTATCATCGGAAACAGAATTAGCCCTCGACGTCTGAACAACTTTTTTTGAAAAAATCCCTTAGCCGCGCGGTCACAATTTCAGCAAAAATCTGACGTTCTGCAATTCACTCAAAAATGGTGCCAAACTGTTGCAAACGATCCCCTGAAATGTTCTTCGGTGGAAACAGATGGGTTCTTATCATCGGAAACAGAATTAGCCCTCGACGTCTGAACACCTTTTTTTGAAAAAATCCCTAAGCCGCGCGGTCACAATTTCTGCTAAAAATCTGACGTTCTGCAATTCTCTCAAAAATGTTGGCAAACTGTTGCAAGTGATCCCCTGAAAGGTTTTTCGGTGGAAACAGATGGGTTTCTATCATCGGAAACAGAATTAGCCCTCGACGTCTGAACAACTTTTTTTAAAAAAATCCCTAAGCCGCGCGGTCACAGTTTGAGGAAAAATCTGACGTTCTGCAATTCACTCAAAAATGGTGCCAAACTGTTGCAAGTAATCCCCCGAAAGGTTTTTATGGTGGAAACAGATGGGTTTTTATCATCGGAAACAGAATTAGCCCTCGACGTCTGAACAACTTTTTTTGAAAAAATCCCTAAGCCGCGCGGTCACAATTTCTGCTAAAAATCTGACGTTCTGCAATTCATTCAAAAATGTTGGCAAACTGTTGAGAGTGATCCCCTGAAATGTTTTTCGGTGGAAACAGTTGGGTTTTTATCATCGGAAACAGAATTAGCCCTCGACATCTGAACAACTTTTTTTGAAAAAATCCCTAAGCCGCGCGGTCACAATTTCAGCAAAAATCTGACGTTCTGCAATTCACTCAAAAATGTTGGCAAACTGTTGCAAGTGATCCCCCGAAAGGTTTTTTCGGTGGAAACAGATGGGTTTTTATCATCGGAAACAGAATTAGCCCTCGACGTCTGAACAAATTTTTGTGAAAAAATGCCTAAGCCGCGCGGTCACAATTGCAGAAAAAAATCTGACATTCTTCAATTCACTCAAAAATGTTGGCAAACAGTTGCAAACGATCCCCTGAAATGCTTTTCGGTGGAAACAGATGGGTTCTTATCATCGGAAACAGAATTAGCCCTTGACATCTGAATAACTTTTTTTGAAAAAATCCCTAAGCCGCGCGGTCACAATTTCAGCAAAAATCTGACGTTCTGCAATTCACTCAAAAATGGTGCCAAACTGTTGCAAACGATCCCCTGAAATGTTTTTCGGTGGAAACAGATGGGTTTTTTTATCATCGGAAACAGAATTAGCCCTCGACGTCTGAACAACTTTTTTTGAAAAAATCCCTAACCCGCGCGGTCACAATTTCTGCTAAAAATCTGACGTTCTTCAATTCACTCAAAAAAGTTGGCAAACTGTTGCAAGTGATCCCCTGAAATGTTTTTCGGTGGAAACAGATGGGTTTTTATCATCGTAAACAGAATTAACCCTCGACGTCTGAACAACTTTTTTTGAAAAAATCCCTAAGCCGCGCGGTCACAATTTCTGCTAAAAATCTGACGTTCTGCAATTCATTCAAAAATGTTGGCAAACTGTTGAGAGTGATCCCCTGAAATGTTTTTCGGTGGAAACAGTTGGGTTTTTATCATCGGAAACAGAATTAGCCCTCGACATCTGAACAACTTTTTTTGAAAAAATCCCTAAGCCGCGCGGTCACAATTTCAGCAAAAATCTGACGTTCTGCAATTCACTCAAAAATGTTGGCAAACTGTTGCAAGTGATCCCCCGAAAGGTTTTTTCGGTGGAAACAGATGGGTTTTTATCATCGGAAACAGAATTAGCCCTCGACGTCTGAACAAATTTTTGTGAAAAAATGCCTAAGCCGCGCGGTCACAATTGCAGAAAAAAATCTGACATTCTTCAATTCACTCAAAAATGTTGGCAAACAGTTGCAAACGATCCCCTGAAATGCTTTTCGGTGGAAACAGATGGGTTCTTATCATCGGAAACAGAATTAGCCCTTGATATCTGAACAACTTTTTTTGAAAAAATCCCTAAGCCGCGCGGTCACAATTTCAGCAAAAATCTGACGTTCTGCAATTCACTCAAAAATGTTGGCAAACTGTTGCAAGTGATCCCCCGAAAGGTTTTTTCGGTGGAAACAGATGGGTTTTTATCATCGGAAACAGAATTAGCCCTCGACGTCTGAACAAATTTTTGTGAAAAAATGCCTAAGCCGCGCGGTCACAATTGCAGAAAAAAATCTGACATTCTTCAATTCACTCAAAAATGTTGGCAAACAGTTGCAAACGATCCCCTGAAATGCTTTTCGGTGGAAACAGATGGGTTCTTATCATCGGAAACAGAATTAGCCCTTGACATCTGAACAACTTTTTTTGAAAAAATCCCTAAGCCGCGCGGTCACAATTTCAGCAAAAATCTGACGTTCTGCAATTCACTCAAAAATGGTGCCAAACTGTTGCAAACGATCCCCTGAACGGTTTTTCGGTGGAAACAGATGGGTTTCTATCATCGGAAACAGAATTAGCCCTCGACGTCTGAACAACTTTTTTTGAAAAAATCCCTTAGCCGCGCGGTCACAATTTCAGCAAAAATCTGACGTTCTGCAATTCACTCAAAAATGGTGCCAAACTGTTGCAAACGATCCCCTGAAATGTTCTTCGGTGGAAACAGATGGGTTCTTACCATCGGAAACAGAATTAGCCCTCGACGTCTGAACACCTTTTTTTGAAAAAATCCCTAAGCCGCGCGGTCACAATTTCTGCTAAAAATCTGACGTTCTGCAATTCACTCAAAAATGTTGGCAAACTGTTGCAAGTGATCCCCTGAAAGGTTTTTCGGTGGAAACAGATGGGTTTCTATCATCGGAAACAGAATTAGCCCTCGACGTCTGAACAACTTTTTTTGAAAAAATCCCTAAGCCGCGCGGTCACAATTTCAGCAAAAATCTGACGTTCTGCAATTCACTCAAAGATGGTGCCAAACTGTTGCAAACGATCCCCTGAAATGTTTTTCGGTGGAAACAGATGGGTTTTTATTATGGGAAACAGAATTAGCCCTCGACGTCTGAACAACTTTTTTTGAAAAAAATCCCTAAGCCGCGCGGTCACAATTCCTGCTAAAAATCTGACATTCTTCAATTCACTCAAAAATGTTGGCAAACTGTTGCAAGTGGTTACCCGAAAGGTTTTTTTGGTGGAAACAGATGGGTTTTTATCATCGGAAACAGAATTAGCCCTCGACGTCTGAACAAATTTTTGTGAAAAAATCCCTAAGCCGCGCGGTCACAATTGCAGAAAAAAAATCTGACATTCTTCAATTCACTCAAAAATGTGGGCAAACAATTGCAAGTGATCCCCTGAAATGTTTTTCGGTGGAAACAGATGGGTTTTTTTATCATCGGAAACAGAATTAGCCCTCGACGTCTGAACAACTTTTTTTGAAAAAATCCCTAACCCGCGCGGTCACAATTTCTGCTAAAAATCTGACGTTCTTCAATTCACTCAAAAAAGTTGGCAAACTGTTGCAAGTGATCCCCTGAAATGTTTTTCGGTGGAAACAGATGGGTTTTTATCATCGTAAACAGAATTAACCCTCGACGTCTGAACAACTTTTTTTGAAAAAATCCCTAAGCCGCGCGGTCACAATTTCTGCTAAAAATCTGACGTTCTGCAATTCATTCAAAAATGTTGGCAAACTGTTGAGAGTGATCCCCTGAAATGTTTTTCGGTGGAAACAGTTGGGTTTTTATCATCGGAAACAGAATTAGCCCTCGACATCTGAACAACTTTTTTTGAAAAAATCCCTAAGCCGCGCGGTCACAATTTCAGCAAAAATCTGACGTTCTGCAATTCACTCAAAAATGTTGGCAAACTGTTGCAAGTGATCCCCTGAAAGGTTTTTTCGGTGGAAACAGATGGGTTTTTATCATCGGAAACAGAATTAGCCCTCGACGTCTGAACAAATTTTTGTGAAAAAATGCCTAAGCCGCGCGGTCACAATTGCAGAAAAAAATCTGACATTCTTCAATTCACTCAAAAATGTTGGCAAACAGTTGCAAACGATCCCCTGAAATGCTTTTCGGTGGAAACAGATGGGTTCTTATCATCGGAAACAGAATTAGCCCTTGACATCTGAACAACTTTTTTTGAAAAAATCCTTAAGCCGCGCGGTCACAATTTCAGCAAAAATCTGACGTTCTGCAATTCACTCAAAAATGGTGCCAAACTGTTGCAAACGATCCCCTGAACGGTTTTTCGGTGGAAACAGATGGGTTTCTATCATCGGAAACAGAATTAGCCCTCGACGTCTGAACAACTTTTTTTGAAAAAATCCCTTAGCCGCGCGGTCACAATTTCAGCAAAAATCTGACGTTCTGCAATTCACTCAAAAATGGTGCCAAACTGTTGCAAACGATCCCCTGAAATGTTCTTCGGTGGAAACAGATGGGTTCTTATCATCGGAAACAGAATTAGCCCTCGACGTCTGAACACCTTTTTTTGAAAAAATCCCTAAGCCGCGCGGTCACAATTTCTGCTAAAAATCTGACGTTCTGCAATTCACTCAAAAATGTTGGCAAACTGTTGCAAGTGATCCCCTGAAAGGTTTTTCGGTGGAAACAGATGGGTTTCTATCATCGGAAACAGAATTAGCCCTCGACGTCTGAACAACTTTTTTTAAAAAAATCCCTAAGCCGCGCGGTCACAGTTTGAGGAAAAATCTGACGTTCTGCAATTCACTCAAAAATGGTGCCAAACTGTTGCAAACGATCCCGTGAACGGTTTTTCGGTGGAAACAGATGGGTTTTTTTATCATCGGAAACAGAATTAGCCCTCGACGTCTGAAGAACTTTTTTTGAAAAAATTCCTAAGCCGCGCGGTCACAATTTCAGAAATATCTGACGTTCTGCAATTCACTCAAAAATGGTGCCAAACTGTTACAAACGATCACCTGAAATGTTTTTCGGTGGAAACAGATGGGTTTTTATCATCGGAAACAGAATTAGCCCTCGACGTCTGAACCACCTTTTTTCAAAAAATCCCTAAGCCGCGCGGTCACAATTTCTGCCTGAAATCTGACGTTCTGCAATTCACTCAAAAATGGTGCCAAACTGTTGCAAGTGATCCCCTGAAATGTTTTTCGGTGGAAACAGATGGGTTTTTATCATCGGAAACAGAATTAGCCCTCGACGTCTGAACAACTTATTTTGAAAAAATCCCTAAGCCGCGCGGTCACAATTTCTGCTAAAAATCTGACGTTCTGCAATTCACTCAAAAATGTTGGCAAAATGTTGCAAGTAATCCCCCGAAAGGTTTTTATGGTGGAAACAGATGGGTTTTTATCATCGGAAACAGAATTAGCCCTCGACGTCTGAACAACTTTTTTTGAAAAAATCCCTAAGCCGCGCGGTCACAATTTCTGCTAAAAATCTGACGTTCTACAATTCATTCAAAAATGTTGGCAAACTGTTGAGAGTGATCCCCTGAAATGTTTTTCGGTGGAAACAGTTGGGTTTTTATCATCGGAAACAGAATTAGCCCTCGACGTCTGAACAACTTTTTTTGATAAAATCCCTAAGCCGCGCAGTCACAATTTCAGCAAAAATCTGACGTTCTGCAATTCACTCAAAAATGGTGCCAAACTGTTGCAAGTGATCCCCTGAAATGTTTTTCGGTGGAAACAGATGGGTTTTTATCATCGGAAACAGAATTAGCCCTCGACGTCTGAACAACTTTTTTTGAAAAAATCCCTAAGCCGCGCGGTCACAATTTCAGCAAAAATCTGACGTTCTGCAATTCACTCAAAAATGGTGCCAAACTGTTGCAAACGATCCCCTGAACGGTTTTTCGGTGGAAACAGATGGGTTTCTATCATCGGAAACAGAATTAGCCCTCGACGTCTGAACAACTTTTTTTGAAAAAATCCCTTAGCCGCGCGGTCACAATTTCAGCAAAAATCTGACGTTCTGCAATTCACTCAAAAATGTTGGTAAACAGTTGCAAACGATCCCCTGATAGGTTTTTTGGTGGAAACAGATGGGTTTTTATTATCGGAAACAGAATTAGCCCTCGACGTCTGCACAACTTTTTTTGAAAAAATCCCTAAGCCGCGCGGTCACAATTTCTGCTAAAAATCTGGCGTTCTGCAATTCACTCAAAAATGTTGGCAAACTGTTGCAAGTGATCCCCCGAAAGGTTTTTTCGGTGGAAACAGATGGGTTTTTATCATCGGAAACAGAATTAGCCCTCGACGTCTGAACAACTTTTTTTGAAAAAATCCCTAAGCCGCGCGGTCACAATTTCAGCAAAAATCTGACGTTCTGCAATTCACTCAAAAATGGTGCCAAACTGTTGCAAGTGATCCCCTGAAATGTTTTTCGGTGGAAACAGATGGGTTTTTATCATCGGAAACAGAATTAGCCCTCGACGTCTGAACAACTTTTTTTGAAAAAATCCCTAAGCCGCGCGGTCACAATTTCTGCTAAAAATCTGACGTTCTGCAATTCACTCAAAAATGTTGGCAAACTGTTGCAAGTAATCCCCCGATAGGTTTTTATGGTGGAAACAGATGGGTTTTTATCATCGGAAACAGAATTAGCCCTCGACGTCTGAACAACTTTTTTTGAAAAAATCCCTAAGCCGCGCGGTCACAATTTCTGCTAAAAATCTGACGTTCTGCAATTCATTCAAAAATGTTGGCAAACTGTTGAGAGTGATCCCCTGAAATGTTTTTCGGTGGAAACAGTTGGGTTTTTATCATCGGAAACAGAATTAGCCCTCGACGTCTAAACAACTTTTTTTGAAAAAATCCCTAAGCTGCGCGGTCACAATTTCTGCTAAAAATCTGACGTTCTGCAATTCACTCAAAAATGTTGGCAAACTGTTGCAAGTGATCCCCTGAAATGTTTTTCGGTGGAAACAGATGGTTTTTTATCATCGGAAACAGAATTAGCCCTCGACGTCTGAACAATTTTTTTTGAAAAAATCCCTAAGCCGCGCGGTCACAATTTCAGAACAAATCTGACGTTCTGCAATTCACTCAAAAATGGTGCCAAACTGTTGCAAACGATCACCTGAAATGTTTTTCGGTGGAAACAGATGGGTTTTTATCATTGGAAACAGAATTAGCCCTTGACGTCTGAACAACTTTTTTTGAAAAAATCCTTAAGCCGCGCGGTCACAATTTCAGCAAAAATCTGACGTTCTGCAATTCACTCAAAAATGTTGGTAAACAGTTGCAAACGATCCCCTGATAGGTTTTTTGGTGTAAACAGATGGGTTTTTATTATCGGAAACAGAATTAGCCCTCGACGTCTGAACAACTTTTTTTGAAAAAATCCCTAAGCCGCGCGGTCACAATTTCTGCTAAAAATCTGACGTTCTGCAATTCACTCAAAAATGGTGCCAAACTGTTGCAAACAATCACCTGAAATGTTTTTCGGTGGAAACAGATGGGTTTTTATCATTGGAAACAGAATTAGCCCTTGACGTCTGAACAACTTTTTTTGAAAAAATCCTTAAGCCGCGCGGTCACAATTTTCAGCAAAAATCTGACGTTCTGCAATTCACTCAAAAATGTTGGTAAACAGTTGCAAACGATCCCCTGATAGGTTTTTTGGTGGAAACAGATGGGTTTTTATTATCGGAAACAGAATTAGCCCTCGACGTCTGAACAACTTTTTTTGAAAAAATCCCTAAGCCGCGCGGTCACAATTTCTGCTAAAAATCTGACGTTCTGCAATTCACTCAAAAATGTAGGCAAACTGTTGCAAGTGATCCCCCGAAAGGTTTTTTCGGTGTAAACAGATGGGTTTTTATCATCGGAAACAGAATTAGCCCTCGACGTCTGAACAACTTTTTTTGAAAAAATCCCTAAGCCGCGCGGTCACAATTTCAGCAAAAATCTGACGTTCTGCAATTCACTCAAAAATGTTGCCAAACTGTTGCAAGTGATCCCCTGAAATGTTTTTCGGTGGAAACAGATGGGTTTTTATCATCGGAAACAGAATTAGCCCTCGACGTCTGAACAACTTTTTTTGAAAAAATCCCTAAGCCGCGCGGTCACAATTTCTGCTAAAAATCTGACGTTCTGCAATTCACTCAAAAATGTTGGCAAACTGTTGCAAGTAATCCCCCGAAAGGTTTTTATGGTGGAAACAGATGGGTTTTTATCATCGGAAACAGAATTAGCCCTCGACGTCTGAACAACTTTTTTTGAAAAAATCCCTAAGCCGCGCGGTCACAATTTCAGCAAAAATCTGACGTTCTGCAATTCACTCAAAAATGTTGCCAAACTGTTGCAAGTGATCCCCTGAAATGTTTTTCGGTGGAAACAGATGGGTTTTTATCATCGGAAACAGAATTAGCCCTCGACGTCTGAACAACTTTTTTTGAAAAAATCCCTAAGCCGCGCGGTCACAATTTCTGCTAAAAATCTGACGTTCTGCAATTCACTCAAAAATGTTGGCAAACTGTTGCAAGTAATCCCCCGAAAGGTTTTTATGGTGGAAACAGATGGGTTTTTATCATCGGAAACAGAATTAGCCCTCGACGTCTGAACAACTTTTTTTGAAAAAATCCCTAAGCCGCGCGGTCACAATTTCTGCTAAAAATCTGACGTTCTGCAATTCATTCAAAAATGTTGGCAAACTGTTGAGAGTGATCCCCTGAAATGTTTTTCGGTGGAAACAGTTGGGTTTTTATCATCGGAAACAGAATTAGCCCTCGACGTCTGAACAACTTTTTTTGAAAAAATCCCTAAGCCGCGCGGTCACAATTTCAGCAAAAATCTGACGTTCTGCAATTCACTCAAAAATGTTGGCAAACTGTTGCAAGTGATCCCCCGAAAGGTTTTTTCGGTGGAAACAGATGGGTTTTTATCATCGGAAACAGAATTAGCCCTCGACGTCTGAACAAATTTTTTTGAAAAAATCCCTAAGCCGCGCGGTCACAATTTCTGCTAAGAATCTGACGTTCTGCAATTCATTCAAAAATGTTGGCAAACAGTTGCAAACGATCCCCTGAAATGTTTTTCGGTGGAAACAGATGGGTTCTTATCATCGGAAACAGAATTAGCCCTTGACATCTGAACAACTTTTTTTGAAAAAATCCCTAAGCCGCGCGGTCACAATTTCAGCAAAAATCTGACGTTCTGCAATTCACTCAAAAATGGTGCCAAACTGTTGCAAACGATCCCCTGAACGGTTTTTCGGTGGAAACAGATGGGTTTCTATCATCGGAAACAGAATTAGCCCTCGACGTCTGAACAACTTTTTTTGAAAAAATCCCTTATCCGCGCGGTCACAATTTCAGCAAAAATCTGACGTTCTGCAATTCACTCAAAAATGGTGCCAAACTGTTGCAAACGATCCCCTGAAATGTTCTTTGGTGGAAACAGATGGGTTCTTATCATCGGAAACAGAATTAGCCCTCGACGTCTGAACACCTTTTTTTGAAAAAATCCCTAAGCCGCGCGGTCACAATTTCTGCTAAAAATCTGACGTTCTGCAATTCACTCAAAAATGTTGGCAAACTGTTGCAAGTGATCCCCTGAAAGGTTTTTCGGTGGAAACAGATGGGTTTCTATCATCGGAAACAGAATTAGCCCTCGACGTCTGAACAACTTTTTTTAAAAAAATCCCTAAGCCGCGCGGTCACAGTTTGAGGAAAAATCTGACGTTCTGCAATTCACTCAAAAATGGTGCCAAACTGTTGCAAACGATCCCATGAACGGTTTTTCGGTGGAAACAGATGGGTTGTTATCATCGGCAACAGAATTAGCCCTCGACGTCTGAAGAACTTTTTTTGAAAAAATCCGTAAGCCGCGCGGTCACAATTTCTGCTAAAAATCTGACGTTCTGCAATTCACTCAAAAATGTTGGCAAACTGTTGCAAGTGATCCCCTGAAATGTTTTTCGGTGGAAACAGATGGGTTTTTATCATCGGAAACAAAATTAGCCCTCGACGTCTGAACAACTTTTTTTGAAAAAATCCCTAAGCCGCGCGGTCACAATTCCTGCTAAAAATCTGACATTCTTCAATTCACTCAAAAATGTTGGCAAACTGTTGCAAGTGGTTACCCGAAAGGTTTTTTTGGTGGAAACAGATGGGTTTTTATCATCGGAAACAGAATTAGCCCTCGACGTCTGAACAAATTTTTGTGAAAAAATCCCTAAGCCGCGCGGTCAGAATTGCAGAAAAAAATCTGACATTCTTCAATTCACTCAAAAATGTGGGCAAACAATTGCAAGTGATCCCCTGAAATGTTTTTCGGTGGAAACAGATGGGTTTTTTTATCATCGGAAACAGAATTAGCCCTCGACGTCTGAACAACTTTTTTTGAAAAAATCCCTAAGCCGCGCGGTCACAATTTCTGCTAAAAATCTGACGTTCTGCAATTCACTCAAAAATGTTGGCAAACTGTTGCAAGTGATCCCCTGAAATGTTTTTCGGTGGAAACAGATGGGTTTTTATCATTGGAAAGAGAATTAGCCCTCGACGTCTGAACAACTTTTTTTTGAAAAAATCCTTAATTTCAACAAAAATCTGACGTTCTGCAATTCACTCAAAAATGTTGGTAAACAGTTGCAAACGATCCCCTGATAGGTTTTTTGGTGGAAACAGATGGGTTTTTTTATCATCGGAAACAGAATTAGCCCTCGACGTCTGAACAACTTTTTTTAAAAAAATTCCTAAGCCGCGCGGTCACAATTTCAGAAATATCTGACGTTCTGCAATTCACTCAAAAATGGTGCCAAACTGTTACAAACGATCGCCTGAAATGTTTTTCGGTGGAAACAGATGGGTTTTTATCATCGGAAACAGAATTAGCCCTCGACGTCTGAACCACCTTTTTTCAAAAAATCCCTAAGCCGCGCGGTCACAATTTTTTTTTGGAAAAATCCTTAATTTCAACAAAAATCTGACGTTCTGCAATTCACTCAAAAATGTTGGTAAACAGTTGCAAACGATCCCCTGATAGGTTTTTTGGTGGAAACAGATGGGTTTTTTTATCATCAGAATTAGCCCTCGACGTCTGAACAACTTTTTTTGAAAAAATCCCTAAGCCGCGCGGTCACAATTTCTGCTAAAAATCTGACGTTCTGCAATTCACTCAAAAATGTTGGCAAACTGTTGCAAGTGATCCCCTGAAATGTTTTTCGGTGGAAACAGATGGGTTTTTATCATTGGAAACAGAATTAGCCCTCGACGTCTGAACAACTTTTTTTGAAAAAAATCCCTAAGCCGCGCGGTCACAATTCCTGCTAAAAATCTGACATTCTTCAATTCACTCAAAAATGTTGGCAAACTGTTGCAAGTGGTTACCCGAAAGGTTTTTTTGGTGGAAACAGATGGGTTTTTATCATCGGAAACAGAATTAGCCCTCGACGTCTGAACAATTTTTTGTGAAAAAATCCCTAAGCCGCGCGGTCACAATTTCAGAACAAATCTGACGTTCTGCAATTCACTCAAAAATGGTGCCAAACTTTTGCAAACGATCACCTGAAATGTTTTTCGGTGGAAACAGATGGGTTTTTATCATTGGAAACAGAATTAGCCCTTGACGTCTGAACAACTTTTTTTGAAAAAATCCTTAAGCCGCGCGGTCACAATTTCAGCAAAAATCTGACGTTCTGCAATTCACTCAAAAATGTTGGTAAACAGTTGCAAACGATCCCCTGATAGGTTTTTTGGTGGAAACAGATGGGTTTTTATTATCGGAAACAGAATTAGCCCTCGACGTCTGAACAACTTTTTTTGAAAAAATCCCTAAGCCGCGCGGTCACAATTTCTGCTAAAAATCTGACGTTCTGCAATTCACTCAAAAATGTAGGCAAACTGTTGCAAGTGATCCCCCGAAAGGTTTTTTCGGTGGAAACAGATGGGTTTTTATCATCGGAAACAGAATTAGCCCTCGACGTCTGAACAACTTTTTTTGAAAAAATCCCTAAGCCGCGCGGTCACAATTTCAGCAAAAATCTGACGTTCTGCAATTCACTCAAAAATGTTGCCAAACTGTTGCAAGTGATCCCCTGAAATGTTTTTCGGTGGAAACAGATGGGTTTTTATCATCGGAAACAGAATTAGCCCTCGACGTCTGAACAACTTTTTTTGAAAAAATCCCTAAGCCGCGCGGTCACAATTTCTGCTAAAAATCTGACGTTCTGCAATTCACTCAAAAATGTTGGCAAACTGTTGCAAGTAATCCCCCGAAAGGTTTTTATGGTGGAAACAGATGGGTTTTTATCATCGGAAACAGAATTAGCCCTCGACGTCTGAACAACTTTTTTTGAAAAAATCCCTAAGCCGCGCGGTCACAATTTCTGCTAAAAATCTGACGTTCTGCAATTCATTCAAAAATGTTGGCAAACTGTTGAGAGTGATCCCCTGAAATGTTTTTCGGTGGAAACAGTTGGGTTTTTATCATCGGAAACAGAATTAGCCCTCGACGTCTGAACAACTTTTTTTGAAAAAATCCCTAAGCCGCGCGGTCACAATTTCAGCAAAAATCTGACGTTCTGCAATTCACTCAAAAATGTTGGCAAACTGTTGCAAGTGATCCCCCGAAAGGTTTTTTCGGTGGAAACAGATGTGTTTTTATCATCGGAAACAGAATTAGCCCTCGACGTCTGAACAAATTTTTTTGAAAAAATCCCTAAGCCGCGCGGTCACAATTTCTGCTAAGAATCTGACGTTCTGCAATTCATTCAAAAATGTTGGCAAACAGTTGCAAACGATCCCCTGAAATGTTTTTCGGTGGAAACAGATGGGTTCTTATCATCGGAAACAGAATTAGCCCTTGACATCTGAACAACTTTTTTTGAAAAAATCCCTAAGCCGCGCGGTCACAATTTCAGCAAAAATCTGACGTTCTGCAATTCACTCAAAAATGGTGCCAAACTGTTGCAAACGATCCCCTGAACGGTTTTTCGGTGGAAACAGATGGGTTTCTATCATCGGAAACAGAATTAGCCCTCGACGTCTGAACAACTTTTTTTGAAAAAATCCCTTATCCGCGCGGTCACAATTTCAGCAAAAATCTGACGTTCTGCAATTCACTCAAAAATGGTGCCAAACTGTTGCAAACGATCCCCTGAAATGTTCTTCGGTGGAAACAGATGGGTTCTTATCATCGGAAACAGAATTAGCCCTCGACGTCTGAACACCTTTTTTGTGAAAAAATCTTTAAGCCGCGCGGTCACAATTTCAGAAAAAATCTGACGTTCTGCAATTCTCTCAAAAATGTTGGCAAACTGTTGCAAGTGATCCCCTGAAAGGTTTTTCGGTGGAAACAGATGGGTTTCTATCATCGGAAACAGAATTAGCCCTCGACGTCTGAACAACTTTTTTTAAAAAAATCCCTAAGCCGCGCGGTCACAGTTTGAGGAAAAATCTGACGTTCTGCAATTCACTCAAAAATGGTGCCAAACTGTTGCAAACGATCCCATGAACGGTTTTTCGGTGGAAACAGATGGGTTGTTATCATCGGCAACAGAATTAGCCCTCGACGTCTGAAGAACTTTTTTTGAAAAAATCCGTAAGCCGCGCGGTCACAATTTCTGCTAAAAATCTGACGTTCTGCAATTCACTCAAAAATGTTGGCAAACTGTTGCAAGTGATCCCCTGAAATGTTTTTCGGTGGAAACAGATGGGTTTTTATCATCGGAAACAAAATTAGCCCTCGACGTCTGAAGAACTTTTTTTGAAAAAATCCCTAAGCCGCGCGGTCACAATTTCAGCAAAAATCTGACGTTCTGCAATTCACTCAAAGATGGTGCCAAACTGTTGCAAACGATCCCCTGAAATGTTTTTCGGTGGAAACAGATGGGTTTTTATTATGGGAAACAGAATTAGCCCTCGACGTCTGAACAACTTTTTTTGAAAAAATCCCTAAGCCGCGCGGTCACAATTCCTGCTAAAAATCTGACATTCTTCAATTCACTCAAAAATGTTGGCAAACTGTTGCAAGTGGTTACCCGAAAGGTTTTTTTGGTGGAAACAGATGGGTTTTTATCATCGGAAACAGAATTAGCCCTCGACGTCTGAACAAATTTTTGTGAAAAAATCCCTAAGCCGCGCGGTCGCAATTGCAGAAAAAAATCTGACATTCTTCAATTCACTCAAAAATGTGGGCAAACAATTGCAAGTGATCCCCTGAAATGTTTTTCGGTGGAAACAGATGGGTTTTTTTATCATCGGAAACAGAATTAGCCCTCGACGTCTGAACAACTTTTTTTGAAAAAATCCCTAAGCCGCGCGGTCACAATTTCTGCTAAAAATCTGACGTTCTGCAATTCACTCAAAAATGTTGGCAAACTGTTGCAAGTGATCCCCTGAAATGTTTTTCGGTGGAAACAGATGGGTTTTTATCAGTGGAAAGAGAATTAGCCCTCGACGTCTGAACAACTTTTTTTTGAAAAAATCCTTAATTTCAACAAAAATCTGACGTTCTGCAATTCACTCAAAAATGTTGGTAAACAGTTGCAAACGATCCCCTGATAGGTTTTTTGGTGGAAACAGATGGGTTTTTTTATCATCGGAAACAGAATTAGCCCTCGACGTCTGAACAACTTTTTTTGAAAAAATTCCTAAGCCGCGCGGTCACAATTTCAGAAATATCTGACGTTCTGCAATTCACTCAAAAATGGTGCCAAACTGTTACAAACGATCGCCTGAAATGTTTTTCGGTGGAAACAGATGGGTTTTTATCATCGGAAACAGAATTAGCCCTCGACGTCTGAACCACCTTTTTTCAAAAAATCCCTAAGCCGCGCGGTCACAATTTTTTTTTGGAAAAATCCTTAATTTCAACAAAAATCTGACGTTCTGCAATTCACTCAAAAATGTTGGTAAACAGTTGTAAACGATCCCCTGATAGGTTTTTTGGTGGAAACAGATGGGTTTTTTTATCATCAGAATTAGCCCTCGACGTCTGAACAACTTTTTTTGAAAAAATCCCTAAGCCGCGCGGTCACAATTTCTGCTAAAAATCTGAGGTTCTGCAATTCACTCAAAAATGTTGGCAAACTGTTGCAAGTGATCCCCTGAAATGTTTTTCGGTGGAAACAGATGGGTTTTTATCATTGGAAACAGAATTAGCCCTCGACGTCTGAACAACTTTTTTTGAAAAAAATCCCTAAGCCGCGCGGTCACAATTCCTGCTAAAAATCTGACATTCTTCAATTCACTCAAAAATGTTGGCAAACTGTTGCAAGTGGTTACCCGAAAGGTTTTTTTGGTGGAAACAGATGGGTTTTTATCATCGGAAACAGAATTAGCCCTCGACGTATGAACAAATTTTTGTGAAAAAATCCCTAAGCCGCGCGGTCACAATTGCAGAAAAAAATCTGACATTCTTCAATTCACTCAAAAATGTGGGCAAACAATTGCAAGTGATCCCCTGAAATGTTTTTCGGTGGAAACAGATGGGTTTTTTTATCATCGGAAACAGAATTAGCCCTCGACGTCTGAACAACTTTTTTTGAAAAAATCCCTAAGCCGCGCGGTCACAATTTCTGCTAAAAATCTGACGTTCTGCAATTCACTCAAAAATGTTGGCAAACTGTTGCAAGTGATCCCCTGAAATGTTTTTCGGTGGAAACAGATGGGTTTTTATCATCGTAAACAGAATTAACCCTCGACGTCTGGACAACTTTTTTTGAAAAAAATCACTAAGCCGCGTGGTCACAATTTGAGGAAAAATCTGACGTTCTGCAATTCACTCAAAAATGGTGCCAAACTGTTGCAAACGATCCCCTGAAAGGTTTTTCGGTGCAAACAGATGGGTTTTTATCATTGGAAACAGAATTAGCCCTCGAAGTCTGAACAACTTTTTTTTGAAAAAATCCTTAAGCCGCGCGGTCACAATTTCAACAAAAATCTGACGTTCTGCAATTCACTCAAAAATGTTGGCAAACTGTTGCAAGTGATCCCCTGAAATGTTTTTCGGTGAAAACAGATGGGTTTTTATCATCGGAAACAGAATTAGCCCTCGACGTCTGAACAACTTTTTTTGAAAAAATCCCTAAGCCGCGCGGTCACAATTTCTGCCTGAAATCTGACGTTCTGCAATTCACTCAAAAATGGTGCCAAACTGTTGCAAACGATCCCCGGAAAGGTTTTTCGGTGGAAACAGATGGGTTTTTATTATGGGAAACAGAATTAGCCCTCGACGTCTGAACAACTTTTTTTGAAAAAATCCCTAAGCCGCGCGGTCACAATTCCTGCTAAAAATCTGACATTCTTCAATTCACTCAAAAATGTTGGCAAACTGTTGCAAGTGGTTACCCGAAAGGTTTTTTTGGTGGAAACAGATGGGTTTTTATCATCGGAAACAGAATTAGCCCTCGACGTCTGAACAAATTTTTGTGAAAAAATCCCTAAGCCGCGCGGTCACAATTGCAGAAAAAAATCTGACATTCTTCAATTCACTCAAAAATGTGGGCAAACAATTGCAAGTGATCCCCTGAAATGTTTTTCGGTGGAAACAGATGGGTTTTTTTATCATCGGAAACAGAATTAGCCCTCGACGTCTGAACAACTTTTTTTGAAAAAATCCCTAAGCCGCGCGGTCACAATTTCTGCTAAAAATCTGACGTTCTGCAATTCACTCAAAAATGTTGGCAAACAGTTGCAAACGATCCCCTGAAATGTTTTTCGGTGGAAACAGATGGGTTCTTATCATCGGAAACAGAATTAGCCGTTGACATCTGAACAACTTTATTTGAAAAAATCCCTAAGCCGCGCGGTCACAATTGCAGAAAAAAATCTGACATTCTTCAATTCACTCAAAAATGTGGGCAAACAATTGCAAGTGATCCCCTGAAATGTTTTTCGGTGGAAACAGATGGGTTTTTTTATCATCGGAAACAGAATTAGCCCTCGACGTCTGAACAACTTTTTTTGAAAAAATCCCTTCGCCGCGCGGTCACAATTTCAGCAAAAATCTGACGTTCTGCAATTCACTCAAAAATGGTGCCAAACTGTTGCAAACGATCCCCTGAAATGTTCTTCGGTGGAAACAGATGGGTTCTTATCATCGGAAACAGAATTAGCCCTCGACGTCTGAACACCTTTTTTTTGAAAAAATCCCTAAGCCGCGCGGTCACAATTTCTGCTAAAAATCTGACGTTCTGCAATTCTCTCAAAAATGTTGGCAAACTGTTGCAAGTGATCCCCTGAAAGGTTTTTCGGTGGAAACAGATGGGTTTCTATCATCGGAAACAGAATTAGCCCTCGACGTCTGAACAACTTTTTTTAAAAAAATCCCTAAGCCGCGCGGTCACAGTTTGAGGAAAAATCTGACGTTCTGCAATTCACTCAAAAATGGTGCCAAACTGTTGCAAACGATCCCATGAACGGTTTTTCGGTGGAAACAGATGGGTTGTTATCATCGGCAACAGAATTAGGCCTCGACGTCTGAAGAACTTTTTTTGAAAAAATCCGTAAGCCGCGCGGTCACAATTTCTGCTTAAAATCTGACGTTCTGCAATTCACTCAAAAATGTTGGCAAACTGTTGCAAGTGATCCCCTGAAATGTTTTTCAGTGGAAACAGATGGGTTTTTATCATCGGAAACAAAATTAGCCCTCGACGTCTGAACAACTTTTTTTGAAAAAATCCCTAAGCCGCGCGGTCACAATTTCAGCAAAAAACTGACGTTCTGCAATTCACTCAAAGATGGTGCCAAACTGTTGCAAACGATCCCCTGAAATGTTTTTCGGTGGAAACAGATGGGTTTTTATTATGGGAAACAGAATTAGCCCTCGACGTCTGAACAACTTTTTTTGAAAAAAATCCCTAAGCCGCGCGGTCACAATTCCTGCTAAAAATCTGACATTCTTCAATTCACTCAAAAATGTTGGCAAACTGTTGCAAGTGGTTACCCGAAAGGTTTTTTTGGTGGAAACAGATGGGTTTTTATCATCGGAAACAGAATTAGCCCTCGACGTCTGAACAAATTTTTGTGAAAAAATACCTAAGCCGCGCGGTCACAATTGCAGAAAAAAATCTGACATTCTTCAATTCACTCAAAAATGTGGGCAAACAATTGCAAGTGATCCCCTGAAATGTTTTTCGGTGGAAACAGATGGGTTTTTTTATCATCGGAAACAGAATTAGCCCTCGACGTCTGAACAACTTTTTTTGAAAAAATCCCTAAGCCGCGCGGTCACAATTTCTGCTAAAAATCTGACGTTCTGCAATTCACTCAAAAATGTTGGCAAACTGTTGCAAGTGATCCCCTGAAATGTTTTTCGGTGGAAACAGATGGGTTTTTATCATTGGAAACAGAATTAGCCCTCGACGTCTGAACAACTTTTTTTTGAAAAAATCCTTAATTTCAACAAAAATCTGACGTTCTGCAATTCACTCAAAAATGTTGGTAAACAGTTGCAAACGATCCCCTGATAGGTTTTTTGGTGGAAACAGATGGGTTTTTTTATCATCGGAAACAGAATTAGCCCTCGACGTCTGAACAACTTTTTTTGAAAAAATTCCTAAGCCGCGCGGTCACAATTTCAGAAATATCTGACGTTCTGCAATTCACTCAAAAATGGTGCCAAACTGTTACAAACGATCGCCTGAAATGTTTTTCGGTGGAAACAGATGGGTTTTTATCATCGGAAACAGAATTAGCCCTCGACGTCTGAACCACCTTTTTTCAAAAAATCCCTAAGCCGCGCGGTCACAATTTTTTTTTGGAAAAATCCTTAATTTCAACAAAAATCTGACATTCTGCAATTCACTCAAAAATGTTGGTAAACAGTTGCAAACGATCCCCTGATAGGTTTTTTGGTGGAAACAGATGGGTTTTTTTATCATCAGAATTAGCCCTCGACGTCTGAACAACTTTTTTTGAAAAAATCCCTAAGCCGCGCAGTCACAATTTCTGCTAAAAATCTGACGTTCTGCAATTCACTCAAAAATGTTGGCAAACTGTTGCAAGTGATCCCCTGAAATGTTTTTCGGTGGAAACAGATGGGTTTTTATCATTGGAAACAGAATTAGCCCTCGACGTCTGAACAACTTTTTTTGAAAAAAATCCCTAAGCCGCGCGGTCACAATTCCTGCTAAAAATCTGACATTCTTCAATTCACTCAAAAATGTGGGCAAACAATTGCAAGTGATCCCCTGAAATGTTTTTCGGTGGAAACAGATGGGTTTTTTTATCATCGGAAACAGAATTAGCCCTCGACGTCTGAACAACTTTTTTTGAAAAAATCCCTTAGCCGCGCGGTCACAATTTCAGCAAAAATCTGACGTTCTGCAATTCACTCAAAAATGGTGCCAAACTGTTGCAAACGATCCCCTGAAATGTTCTTCGGTGGAAACAGATGGGTTCTTATCATCGGAAACAGAATTAGCCCTCGACGTCTGAACACCTTTTTTTGAAAAAATCCCTAAGCCGCGCGGTCACAATTTCTGCTAAAAATCTGACGTTCTGCAATTCTCTCAAAAATGTTGGCAAACTGTTGCAAGTGATCCCCTGAAAGGTTTTTCGGTGGAAACAGATGGGTTTCTATCATCGGAAACAGAATTAGCCCTCGACGTCTGAACAACTTTTTTTGAAAAAATCCCTAAGCCGCGCGGTCACAGTTTGAGGAAAAATCTGACGTTCTGCAATTCACTCAAAAATGGTGCCAAACTGTTGCAAACGATCCCATGAACGGTTTTTCGGTGGAAACAGATGGGTTGTTATCATCGGCAACAGAATTAGGCCTCGACGTCTGAAGAACTTTTTTGAAAAAATCCGTAAGCCGCGCGGTCACAATTTCTGCTTAAAATCTGACGTTCTGCAATTTACTCAAAAATGTTGGCAAACTGTTGCAAGTGATCCCCTGAAATGTTTTTCAGTGGAAACAGATGGGTTTTTATCATCGGAAACAAAATTAGCCCTCGACGTCTGAACAACTTTTTTTGAAAAAATCCCTAAGCCGCGCGGTCACAATTTCAGCAAAAAACTGACGTTCTGCAATTCACTCAAAGATGGTGCCAAACTGTTGCAAACGATCCCCTGAAATGTTTTTCGGTGGAAACAGATGGGTTTTTATTATGGGAAACAGAATTAGCCCTCGACGTCTGAACAACTTTTTTTGAAAAAAATCCCTAAGCCGCGCGGTCACAATTCCTGCTAAAAATCTGACATTCTTCAATTCACTCAAAAATGTTGGCAAACTGTTGCAAGTGGTTACCCGAAAGGTTTTTTTGGTGGAAACAGATGGGTTTTTATCATCGGAAACAGAATTAGCCCTCGACGTCTGAACAAATTTTTGTGAAAAAATCCCTAAGCCGCGCGGTCACAATTGCAGAAAAAAATCTGACATTCTTCAATTCACTCAAAAATGTGGGCAAACAATTGCAAGTGATCCCCTGAAATGTTTTTCGGTGGAAACAGATGGGTTTTTTTATCATCGGAAACAGAATTAGCCCTCGACGTCTGAACAACTTTTTTTGAAAAAATCCCTAAGCCGCGCGGTCACAATTTCTGCTAAAAATCTGACGTTCTGCAATTCACTCAAAAATGTTGGCAAACTGTTGCAAGTGATCCCCTGAAATGTTTTTCGGTGGAAACAGATGGGTTTTTATCATTGGAAACAGAATTAGCCCTCGACGTCTGAACAACTTTTTTTTGAAAAAATCCTTAATTTCAACAAAAATCTGACGTTCTGCAATTCACTCAAAAATGTTGGTAAACAGTTGCAAACGATCCCCTGATAGGTTTTTTGGTGGAAACAGATGGGTTTTTTTATCATCGGAAACAGAATTAGCCCTCGACGTCTGAACAACTTTTTTTGAAAAAATTCCTAAGCCGCGCGGTCACAATTTCAGAAATATCTGACGTTCTGCAATTCACTCAAAAATGGTGCCAAACTGTTACAAACGATCGCCTGAAATGTTTTTCGGTGGAAACAGATGGGTTTTTATCATCGGAAACAGAATTAGCCCTCGACGTCTGAACCACCTTTTTTCAAAAAATCCCTAAGCCGCGCGGTCACAATTTTTTTTGGAAAAATCCTTAATTTCAACAAAAATCTGACGTTCTGCAATTCACTCAAAAATGTTGGTAAACAGTTGCAAACGATCCCCTGATAGGTTTTTTGGTGGAAACAGATGGGTTTTTTTATCATCAGAATTAGCCCTCGACGTCTGAACAACTTTTTTTGAAAAAATCCCTAAGCCGCGCGGTCACAATTTCTGCTAAACATCTGACGTTCTGCAATTCACTCAAAAATGTTGGCAAACTGTTGCAAGTGATCCCCTGAAATGTTTTTCGGTGGAAACAGATGGGTTTTTATCATTGGAAACAGAATTAGCCCTCGACGTCTGAACAACTTTTTTTGAAAAAAATCCCTAAGCCGCGCGGTCACAATTCCTGCTAAAAATCTGACATTCTTCAATTCACTCAAAAATGTTGGCAAACTGTTGCAAGTGGTTACCCGAAAGGTTTTTTTGGTGGAAACAGATGGGTTTTTATCATCGGAAACAGAATTAGCCCTCGACGTCTGAACAAATTTTTGTGAAAAAATCCCTAAGCCGCGCGGTCACAATTGCAGAAAAAAATCTGACATTCTTCAATTCACTCAAAAATGTGGGCAAACAATTGCAAGTGATCCCCTGAAATGTTTTTCGGTGGAAACAGATGGGTTTTTTTATCATTGGAAACAGAATTAGCCCTCGACGTCTGAACAACTTTTTTTGAAAAAATCCCTAAGCCGCGCGGTCACAATTTCTGCTAAAAATCTGACGTTCTGCAATTCACTCAAAAATGTTGGCAAACTGTTGCAAGTGATCCCCTGAAATGTTTTTCGGTGGAAACAGATGGGTTTTTATCATCGTAAACAGAATTAACCCTCGACGTCTGAACAACTTTTTTTGAAAAAAATCACTAAGCCGCGTGGTCACAATTTGAGGAAAAATCTGACGTTCTGCAATTCACTCAAAAATGGTGCCAAACTGTTGCAAACGATCCCCTGAAAGGTTTTTCGGTGCAAACAGATGGGTTTTTATCATTGGAAACAGAATTAGCCCTCGACGTCTGAACAACTTTTTTTTGAAAAAATCCTTAAGCCGCGCGGTCACAATTTCAACAAAAATCTGACGTTCTGCAATTCACTCAAAAATGTTGGCAAACTGTTGCAAGTGATCCCCTGAAATGTTTTTCGGTGAAAACAGATGGGTTTTTATCATCGGAAACAGAATTAGCCCTCGACGTCTGAACAACTTTTTTTGAAAAAATCCCTAAGCCGCGCGGTCACAATTTCTGCCTGAAATCTGACGTTCTGCAATTCACTCAAAAATGGTGCCAAACTGTTGCAAACGATCCCCTGAAAGGTTTTTCGGTGGAAACAGATGGGTTTTTATTATGGGAAACAGAATTAGCCCTCGACGTCTGAACAACTTTTTTTGAAAAAAATCCCTAAGCCGCGCAGTCACAATTCCTGCTAAAAGTCTGACATTCTTCAATTCACTCAAAAATGTGGGCAAACAATTGCAAGTGATCCCCTGAAATGTTTTTCGGTGGAAACAGATGGGTTTTTTTATCATCGGAAACAGAATTAGCCCTCGACGTCTGAACAACTTTTTTTGAAAAAATCCCTAAGCCGCGCGGTCACAATTTCTGCTAAAAATCTGACGTTCTGCAATTCACTCAAAAATGTTGGCAAACAGTTGCAAACGATCCCCTGAAATGTTTTTCGGTGGAAACAGATGGGTTCTTATCATCGGAAACAGAATTAGCCGTTGACATCTGAACAACTTTATTTGAAAAAATCCCTAAGCCGCGCGGTCACAATTTCAGCAAAAATCTGACGTTCTGCAATTCACTCAAAAATGGTGCCAAACTGTTGCAAACGATCCCCTGAACGGTTTTTCGGTGGAAACAGATGGGTTTCTATCATCGGAAACAGAATTAGCCCTCGACGTCTGAACAACTTTTTTTGAAAAAATCCCTTAGCCGCGCGGTCACAATTTCAGCAAAAATCTGACGTTCTGCAATTCACTCAAAAATGGTGCCAAACTGTTGCAAACGATCCCCTGAAATGTTCTTCGGTGGAAACAGATGGGTTCTTATCATCGGAAACAGAATTAGCCCTCGACGTCTGAACACCTTTTTTTGAAAAAATCCCTAAGCCGCGCGGTCACAATTTCTGCTAAAAATCTGACGTTCTGCAATTCTCTCAAAAATGTTGGCAAACTGTTGCAAGTGATCCCCTGAAAGGTTTTTCGGTGGAAACAGATGGGTTTCTATCATCGGAAACAGAATTAGCCCTCGACGTCTGAACAACTTTTTTTAAAAAAATCCCTAAGCCGCGCGGTCACAGTTTGAGGAAAAATCTGACGTTCTGCAATTCACTCAAAAATGGTGCCAAACTGTTGCAAACGATCCCATGAACGGTTTTTCGGTGTAAACAGATGGGTTGTTATCATCGGCAACAGAATTAGGCCTCGACGTCTGAAGAACTTTTTTTGAAAAAATCCGTAAGCCGCGCGGTCACAATTTCTGCTTAAAATCTGACGTTCTGCAATTCACTCAAAAATGTTGGCAAACTGTTGCAAGTGATCCCCTGAAATGTTTTTCGGTGGAAACAGATGGGTTTTTATCATCGGAAACAAAATTAGCCCTCGACGTCTGAACAACTTTTTTTGAAAAAATCCCTAAGCCGCGCGGTCACAATTTCAGCAAAAAACTGACGTTCTGCAATTCACTCAAAGATGGTGCCAAACTGTTGCAAACGATCCCCTGAAATGTTTTTCGGTGGAAACAGATGGGTTTTTATTATGGGAAACAGAATTAGCCCTCGACGTCTGAACAACTTTTTTTGAAAAAAATCCCTAAGCCGCGCGGTCACAATTCCTGCTAAAAATCTGACATTCTTCAATTCACTCAAAAATGTTGGCAAACTGTTGCAAGTGGTTACCCGAAAGGTTTTTTTGGTGGAAACAGATGGGTTTTTATCATCGGAAACAGAATTAGCCCTCGACGTCTGAACAAATTTTTGTGAAAAAATCCCTAAGCCGCGCGGTCACAATTGCAGAAAAAAATCTGACATTCTTCAATTCACTCAAAAATGTGGGCAAACAATTGCAAGTGATCCCCTGAAATGTTTTTCGGTGGAAACAGATGGGTTTTTTTATCATCGGAAACAGAATTAGCCCTCGACGTCTGAACAACTTTTTTTGAAAAAATCCCTAAGCCGCGCGGTCACAATTTCTGCTAAAAATCTGACGTTCTGCAATTCACTCAAAAATGTTGGCAAACTGTTGCAAGTGATCCCCTGAAATGTTTTTCGGTGGAAACAGATGGGTTTTTATCATTGGAAACAGAATTAGCCCTCGACGTCTGAACAACTTTTTTTGAAAAAATCCTTAAGCCGCGCGGTCACAATTTCAACAAAAATCTGACGTTCTGCAATTCACTCAAAATGTTGGTAACAGTTGCAAACGATCCCCTGATAGGTTTTTCGGTGGAAACAGATGGGTTTTTTTATCATCGGAAACAGAATTAGCCCTCGACGTCTGAACAACTTTTTTGAAAAAATTCCTAAGCCGCGCGGTCACAATTTCAGAAATATCTGACGTTCTGCAATTCACTCAAAAATGGTGTCAAACTGTTACAAACGATCGCCTGAAATGTTTTTCGGTGGAAACAGATGGTTTTTATCATCGGAAAACAGAATTAGCCCTCGACGTCTGAACCACCTTTTTTCAAAAAATCCTAAGCCGCGCGGTCACAATTTCTGCTAAAAATCTGACGTTCTGCAATTCACTCAAAATGTTGGCAAACTGTTGCAAGTGATCCCTGAAATGTTTTTCGGTGGCAAATGGATTTTTTTATCATCGGCAACAGAATTAGCCCTCGACGTCTGAAGAACTTTTTTTGAATAAATCCCTAAGCCGCGCGGTCACAATTCCTGCTAAAAATCTGACATTCTTCAATTCACTCAAAAATGTTGGCAAACTGTTGCATGTGGTTACCCGAAAGGTTTTTTTGGTGGAAACAGATGGGTTTTTATCATCGGAAACAGAATTAGCCCTCGACGTCTGAACAAATATTTGTGAAAAAATCCCTAAGCCGCGCGGTCACAATTGCAGAAAAAAATCTGACATTCTTCAATTCACTCAAAAATGTGGGCAAACAATTGCAAGTGATCCCCTGAAATGTTTTTCGGTGGAAACAGATGGGTTTTTTTATCATCGGAAACAGAATTAGCCCTCGACGTCTGAACAACTTTTTTTGAAAAAATCCCTAAGCCGCGCGGTCACAATTTCTGCTAAAAATCTGACGTTCTGCAATTCACTCAAAAATGTTGGCAAACTGTTGCAAGTGATCCCCTGAAATGTTTTTCGGTGGAAACAGATGGGTTTTTATCATCGTAAACAGAATTAACCCTCGACGTCTGAACAACTTTTTTTGAAAAAAATCACTAAGCCGCGTGGTCACAATTTGAGGAAAAATCTGACGTTCTGCAATTCACTCAAAAATGGTGCCAAACTGTTGCAAACGATCCCCTGAAAGGTTTTTCGGTGCAAACAGATGGGTTTTTATTATTGGAAACAGAATTAGCCCTCGACGTCTGAACAACTTTTTTTTGAAAAAATCCTTAAGCCGCGCGGTCACAATTTCAACAAAAATCTGACGTTCTGCAATTCACTCAAAAATGTTGGCAAACTGTTGCAAGTGATCCCCTGAAATGTTTTTCGGTGAAAACAGATGGGTTTTTATCATCGGAAACAGAATTAGCCCTCGACGTCTGAACAACTTTTTTTGAAAAAATCCCTAAGCCGCGCGGTCACAATTTCTGCCTGAAATCTGACGTTCTGCAATTCACTCAAAAATGGTGCCAAACTGTTGCAAACGATCCCCTGAAAGGTTTTTCGGTGGAAACAGATGGGTTTTTATTATGGGAAACAGAATTAGCCCTCGACGTCTGAACAACTTTTTTTGAAAAAAATCCCTAAGCCGCGCAGTCACAATTCCTGCTAAAAGTCTGACATTCTTCAATTCACTCAAAAATGTTGGCAAACTGTTGCAAGTGATCCCCTGAAATGTTTTTCGGTGAAAACAGATGGATTTTTTTATCATCGGAAACAGAATTAGCCCTCGACGTCTGAAGAACTTTTTTTGAAAAAATCCCTAAGCCGCGCGGTCACAATTCCTGCTAAAAATCTGACATTCTTCAATTCACTCAAAAATGTTGGCAAACTGTTGCAAGTGGTTACCCGAAAGGTTTTTTTGGTGGAAACAGATGGGTTTTTATCATCGGAAACAGAATTAGCCCTCGACGTCTGAACAAATTTTTGTGAAAAAATCCCTAAGCCGCGCGGTCACAATTGCAGAAAAAAATCTGACATTCTTCAATTCACTCAAAAATGTGGGCAAACAATTGCAAGTGATCCCCTGAAATGTTTTTCGGTGGAAACAGATGGGTTTTTTTATCATCGGAAACAGAATTAGCCCTCGACGTCTGAACAACTTTTTTTGAAAAAATCCCTAAGCCGCGCGGTCACAATTTCTGCTAAAAATCTGACGTTCTGCAATTCACTCAAAAATGTTGGCAAACTGTTGCAAGTGATCCCCTGAAATGTTTTTCGGTGGAAACAGATGGGTTTTTATCATCGTAAACAGAATTAACCCTCGACGTCTGAACAACTTTTTTTGAAAAAAATCACTAAGCCGCGTGGTCACAATTTGAGGAAAAATCTGACGTTCTGCAATTCACTCAAAATTGGTGCCAAACTGTTGCAAACGATCCCCTGAAAGGTTTTTCGGTGCAAACAGATGGGTTTTTATCATTGGAAACAGAATTAGCCCTCGACGTCTAAACAACTTTTTTTTGAAAAAATCCCTAAGCCGCGCGCTCACAGTTTGAGGAAAAATCTGACGTTCTGCAATTCACTCAAAAATGGTGCCAAACTGTTGCAAACGATCCCGTGAACGGTTTTTCGGTGGAAACAGATGGGTTGTTATCATCGGCAACAGAATTAGCCCTCGACGTCTGAAGAACTATTTTGAAAAAATCCGTAAGCAGCGCGGTCACAATTTCTGCTAAAAATCTGACGTTCTGCAATTCACTCAAAAATGTTGGCAAACTGTTGCAAGTGATCCCCTGAAATGTTTTTCGGTGGAAACAGATGGGTTTTTATCATCGGAAACAAAATTAGCCCTCGACGTCTGAACAACTTTTTGTGAAAATATCCCTAAGCCGCGCGGTCACAATTTCAGCAAAAATCTGACGTTCTGCAATTCACTCAAAGATGGTGCCAAACTGTTGCAAACGATCCCCTGAAATGTTTTTCGGTGGAAACAGATGGGTTTTTATTATGGGAAACAGAATTAGCCCTCGACGTCTGAACAACTTTTTTTGAAAAAAATCCCTAAGCCGCGCGGTCACAATTCCTGCTAAAAATCTGACATTCTTCAATTCACTCAAAAATGGTGCCAAACTGTTGCAAATGATCCCGTGAACGGTTTTTCGGTGGAAACAGATGGGTTGTTATCATCGGCAACAGAATTAGCCCTCGACGTCTGAAGAACTTTTTTTGAAAAAATCCGTAAGCCGCGCGGTCACAATTTCTGCTAAAAATCTGACGTTCTGCAATTCACTCAAAAATGTAGGTAAACAGTTGCAAACGATCCCCTGATAGGTTTTTCGGTGGAAACAGATGGGTTTTTTTATCATCGGAAACAGAATTAGCCCTCGACGTCTGAACAACTTTTTTTGAAAAAATCCATAAGCCGCGCGGTCACAATTTCAGAAATATCTGACGTTCTGCAATTCACTCAAAAATGGTGCCAAACTGTTACAAACGATCGCCTGAAATGTTTTTCGGTGGAAACAGATGGGTTTTTATCATCGGAAACAGAATTAGCCCTCGACGTCTGAACCACCTTTTTTCAAAAAATCCCTAAGCCGCGCGGTCACAATTTCTGCTAAAAATCTGACGTTCTGCAATTCACTCAAAAATGTTGGCAAACTGTTGCAAGTGATCCCCTGAAATGTTTTTCGGTGAAAACAAATGGGTTTTTATCATCGGAAACAGAATGAGCCCTCGACGTTTGAACAACTTTTTTTGAAAAAATCCCTAAGCCGCGCGGTCACAATTTCTGCCTGAAATCTGACGTTCTTCAATTCACTCAAAAATGGTGCCAAACTGTTGCAAACGATCCCCTGAAAGGTTTTTCGGTGGAAACAGATGGGTTTTTATTATGGGAAACAGAATTAGCCCTCGACGTCTGAACAACTTTTTTTGAAAAAAAATCCCTAAGCCGCGCAGTCACAATTGCTGCTAAAAGTCTGACATTCTTCAATTCACTCAAAAATGTTGGCAAACTGTTGCAAGAGATCCCCCGAAAGGTTTTTTCGGTGAAAACAGATGGGTTTTTATCATCGGAAACCGAATTAGCCCTCGACGTCTGAAGAACTTTTTTTGAAAAAATCCCTAAGCCGCGCGGTCACAATTGCAGAAAAAAATCTGACATTCTTCAATTCACTCAAAAATGTTGGCAAACAGTTGCAAACGATAACCTGAAATGTTTTTCGGTGGAAACAGATGGGTTCTTATCATCGGAAACAGAATTAGCCCTTGACATCTGAAGAACTTTTTTTGAAAAAATCCCTAAGCCGCGCGGTCACAATTCCTGCTAAAAATCTGACGTTCTGCAATTCACTCAAAAATGTTGGCAAACTGTTGCAAGTGATCCCCTGAAATGTTTTTCGGTGGAAACAGATGGGTTTTTTTATCATCGGAAACAGAATTAGCCCTCGACGTCTGAACAACTTTTTTTGAAAAAATCCCTAAGCCGCGCGGTCACAATTTGAGGAAAAATCTGACGTTCTTCAATTCACTCAAAAATGGTGCCAAACTGTTGCAAACGATCCCCTGAAAGGTTTTTCGGTGGAAACAGATGGGTTTTTATTATGGGAAACAGAATTAGCCCTCGACGTCTGAACAACTTTTTTTGAAAAAAATCCTTAAGCCGCGCGGTCACAATTTCAGCAAAAATCTGACGTTCTGCAATTCACTCAAAAATGTTGGTAAACAGCTGCAAACGATCCCCTGATAGGTTTTTCGGTGGAAACAGATGGGTTTTTATTATCGGAAACAGAATTAGCCCTCGACGTCTGAACAACTTTTTTTGAAAAAATCCCTAAGCCGCGCGGTCACAATTTCAGAAAAAATCTTTCGTTCTGCAATTCACTCAAAAATGGTGCCAAACTGTTGCAAACGATCCCCTGAAATGTTTTTCGGTGGAAACAGATGGGTTTTTATCATCGGAAACAGAATTAGCCCTCGACGTCTGAACAACTTTTTTTGAAAAAATCCCTAAGCCGCGCGGTCACAATTTCTGCTAAAAATCTGACGTTCTGCAATTCACTCAAAAATGGTGCCAAACTGTTGCAAACAATCCCCTGAAATGTTTTTCGGTGGAAAAAGATGGGTTTTTATCATCGGAAACAGAATTAGCCCTCGACGTCTGAACAACTTTTTTTGAAAAAATCGCTAAACCGCGCGGTCACAATTTCAGAAAAAATCTGACGTTCTGCAATTCACTCAAAAATGTTGGTAAACTGTTGCAAACGATCCCCTGAAATGTTCTTCGGTGGAAACAGATGGGTTCTTATCATCGGAAACAGAATTAGCCCTCGACGTCTGAACACCTTTTTTTGAAAAAATCCCTAAGCCGCGCGGTCACAATTTCTGCTAAAAATCTGACGTTCTGCAATTCACTCAAAAATGTTGGCAAACTGTTGCAAGTGATCCCCTGAAAGGTTTTTCGGTGGAAACAGATGGGTTTTTATGATCGGAAACAGAATTAGCCCTCGACGTCTGAACAACTTTTTTTGAAAAAAATCCCTAAGCCGCGAGGTCACAATTCCTGCTAAAAATCTGACATTCTTCAATTCACTCAAAAATGGTGCCAAACTGTTGCAAACGATCCCGTGAACGGTTTTTCGGTGGAAACAGATGGGTTGTTATCATCGGCAACAAAATTAGCCCTCGACGTCTGAAGAACTTTTTTTGAAAAAATCCGTAAGCCGCGCGTTCACAATTTCTGCTAAAAATCTGACGTTCTGCAATTCACTCAAAAATGTTGGCAAACTGTTGCAAGTGATCCCCTGAAATGTTTTTCGGTGGAAACAGATGGGTTTTTATCATCGGAAACATAATTAGCCCTCGACGTCTGAACAACTTTTTGTGAAAAAATCCCTCAGCCGCGCGGTCACAATTTCAGCAAAAATCTGACGTTCTGCAATTCACTCAAAGATGGTGCCAAACTGTTGCAAACGATCCCCTGAAATGTTTTTCGGTGGAAACAGATGGGTTTTTATCATCGGAAACAGAATTAGCCCTCGACGTCTGAACAACTTTTTTTGAAAAAAATCCCTAAGCCGCGCGGTCACAATTCCTGCTAAAAATCTGACATTCTTCAATTCACTCAAAAATGTTGGCAAACTGTTGCAAGTGGTTACCCGAAAGGTTTTTTTGGTGGAAACAGATGGGTTTTTATCATCGGAAACAGAATTAGCCCTCGACTTCTGAACAAATTTTTGTGAAAAAATCCCTAAGCCGCGCGGTCACAATTGCAGAAAAAAATCTGACATTCTTCAATTCACTCAAAAATGTTGGCAAACAGTTGCAAACGATAACCTGAAATGTTTTTCGGTGGAAACAGATGGGTTCTTATCATCGGAAACAGAATTAGCCCTTGACATCTGAACAACTTTTTTTGAAAAAATCCCTAAGCCGCGCGCTCACAGTTTGAGGAAAAATCTGACGTTCTGCAATTCACTCAAAAATGGTGCCAAACTGTTGCAAACGATCCCGTGAACGGTTTTTCGGTGGAAACAGATGGGTTGTTATCATCGGCAACAGAATTAGCCCTCGACGTCTGAAGAACTATTTTGAAAAAATCCGTAAGCAGCGCGGTCACAATTTCTGCTAAAAATCTGACGTTCTGCAATTCACTCAAAAATGTTGGCAAACTGTTGCAAGTGATCCCCTGAAATGTTTTTCGGTGGAAACAGATGGGTTTTTATCATCGGAAACAAAATTAGCCCTCGACGTCTGAACAACTTTTTGTGAAAATATCCCTAAGCCGCGCGGTCACAATTTCAGCAAAAATCTGACGTTCTGCAATTCACTCAAAGATGGTGCCAAACTGTTGCAAACGATCCCCTGAAATGTTTTTCGGTGGAAACAGATGGGTTTTTATTATGGGAAACAGAATTAGCCCTCGACGTCTGAACAACTTTTTTTGAACAAAATCCCTAAGCCGCGCGGTCACAATTCCTGCTAAAAATCTGACATTCTTCAATTCACTCAAAAATGGTGCCAAACTGTTGCAAACGATCCCGTGAACGGTTTTTCGGTGGAAACAGATGGGTTGTTATCATCGGCAACAGAATTAGCCCTCGACGTCTGAAGAACATTTTTTGAAAAAAATCCGTAAGCCGCGCGGTCACAATTTCAGCAAAAATCTGACGTTCTGCAATTCACTCAAAGATGGTGCCAAACTGTTGCAAACGATCCCCTGAAATGTTTTTCGGTGGTAACAGATGGGTTTTTATTATGGGAAACAGAATTAGCCCTCGACGTCTGAACAACTTTTTTTGAAAAAAATCCCTAAGCCGCGCGGTCACAATTCCTGCTAAAAATCTGACATTCTTCAATTCACTCAAAAATGGTGCCAAACTGTTGCAAATGATCCCGTGAACGGTTTTTCGGTGGAAACAGATGGGTTGTTATCATCGGCAACAGAATTAGCCCTCGACGTCTGAAGAACTTTTTTTGAAAAAATCCGTAAGCCGCGCGGTCACAATTTCTGCTAAAAATCTGACGTTCTGCAATTCACTCAAAAATGTAGGTAAACAGTTGCAAACGATCCCCTGATAGGTTTTTCGGTGGAAACAGATGGGTTTTTTTATCATCGGAAACAGAATTAGCCCTCGACGTCTGAACAACTTTTTTTGAAAAAATCCCTAAGCCGCGCGGTCACAATTTCAGAAATATCTGACGTTCTGCAATTCACTCAAAAATGGTGCCAAACTGTTACAAACGATCGCCTGAAATGTTTTTCGGTGGAAACAGATGGGTTTTTATCATCGGAAACAGAATTAGCCCTCGACGTCTGAACCACCTTTTTTCAAAAAATCCCTAAGCCGCGCGGTCACAATTTCTGCTAAAAATCTGACGTTCTGCAATTCACTCAAAAATGTTGGCAAACTGTTGCAAGTGATCCCCTGAAATGTTTTTCGGTGAAAACAAATGGGTTTTTATCATCGGAAACAGAATTAGCCCTCGACGTTTGAACAACTTTTTTTGAAAAAATCCCTAAGCCGCGCGGTCACAATTTCTGCCTGAAATCTGACGTTCTTCAATTCACTCAAAAATGGTGCCAAACTGTTGCAAACGATCCCCTGAAAGGTTTTTCGGTGGAAACAGATGGGTTTTTATTATGGGAAACAGAATTAGCCCTCGACGTCTGAACAACTTTTTTTGAAAAAAAATCCCTAAGCCGCGCAGTCACAATTCCTGCTAAAAGTCTGACATTCTTCAATTCACTCAAAAATGTTGGCAAACTGTTGCAAGAGATCCCCCGAAAGGTTTTTTCGGTGAAAACAGATGGGTTTTTATCATCGGAAACCGAATTAGCCCTCGACGTCTGAAGAACTTTTTTTGAAAAAATCCCTAAGCCGCGCGGTCACAATTGCAGAAAAAAATCTGACATTCTTCAATTCACTCAAAAATGTTGGCAAACAGTTGCAAACGATAACCTGAAATGTTTTTCGGTGGAAACAGATGGGTTCTTATCATCGGAAACAGAATTAGCCCTTGACATCTGAAGAACTTTTTTTGAAAAAATCCCTAAGCCGCGCGGTCACAATTCCTGCTAAAAATCTGACGTTCTGCAATTCACTCAAAAATGTTGGCAAACTGTTGCAAGTGATCCCCTGAAATGTTTTTCGGTGGAAACAGATGGGTTTTTTTATCATCGGAAACAGAATTAGCCCTCGACGTCTGAACAACTTTTTTTGAAAAAAATCCTTAAGCCGCGCGGTCACAATTTCAGCAAAAATCTGACGTTCTGCAATTCACTCAAAAATGTTGGTAAACAGCTGCAAACGATCCCCTGATAGGTTTTTCGGTGGAAACAGATGGGTTTTTATTATCGGAAACAGAATTAGCCCTCGACGTCTGAACAACTTTTTTTGAAAAAATCCCTAAGCCGCGCGGTCACAATTTCAGAAAAAATCTTTCGTTCTGCAATTCACTCAAAAATGGTGCCAAACTGTTGCAAACGATCCCCTGAAATGTTTTTCGGTGGAAACAGATGGGTTTTTATCATCGGAAACAGAATTAGCCCTCGACGTCTGAACAACTTTTTTTGAAAAAATCCCTAAGCCGCGCGGTCACAATTTCTGCTAAAAATCTGACGTTCTGCAATTCACTCAAAAATGGTGCCAAACTGTTGCAAACAATCCCCTGAAATGTTTTTCGGTGGAAAAAGATGGGTTTTTATCATCGGAAACAGAATTAGCCCTCGACGTCTGAACAACTTTTTTTGAAAAAATCGCTAAACCGCGCGGTCACAATTTCAGAAAAAATCTGACGTTCTGCAATTCACTCAAAAATGTTGGTAAACTGTTGCAAACGATCCCCTGAAATGTTCTTCGGTGGAAACAGATGGGTTCTTATCATCGGAAACAGAATTAGCCCTCGACGTCTGAACACCTTTTTTTGAAAAAATCCCTAAGCCGCGCAGTCACAATTTCTGCTAAAAATCTGACGTTCTGCAATTCACTCAAAAATGTTGGCAAACTGTTGCAAGTGATCCCCTGAAAGGTTTTTCGGTGGAAACAGATGGGTTTTTATGATCGGAAACAGAATTAGCCCTCGACGTCTGAACAACTTTTTTTGAAAAAAATCCCTAAGCCGCGCGGTCACAATTCCTGCTAAAAATCTGACATTCTTCAATTCACTCAAAAATGGTGCCAAACTGTTGCAAACGATCCCGTGAACGGTTTTTTGGTGGAAACAGATGGGTTGTTATCATCGGCAACAAAATTAGCCCTCGACGTCTGAAGAACTTTTTTTGAAAAAATCCGTAAGCCGCGCGTTCACAATTTCTGCTAAAAATCTGACGTTCTGCAATTCACTCAAAAATGTTGGCAAACTGTTGCAAGTGATCCCCTGAAATGTTTTTCGGTGGAAACAGATGGGTTTTTATCATCGGAAACAAAATTAGCCCTCGACGTCTGAACAACTTTTTGTGAAAAAATCCCTCAGCCGCGCGGTCACAATTTCAGCAAAAATCTGACGTTCTGCAATTCACTCAAAGATGGTGCCAAACTGTTGCAAACGATCCCCTGAAATGTTTTTCGGTGGAAACAGATGGGTTTTTATCATCGGAAACAGAATTAGCCCTCGACGTCTGAACAACTTTTTTTGAAAAAAATCCCTAAGCCGCGCGGTCACAATTCCTGCTAAAAATCTGACATTCTTCAATTCACTCAAAAATGTTGGCAAACTGTTGCAAGTGGTTACCCGAAAGGTTTTTTTGGTGGAAACAGATGGGTTTTTATCATCGGAAACAGAATTAGCCCTCGACTTCTGAACAAATTTTTGTGAAAAAATCCCTAAGCCGCGCGGTCACAATTGCAGAAAAAAATCTGACATTCTTCAATTCACTCAAAAATGTTGGCAAACAGTTGCAAACGATAACCTGAAATGTTTTTCGGTGGAAACAGATGGGTTCTTATCATCGGAAACAGAATTAGCCCTTGACATCTGAACAACTTTTTTTGAAAAAATCCCTAAGCCGCGCGGTCACAATTCCTGCTAAAAATCTGACGTTCTGCAATTCACTCAAAAACGTTGGCAAACTGTTGCAAGTGATCCCCTGAAATGTTTTTCGGTGGAAACAGATGGGTTTTTTTATCATCGGAAACAGAATTAGCCCTCGACGTCTGAACAACTTTTTTTGAAAAAATCCCTAAGCCGCGCGGTCACAATTTGAGGAAAAATCTGACGTTCTGCAATTCACTCAAAAATGGTGCCAAACTGTTGCAAAAGATCCCCTGAAATGTTTTTCGGTGGAAACAGATGGGTTCTTATCATCGGAAACAGAATTAGCCCTCGACGTCTGAACAACATTTTTGGAAAAAATCCCTAAGCCGCACGGTCACAATTTCTGCTAAAAATCTGACGTTCTGCAATTCACTCAAAAATGGTGCCAAACTGTTGCAAATGATCCCCTGAAAGGTTTTTTGGTGGAAACAGATGGGTTTTTATCATTGGAAACAGAATTAGCCCTCGACGTCTGAACAACTTTTTTTGAAAAAATCCTTAAGCCGCGCGGTCACAATTTCAGCAAAAATCTGACGTTCTGCAATTCACTCAAAAATGTTGGTAAACAGCTGCAAACGATCCCCTGATAGGTTTTTCGGTGGAAACAGATGGGTTTTTATTATCGGAAACAGAATTAGCCCTCGACGTCTGAACAACTTTTTTTGAAAAAATCCCTAAGCCGCGCGGTCACAATTTCAGAAAAAATCTTTCGTTCTGCAATTCACTCAAAAATGGTGCCAAACTGTTGCAAATGATCCCCTGAAATGTTTTTCGGTGGAAACAGATGGGTTTTTATCATCGGAAACAGAATTAGCCCTCGACGTCTGAACAACTTTTTTTGAAAAAATCCCTAAGCCGCGCGGTCACAATTTCTGCTAAAAATCTGACGTTCTGCAATTCACTCAAAAATGGTGCCAAACTGTTGCAAACAATCCCCTGAAATGTTTTTCGGTGGGAAAAGATGGGTTTTTATCATCGGAAACAGAATTAGCCCTCGACGTCTGAACAACTTTTTTTGAAAAAATCGCTAAACCGCGCGGTCACAATTTCAGAAAAAATCTGACGTTCTGCAATTCACTCAAAAATGTTGGTAAACTGTTGCAAACGATCCCCTGAAATGTTCTTCGGTGGAAACAGATGGGTTCTTATCATCGGAAACAGAATTAGCCCTCGACGTCTGAACACCTTTTTTTGAAAAAATCCCTAAGCCGCGCGGTCACAATTTCTGCTAAAAATCTGACGTTCTGCAATTCACTCAAAAATGTTGGCAAACTGTTGCAAGTGATCCCCTGAAAGGTTTTTCGGTGGAAACAGATGGGTTTTTATGATCGGAAACAGAATTAGCCCTCGACGTCTGAACAACTTTTTTTGAAAAAAATCCCTAAGCCGCGCGGTCACAATTCCTGCTAAAAATCTGACATTCTTCAATTCACTCAAAAATGGTGCCAAACTGTTGCAAACGATCCCGTGAACGGTTTTTCGGTGGAAACAGATGGGTTGTTATCATCGGCAACAAAATTAGCCCTCGACGTCTGAACAACTTTTTTTGAAAAAATCCGTAAGCCGCGCGGTCACAATTTCTGCTAAAAATCTGACGTTCTGCAATTCACTCAAAAATGTTGGCAAACTGTTGCAAGTGATCCCCTGAAATGTTTTTCGGTGGAAACAGATGGGTTTTTATCATCGGAAACAAAATTAGCCCTCGACGTCTGAACAACTTTTTGTGAAAAAATCCCTAAGCCGCGCGGTCACAATTTCAGCAAAAATCTGACGTTCTGCAATTCACTCAAAGATGGTGCCAAACTGTTGCAAACGATCCCCTAAAATGTTTTTCGGTGGAAACAGATGGGTTTTTATTATGGGAAACAGAATTAGCCCTCGACGTCTGAACAACTTTTTTTGAAAAAAATCCCTAAGCCGCGCGGTCACAATTCCTGCTAAAAATCTGACATTCTTCAATTCACTCAAAAATGTTGGCAAACTGTTGCAAGTGGTTACCCGAAAGGTTTTTTTGGTGGAAACAGATGGGTTTTTATCATCGGAAACAGAATTAGCCCTCGACTTCTGAACAAATTTTTGTGAAAAAATCCCTAAGCCGCGCGGTCACAATTGCAGAAAAAAATCTGACATTCTTCAATTCACTCAAAAATGTGGGCAAACAATTGCAAGTGATCCCCTGAAATGTTTTTCGGTGGAAACAGATGGGTTTTTTTATCATCGGAAACAGAATTAGCCCTCGACGTCTGAACAACTTTTTTTGAAAAAATCCCTAAGCCGCGCGGTCACAATTTCTGCTAAAAATCTGACGTTCTGCAATTCACTCAAAAATGTTGGCAAACTGTTGCAAGTGATCCCCTGAAATGTTTTTCGGTGGAAACAGATGGGTTTTTATCATCGTAAACAGAATTAACCCTCGACGTCTGAACAACTTTTTTTGAAAAAATCCCTAAGCCGCGCGGTCACAATTTCAGCAAAAATCTGACGTTCTGCAATTCACTCAAAAATGGTGCCAAACTGTTGCAAACGATCCCCTGAACGGTTTTTCGGTGGAAACAGATGGGTTTCTATCATCGGAAACAGAATTAGCCCTCGACGTCTGAAAAACTTTTTTTGAAAAAAATCCCTAAGCCGCGCGGTCACAATTCCTGCTAAAAATCTGACGTTCTTCAATTCACTCAAAAATGTTGGCAAACAGTTGCAAACGATCCCCGGAAAACTTTTTCGGTGGAAACAGATGGGTTTTTTTATCATCGGAAACAGAATTAGCCCTCGACGTCTGAACAACTTTTTTTGAAAAAATCCCTAAGCCGCGCGGTCACAATTCCTGCTAAAAGTCTGACATTCTTCAATTCACTCAAAAATGTTGGCAAACTGTTGCAAGTGATCCCCTGAAATGTTTTTCGGTGAAAACAGATGGATTTTTTTATCATCGGAAACAGAATTAGCCCTCGACGTCTGAAGAACTTTTTTTGAAAAAATCCCTAAGCCGCGCGGTCACAATTCCTGCTAAAAATCTGACATTCTTCAATTCACTCAAAAATGTTGGCAAACTGTTGCAAGTGGTTACCCGAAAGGTTTTTTTGGTGGAAACAGATGGGTTTTTATCATCGGAAACAGAATTAGCCCTCGACGTCTGAACAAATTTTTGTGAAAAAATCCCTAAGCCGCGCGGTCACAATTGCAGAAAAAAATCTGACATTCTTCAATTCACTCAAAAATGTGGGCAAACAATTGCAAGTGATCCCCTGAAATGTTTTTCGGTGAAAACAGATGGGTTTTTTTATCATCGGAAACAGAATTAGCCCTCGACGTCTGAACAACTTTTTTTGAAAAAATCCCTAAGCCGCGCGGTCACAATTTCTGCTAAAAATCTGACGTTCTGCAATTCACTCAAAAATGTTGGCAAACTGTTGCAAGTGATCCCCTGAAATGTTTTTCGGTGGAAACAGATGGGTTTTTATCATCGTAAACAGAATTAACCCTCGACGTCTGAACAACTTTTTTTGAAAAAAATCACTAAGCCGCGTGGTCACAATTTGAGGAAAAATCTGACGTTCTGCAATTCACTCAAAAATGGTGCCAAACTGTTGCAAACGATCCCCTGAAAGGTTTTTCGGTGCAAACAGATGGGTTTTTATCATTGGAAACAGAATTAGCCCTCGACGTCTAAACAACTTTTTTTTGAAAAAATCCCTAAGCCGCGCGCTCACAGTTTGAGGAAAAATCTGACGTTCTGCAATTCACTCAAAAATGGTGCCAAACTGTTGCAAACGATCCCGTGAACGGTTTTTCGGTGGAAACAGATGGGTTGTTATCATCGGCAACAGAATTAGCCCTCGACGTCTGAAGAACTATTTTGAAAAAATCCGTAAGCCGCGCGGTCACAATTTCTGCTAAAAATCTGACGTTCTGCAATTCACTCAAAAATGTTGGCAAACTGTTGCAAGTGATCCCCTGAAATGTTTTTCGGTGGAAACAGATGGGTTTTTATCATCGGAAACAAAATTAGCCCACGACGTCTGAACAACTTTTTGTGAAAATATCCCTAAGCCGCGCGGTCACAATTTCTGCTAAAAATCTGACGTTCTGCAATTCACTCAAAAATGTTGGCAAACTGTTGCAAGTGATCCCCTGAAATGTTTTTCGGTGGAAACAGATGGGTTTTTATCATCGGAAACAAAATTAGCCCACGACGTCTGAACAACTTTTTGTGAAAATATCCCTAAGCCGCGCGGTCACAATTTCAGCAAAAATCTGACGTTCTGCAATTCACTCAAAGATGGTGCCAAACTGTTGCAAACGATCCCCTGAAATGTTTTTCGGTGGAAACAGATGGGTTTTTATTATGGGAAACAGAATTAGCCCTCGACGTCTGAACAACTTTTTTTGAAAAAAATCCCTAAGCCGCGCGGTCACAATTCCTGCTAAAAATCTGACATTCTTCAATTCACTCAAAAATGGTGCCAAACTGTTGCAAACGATCCCGTGAACGGTTTTTCGGTGGAAACAGATGGGTTGTTATCATCGGCAACAGAATTAGCCCTCGACGTCTGAAGAACTTTTTTTGAAAAAAATCCGTAAGCCGCGCGGTCACAATTTCAGCAAAAATCTGACGTTCTGCAATTCACTCAAAGATGGTGCCAAACTGTTGCAAACGATCCCCTGAAATGTTTTTCGGTGGTAACAGATGGGTTTTTATTATGGGAAACAGAATTAGCCCTCGACGTCTGAACAACTTTTTTTGAAAAAAATCCCTAAGCCGCGCGGTCACAATTCCTGCTAAAAATCTGACATTCTTCAATTCACTCAAAAATGGTGCCAAACTGTTGCAAATGATCCCGTGAACGGTTTTTCGGTGGAAACAGATGGGTTGTTATCATCGGCAACAGAATTAGCCCTCGACGTCTGAAGAACTTTTTTTGAAAAAATCCGTAAGCCGCGCGGTCACAATTTCTGCTAAAAATCTGACGTTCTGCAATTCACTCAAAAATGTAGGTAAACAGTTGCAAACGATCCCCTGATAGGTTTTTCGGTGGAAACAGATGGGTTTTTTTATCATCGGAAACAGAATTAGCCCTCGACGTCTGAACAACTTTTTTTGAAAAAATCCCTAAGCCGCGCGGTCACAATTTCAGAAATATCTGACGTTCTGCAATTCACTCAAAAATGGTGCCAAACTGTTACAAACGATCGCCTGAAATGTTTTTCGGTGGAAACAGATGGGTTTTTATCATCGGAAACAGAATTAGCCCTCGACGTCTGAACCACCTTTTTTCAAAAAATCCCTAAGCCGCGCGGTCACAATTTCTGCTAAAAATCTGACGTTCTGCAATTCACTCAAAAATGTTGGCAAACTGTTGCAAGTGATCCCCTGAAATGTTTTTCGGTGAAAACAAATGGGTTTTTATCATCGGAAACAGAATTAGCCCTCGACGTTTGAACAACTTTTTGTGAAAAAATCCCTAAGCCGCGCGGTCACAATTTCTGCCTGAAATCTGACGTTCTTCAATTCACTCAAAAATGGTGCCAAACTGTTGCAAACGATCCCCTGAAAGGTTTTTCGGTGGAAACAGATGGGTTTTTATTATGGGAAACAGAATTAGCCCTCGACGTCTGAACAACTTTTTTTGAAAAAAATCCCTAAGCCGCGCAGTCACAATTCCTGCTAAAAGTCTGACATTCTTCAATTCACTCAAAAATGTTGGCAAACTGTTGCAAGAGATCCCCCGAAAGGTTTTTTCGGTGAAAACAGATGGGTTTTTATCATCGGAAACCGAATTAGCCCTCGACGTCTGAAGAACTTTTTTTGAAAAAATCCCTAAGCCGCGCGGTCACAATTGCAGAAAAAAATCTGACATTCTTCAATTCACTCAAAAATGTTGGCAAACAGTTGCAAACGATAACCTGAAATGTTTTTCGGTGGAAACAGATGGGTTTTTATCATCGGAAACAGAATTAGCCCTCGACGTCTGAACAAATTTTTGTGAAAAAATCCCTAAGCCGCGCGGTCACAATTGCAGAAAAAAATCTGACATTCTTCAATTCACTCAAAAATGTGGGCAAACAATTGCAAGTGATCCCCTGAAATGTTTTTCGGTGAAAACAGATGGGTTTTTTTATCATCGGAAACAGAATTAGCCCTCGACGTCTGAACAACTTTTTTTGAAAAAATCCCTAAGCCGCGCGGTCACAATTTCTGCTAAAAATCTGACGTTCTGCAATTCACTCAAAAATGTTGGCAAACTGTTGCAAGTGATCCCCTGAAATGTTTTTCGGTGGAAACAGATGGGTTTTTATCATCGTAAACAGAATTAACCCTCGACGTCTGAACAACTTTTTTTGAAAAAAATCACTAAGCCGCGTGGTCACAATTTGAGGAAAAATCTGACGTTCTGCAATTCACTCAAAAATGGTGCCAAACTGTTGCAAACGATCCCCTGAAAGGTTTTTCGGTGCAAACAGATGGGTTTTTATCATTGGAAACAGAATTAGCCCTCGACGTCTAAACAACTTTTTTTTGAAAAAATCCCTAAGCCGCGCGCTCACAGTTTGAGGAAAAATCTGACGTTCTGCAATTCACTCAAAAATGGTGCCAAACTGTTGCAAACGATCCCCTGAAATGTTTTTCGGTGGTAACAGATGGGTTTTTATTATGGGAAACAGAATTAGCCCTCGACGTCTGAACAACTTTTTTTGAAAAAAATCCCTAAGCCGCGCGGTCACAATTCCTGCTAAAAATCTGACATTCTTCAATTCACTCAAAAATGGTGCCAAACTGTTGCAAATGATCCCGTGAACGGTTTTTCGGTGGAAACAGATGGGTTGTTATCATCGGCAACAGAATTAGCCCTCGACGTCTGAAGAACTTTTTTTGAAAAAATCCGTAAGCCGCGCGGTCACAATTTCTGCTAAAAATCTGACGTTCTGCAATTCACTCAAAAATGTAGGTAAACAGTTGCAAACGATCCCCTGATAGGTTTTTCGGTGGAAACAGATGGGTTTTTTTATCATCGGAAACAGAATTAGCCCTCGACGTCTGAACAACTTTTTTTGAAAAAATCCCTAAGCCGCGCGGTCACAATTTCAGAAATATCTGACGTTCTGCAATTCACTCAAAAATGGTGCCAAACTGTTACAAACGATCGCCTGAAATGTTTTTCGGTGGAAACAGATGGGTTTTTATCATCGGAAACAGAATTAGCCCTCGACGTCTGAACCACCTTTTTTCAAAAAATCCCTAAGCCGCGCGGTCACAATTTCTGCTAAAAATCTGACGTTCTGCAATTCACTCAAAAATGTTGGCAAACTGTTGCAAGTGATCCCCTGAAATGTTTTTCGGTGAAAACAAATGGGTTTTTATCATCGGAAACAGAATTAGCCCTCGACGTTTGAACAACTTTTTGTGAAAAAATCCCTAAGCCGCGCGGTCACAATTTCTGCCTGAAATCTGACGTTCTTCAATTCACTCAAAAATGGTGCCAAACTGTTGCAAACGATCCCCTGAAAGGTTTTTCGGTGGAAACAGATGGGTTTTTATTATGGGAAACAGAATTAGCCCTCGACGTCTGAACAACTTTTTTTGAAAAAAATCCCTAAGCCGCGCAGTCACAATTCCTGCTAAAAGTCTGACATTCTTCAATTCACTCAAAAATGTTGGCAAACTGTTGCAAGAGATCCCCCGAAAGGTTTTTTCGGTGAAAACAGATGGGTTTTTATCATCGGAAACCGAATTAGCCCTCGACGTCTGAAGAACTTTTTTTGAAAAAATCCCTAAGCCGCGCGGTCACAATTGCAGAAAAAAATCTGACATTCTTCAATTCACTCAAAAATGTTGGCAAACAGTTGCAAACGATAACCTGAAATGTTTTTCGGTGGAAACAGATGGGTTTTTATCATCGGAAACAGAATTAGCCCTCGACGTCTGAACAAATTTTTGTGAAAAAATCCCTAAGCCGCGCGGTCACAATTGCAGAAAAAAATCTGACATTCTTCAATTCACTCAAAAATGTGGGCAAACAATTGCAAGTGATCCCCTGAAATGTTTTTCGGTGAAAACAGATGGGTTTTTTTATCATCGGAAACAGAATTAGCCCTCGACGTCTGAACAACTTTTTTTGAAAAAATCCCTAAGCCGCGCGGTCACAATTTCTGCTAAAAATCTGACGTTCTGCAATTCACTCAAAAATGTTGGCAAACTGTTGCAAGTGATCCCCTGAAATGTTTTTCGGTGGAAACAGATGGGTTTTTATCATCGTAAACAGAATTAACCCTCGACGTCTGAACAACTTTTTTTGAAAAAAATCACTAAGCCGCGTGGTCACAATTTGAGGAAAAATCTGACGTTCTGCAATTCACTCAAAAATGGTGCCAAACTGTTGCAAACGATCCCCTGAAAGGTTTTTCGGTGCAAACAGATGGGTTTTTATCATTGGAAACAGAATTAGCCCTCGACGTCTAAACAACTTTTTTTTGAAAAAATCCCTAAGCCGCGCGCTCACAGTTTGAGGAAAAATCTGACGTTCTGCAATTCACTCAAAAATGGTGCCAAACTGTTGCAAACGATCCCGTGAACGGTTTTTCGGTGGAAACAGATGGGTTGTTATCATCGGCAACAGAATTAGCCCTCGACGTCTGAAGAACTATTTTGAAAAAATCCGTAAGCAGCGCGGTCACAATTTCTGCTAAAAATCTGACGTTCTGCAATTCACTCAAAAATGTTGGCAAACTGTTGCAAGTGATCCCCTGAAATGTTTTTCGGTGGAAACAGATGGGTTTTTATCATCGGAAACAAAATTAGCCCTCGACGTCTGAACAACTTTTTGTGAAAATATCCCTAAGCCGCGCGGTCACAATTTCAGCAAAAATCTGACGTTCTGCAATTCACTCAAAGATGGTGCCAAACTGTTGCAAACGATCCCCTGAAATGTTTTTCGGTGGAAACAGATGGGTTTTTATTATGGGAAACAGAATTAGCCCTCGACGTCTGAACAACTTTTTTTGAAAAAAATCCCTAAGCCGCGCGGTCACAATTCCTGCTAAAAATCTGACATTCTTCAATTCACTCAAAAATGGTGCCAAACTGTTGCAAACGATCCCGTGAACGGTTTTTCGGTGGAAACAGATGGGTTGTTATCATCGGCAACAGAATTAGCCCTCGACGTCTGAAGAACTTTTTTTGAAAAAAATCCGTAAGCCGCGCGGTCACAATTTCAGCAAAAATCTGACGTTCTGCAATTCACTCAAAGATGGTGCCAAACTGTTGCAAACGATCCCCTGAAATGTTTTTCGGTGGTAACAGATGGGTTTTTATTATGGGAAACAGAATTAGCCCTCGACGTCTGAACAACTTTTTTTGAAAAAAATCCCTAAGCCGCGCGGTCACAATTCCTGCTAAAAATCTGACATTCTTCAATTCACTCAAAAATGGTGCCAAACTGTTGCAAATGATCCCGTGAACGGTTTTTCGGTGGAAACAGATGGGTTGTTATCATCGGCAACAGAATTAGCCCTCGACGTCTGAAGAACTTTTTTTGAAAAAATCCGTAAGCCGCGCGGTCACAATTTCTGCTAAAAATCTGACGTTCTGCAATTCACTCAAAAATGTAGGTAAACAGTTGCAAACGATCCCCTGATAGGTTTTTCGGTGGAAACAGATGGGTTTTTTTATCATCGGAAACAGAATTAGCCCTCGACGTCTGAACAACTTTTTTTGAAAAAATCCCTAAGCCGCGCGGTCACAATTTCAGAAATATCTGACGTTCTGCAATTCACTCAAAAATGGTGCCAAACTGTTACAAACGATCGCCTGAAATGTTTTTCGGTGGAAACAGATGGGTTTTTATCATCGGAAACAGAATTAGCCCTCGATGTCTGAACCACCTTTTTTCAAAAAATCCCTAAGCCGCGCGGTCACAATTTCTGCTAAAAATCTGACGTTCTGCAATTCACTCAAAAATGTTGGCAAACTGTTGCAAGTGATCCCCTGAAATGTTTTTCGGTGAAAACAAATGGGTTTTTATCATCGGAAACAGAATTAGCCCTCGACGTTTGAACAACTTTTTGTGAAAAAATCCCTAAGCCGCGCGGTCACAATTTCTGCCTGAAATCTGACGTTCTTCAATTCACTCAAAAATGGTGCCAAACTGTTGCAAACGATCCCCTGAAAGGTTTTTCGGTGGAAACAGATGGGTTTTTATTATGGGAAACAGAATTAGCCCTCGACGTCTGAACAACTTTTTTTGAAAAAAATCCCTAAGCCGCGCAGTCACAATTCCTGCTAAAAGTCTGACATTCTTCAATTCACTCAAAAATGTTGGCAAACTGTTGCAAGAGATCCCCCGAAAGGTTTTTTCGGTGAAAACAGATGGGTTTTTATCATCGGAAACCGAATTAGCCCTCGACGTCTGAAGAACTTTTTTTGAAAAAATCCCTAAGCCGCGCGGTCACAATTGCAGAAAAAAATCTGACATTCTTCAATTCACTCAAAAATGTTGGCAAACAGTTGCAAACGATAACCTGAAATGTTTTTCGGTGGAAACAGATGGGTTCTTATCATCGGAAACAGAATTAGCCCTTGACATCTGAACAACTTTTTTTGAAAAAATCCCTAAGCCGCGCGGTCACAATTCCTGCTAAAAATCTGACGTTCTGCAATTCACTCAAAAATGTTGGCAAACTGTTGCAAGTGATCCCCTGAAATGTTTTTCGGTGGAAACAGATGGGTTTTTTTATCATCGGAAACAGAATTAGCCCTCGACGTCTGAACAACTTTTTTTGAAAAAATCCCTAAGCCGCGCGGTCACAATTTGAGGAAAAATCTGACGTTCTTCAATTCACTCAAAAATGGTGCCAAACTGTTGCAAACGATCCCCTGAAAGGTTTTTCGGTGGAAACAGATGGGTTTTTATTATGGGAAACAGAATTAGCCCTCGACGTCTGAACAACTTTTTTTGAAAAAAATCCTTAAGCCGCGCGGTCACAATTTCAGCAAAAATCTGACGTTCTGCAATTCACTCAAAAATGTTGGTAAACAGCTGCAAACGATCCCCTGATAGGTTTTTCGGTGGAAACAGATGGGTTTTTATTATCGGAAACAGAATTAGCCCTCGACGTCTGAACAACTTTTTTTGAAAAAATCCCTAAGCCGCGCGGTCACAATTTCAGAAAAAATCTTTCGTTCTGCAATTCACTCAAAAATGGTGCCAAACTGTTGCAAACGATCCCCTGAAATGTTTTTCGGTGGAAACAGATGGGTTTTTATCATCGGAAACAGAATTAGCCCTCGACGTCTGAACAACTTTTTTTGAAAAAATCCCTAAGCCGCGCGGTCACAATTTCTGCTAAAAATCTGACGTTCTGCAATTCACTCAAAAATGGTGCCAAACTGTTGCAAACAATCCCCTGAAATGTTTTTCGGTGGAAAAAGATGGGTTTTTATCATCGGAAACAGAATTAGCCCTCGACGTCTGAACAACTTTTTTTGAAAAAATCGCTAAACCGCGCGGTCACAATTTCAGAAAAAATCTGACGTTCTGCAATTCACTCAAAAATGTTGGTAAACTGTTGCAAACGATCCCCTGAAATGTTCTTCGGTGGAAACAGATGGGTTCTTATCATCGGAAACAGAATTAGCCCTCGACGTCTGAACACCTTTTTTTGAAAAAATCCCTAAGCCGCGCGGTCACAATTTCTGCTAAAAATCTGACGTTCTGCAATTCACTCAAAAATGTTGGCAAACTGTTGCAAGTGATCCCCTGAAATGTTTTTCGGTGGAAACAGATGGGTTTTTATCATCGGAAACAAAATTAGCCCTCGACGTCTGAACAACTTTTTGTGAAAAAATCCCTCAGCCGCGCGGTCACAATTTCAGCAAAAATCTGACGTTCTGCAATTCACTCAAAGATGGTGCCAAACTGTTGCAAACGATCCCCTGAAATGTTTTTCGGTGGAAACAGATGGGTTTTTATCATCGGAAACAGAATTAGCCCTCGACGTCTGAACAACTTTTTTTGAAAAAAATCCCTAAGCCGCGCGGTCACAATTCCTGCTAAAAATCTGACATTCTTCAATTCACTCAAAAATGTTGGCAAACTGTTGCAAGTGGTTACCCGAAAGGTTTTTTTGGTGGAAACAGATGGGTTTTTATCATCGGAAACAGAATTAGCCCTCGACTTCTGAACAAATTTTTGTGAAAAAATCCCTAAGCCGCGCGGTCACAATTGCAGAAAAAAATCTGACATTCTTCAATTCACTCAAAAATGTTGGCAAACAGTTGCAAACGATAACCTGAAATGTTTTTCGGTGGAAACAGATGGGTTCTTATCATCGGAAACAGAATTAGCCCTTGACATCTGAACAACTTTTTTTGAAAAAATCCCTAAGCCGCGCGGTCACAATTCCTGCTAAAAATCTGACGTTCTGCAATTCACTCAAAAACGTTGGCAAACTGTTGCAAGTGATCCCCTGAAATGTTTTTCGGTGGAAACAGGTGGGTTTTTTTATCATCGGAAACAGAATTAGCCCTCGACGTCTGAACAACTTTTTTTGAAAAAATCCCTAAGCCGCGCGGTCACAATTTGAGGAAAAATCTGACGTTCTGCAATTCACTCAAAAATGGTGCCAAACTGTTGCAAACGATCCCCTGAAATGTTTTTCGGTGGAAACAGATGGGTTCTTATCATCGGAAACAGAATTAGCCCTCGACGTCTGAACAACATTTTTGGAAAAAATCCCTAAGCCGCACGGTCACAATTTCTGCTAAAAATCTGACGTTCTGCAATTCACTCAAAAATGGTGCCAAACTGTTGCAAATGATCCCCTGAAAGGTTTTTTGGTGGAAACAGATGGGTTTTTATCATTGGAAACAGAATTAGCCCTCGACGTCTGAACAACTTTTTTTGAAAAAATCCTTAAGCCGCGCGGTCACAATTTCAGCAAAAATCTGACGTTCTGCAATTCACTCAAAAATGTTGGTAAACAGCTGCAAACGATCCCCTGATAGGTTTTTCGGTGGAAACAGATGGGTTTTTATTATCGGAAACAGAATTAGCCCTCGACGTCTGAACAACTTTTTTTGAAAAAAATCCCTAAGCCGCGCGGTCACAATTCCTGCTAAAAATCTGACGTTCTTCAATTCACTCAAAAATGTTGGCAAACAGTTGCAAACGATCCCCGGAAAACTTTTTCGGTGGAAACAGATGGGTTTTTTTATCATCGTAAACAGAATTAGCCCTCGACGTCTGAACAACTTTTTTTGAAAAAATCCCTAAGCCGCGCGGTCACAATTTCTGCTAAAAATCTGACGTTCTGCAATTCACTCAAAAATGGTGCCAAACTGTTGCAAACGATCGCCTGAAATGTTTTTCGGTGGAAACAGATGGGTTTTTATCATCGGAAACAGAATTAGCCCTCGACGTCTGAACCACCTTTTTTCAAAAAATCCCTAAGCCGCGCGGTCACAATTTCTGCTAAAAATCTGACGTTCTGCAATTCACTCAAAAATGTTGGCAAACTGTTGCAAGTGATCCCCTGAAATGTTTTTCGGTGGAAACAGATGGGTTTTTATCATCGGAAACAGAATTAGCCCTCGACGTCTGAACAACTTTTTTTGAAAAAATCCCTAAGCCGCGCGGTCACAATTTCTGCCTGAAATCTGACGTTCTGCAATTCACTCAAAAATGGTGCCAAACTGTTGCAAACGATCCCCTGAAAGGTTTTTCGGTGGAAACAGATGGGTTTTTATTATGGGAAACAGAATTAGCCCTCGACGTCTGAACAACTTTTTTTGAAAAAAATCCCTAAGCCGCGCAGTCACAATTCCTGCTAAAAGTCTGACATTCTTCAATTCACTCAAAAATGTTGGCAAACTGTTGCAAGTGATCCCCTGAAATGTTTTTCGGTGAAAACAGATGGATTTTTTTATCATCGGAAACAGAATTAGCCCTCGACGTCTGAAGAACTTTTTTTGAAAAAATCCCTAAGCCGCGCGGTCACAATTTCTGCTAAAAATCTGACGTTCTGCAATTCACTCAAAAATGTTGGCAAACTGTTGCAAGAGATCCCCCGAAAGGTTTTTTCGGTGGAAACAGATGGGTTTTTATCATCGGAAACAGAATTAGCCCTCGACGTCTGAACAAATTTTTGTGAAAAAATCCCTAAGCCGCGCGGTCACAATTGCAGAAAAAAATCTGACATTCTTCAATTCACTCAAAAATGTTGGCAAACAGTTGCAAACGATCCCCTGAAATGTTTTTCGGTGGAAACAGATGGGTTCTTATCATCGGAAACAGAATTAGCCCTTGACATCTGAACAACTTTTTTTGAAAAAATCCCTAAGCCGCGCGGTCACAATTCCTACTAAAAATCTGACGTTCTGCAATTCACTCAAAAATGTTGGCAAACTGTTGCAAGTGATCCCCTGAAATGTTTTTCGGTGGAAACAGATGGTTTTTTTTATCATCGGAAACAGAATTAGCCCTCGACGTCTGAACAACTTTTTTTGAAAAAATCCCTAAGCCGCGCGGTCACAATTTGAGGAAAAATCTGACGTTCTGCAATTCACTCAAAAATGGTGCCAAACTGTTGCAAACGATCCCCTGAAATGTTTTTCGGTGGAAACAGATGGGTTTTTATCATCGGAAACAGAATTAGCCCTCGACGTCTGAACAACTTTTTTTGAAAAAATCCCTAAGCCGCACGGTCACAATTTCTGCTAAAAATCTGACATTCTTCAATTCACTCAAAAATGTTGGCAAACTGTTGCAAGTGATCCCCTGAAATGTTTTTCGGTGAAAACAGATGGATTTTTTTATCATCGGCAACAGAATTAGCCCTCGACGTCTGAAGAACTTTTTTTGAAAAAATCCCTAAGCCGCGCGGTCACAATTTCTGCTAAAAATCTGACTTTCTGCAATTCACTCAAAAATGTTGGCAAACTGTTGCAAGTGATCCCCCGAAAGATTTTTTCGGTGGAAACAGATGGGTTTTTATCATCGGAAACAGAATTAGCCCTCGACGTCTGAACAACATTTTTGGAAAAAATCCCTAAGCCGCACGGTCACAATTTCTGCTAAAAATCTGACGTTCTGCAATTCACTCAAAAATGTTGGCAAACTGTTGCAAACGATCCCCGGAAAACTTTTTCGGTGGAAACAGATGGGTTTTTTTATCATCGGAAACAGAATTAGCCCTCGACGTCTGAACAACTTTTTTTGAAAAAATCCCTAAGCCGCGCGGTCACAATTTCTGCTAAAAATCTGACGTTCTGCAATTCACTCAAAAATGGTGCCAAACTGTTGCAAACGATCGCCTGAAATGTTTTTCGGTGGAAACAGATGGGTTTTTATCATCGGAAACAGAATTAGCCCTCGACGTCTGAACCACCTTTTTTCAAAAAATCCCTAAGCCGCGCGGTCACAATTTCTGCTAAAAATCTGACGTTCTGCAATTCACTCAAAAATGTTGGCAAACTGTTGCAAGTGATCCCCTGAAATGTTTTTCGGTGGAAACAGATGGGTTTTTATCATCGGAAACAGAATTAGCCCTCGACGTCTGAACAACTTTTTTTGAAAAAATCCCTAAGCCGCGCGGTCACAATTTCTGCTAAAAATCTGACGTTCTGCAATTCACTCAAAAATGGTGCCAAACTGTTGCAAACAATCCCCTGAAATGTTTTTCGGTGGGAAAAGATGGGTTTTTATCATCGGAAACAGAATTAGCCCTCGACGTCTGAACAACTTTTTTTGAAAAAATCGCTAAACCGCGCGGTCACAATTTCAGAAAAAATCTGACGTTCTGCAATTCACTCAAAAATGTTGGTAAACTGTTGCAAACGATCCCCTGAAATGTTCTTCGGTGGAAACAGATGGGTTCTTATCATCGGAAACAGAATTAGCCCTCGACGTCTGAACACCTTTTTTTGAAAAAATCCCTAAGCCACGCGGTCACAATTTCTGCTAAAAATCTGACGTTCTGCAATTCACTCAAAAATGGTGCCAAACTGTTGCAAACAATCCCCTGAAATGTTTTTCGGTGGAAACAGATGGGTTTTTATGATCGGAAACAGAATTAGCCCTCGACGTCTGAACAACTTTTTTTGAAAAAAATCCCTAAGCCGCGCGGTCACAATTCCTGCTAAAAATCTGACATTCTTCAATTCACTCAAAAATGGTGCCAAACTGTTGCAAACGATCCCGTGAACGTTTTTTTGGTGGAAACAGATGGGTTGTTATCATCGGCAACAAAATTAGCCCTCGACGTCTGAAGAACTTTTTTTGAAAAAATCCGTAAGCCTCGCGGTCACAATTTCTGCTAAAAATCTGACGTTCTGCAATTCACTCAAAAATGTTGGCAAACTGTTGCAAGTGATCCCCTGAAATGTTTTTCGGTGGAAACAGATGGGTTTTTATCATCGGAAACAAAATTAGCCCTCGACGTCTGAACAACTTTTTGTGAAAAAATCCCTAAGCCGCGCGGTCACAATTTCAGCAAAAATCTGACGTTCTGCAATTCACTCAAAGATGGTGCCAAACTGTTGCAAACGATCCCCTGAAATGTTTTTCGGTGGAAACAGATGGGTTTTTATTATGGGAAACAGAATTAGCCCTCGACGTCTGAACAACTTTTTTTGAAAAAAATCCCTAAGCCGCGCGGTCACAATTCCTGCTAAAAATCTGACATTCTTCAATTCACTCAAAAATGTTGGCAAACTGTTGCAAGTGGTTACCCGAAAGGTTTTTTTGGTGGAAACAGATGGGTTTTTATCATCGGAAACAGAATTAGCCCTCGACTTCTGAACAAATTTTTGTGAAAAAATCCCTAAGCCGCGCGGTCACAATTGCAGAAAAAAATCTGACATTCTTCAATTCACTCAAAAATGTGGGCAAACAATTGCAAGTGATCCCCTGAAATGTTTTTCGGTGGAAACAGATGGGTTTTTTTATCATCGGAAACAGAATTAGCCCTCGACGTCTGAACAACTTTTTTTGAAAAAATCCCTAAGCCGCGCGGTCACAATTTCTGCTAAAAATCTGACGTTCTGCAATTCACTCAAAAATGTTGGCAAACTGTTGCAAGTGATCCCCTGAAATGTTTTTCGGTGGAAACAGATGGGTTTTTATCATCGTAAACAGAATTAACCCTCGACGTCTGAACAACTTTTTTTGAAAAAATCCCTAAGCCGCGCGGTCACAATTGCAGAAAAAATCTGACGTTCTGCAATTCACTCAAAAATGGTGCCAAACTGTTGCAAACGATCCCCTGAACGGTTTTTCGGTGGAAACAGATGGGTTTCTATCATCGGAAACAGAATTAGCCCTCGACGTCTGAAAAACTTTTTTTGAAAAAAATCCCTAAGCCGCGCGGTCACAATTCCTGCTAAAAATCTGACGTTCTTCAATTCACTCAAAAATGTTGGCAAACAGTTGCAAACGATCCCCGGAAAACTTTTTCGGTGGAAACAGATGGGTTTTTTTATCATCGGAAACAGAATTAGCCCTCGACGTCTGAACAACTTTTTTTGAAAAAATCCCTAAGCCGCGCGGTCACAATTTCTGCTAAAAATCTGACGTTCTGCAATTCACTCAAAAATGGTGCCAAACTGTTGCAAACGATCGCCTGAAATGTTTTTCGGTGGAAACAGATGGGTTTTTATCATCGGAAACAGAATTAGCCCTCGACGTCTGAACCACCTTTTTTCAAAAAATCCCTAAGCCGCGCGGTCACAATTTCTGCTAAAAATCTGACGTTCTGCAATTCACTCAAAAATGTTGGCAAACTGTTGCAAGTGATCCCCTGAAATGTTTTTCGGTGGAAACAGATGGGTTTTTATCATCGGAAACAGAATTAGCCCTCGACGTCTGAACAACTTTTTTTGAAAAAATCCCTAAGCCGCGCGGTCACAATTTCTGCCTGAAATCTGACGTTCTGCAATTCACTCAAAAATGGTGCCAAACTGTTGCAAACGATCCCCTGAAAGGTTTTTCGGTGGAAACAGATGGGTTTTTATTATGGGAAACAGAATTAGCCCTCGACGTCTGAACAACTTTTTTTGAAAAAAATCCCTAAGCCGCGCAGTCACAATTCCTGCTAAAAGTCTGACATTCTTCAATTCACTCAAAAATGTTGGCAAACTGTTGCAAGTGATCCCCTGAAATGTTTTTCGGTGAAAACAGATGGATTTTTTTATCATCGGAAACAGAATTAGCCCTCGACGTCTGAAGAACTTTTTTTGAAAAAATCCCTAAGCCGCGCGGTCACAATTTCTGCTAAAAATCTGACGTTCTGCAATTCACTCAAAAATGTTGGCAAACTGTTGCAAGAGATCCCCCGAAAGGTTTTTTCGGTGGAAACAGATGGGTTTTTATCATCGGAAACAGAATTAGCCCTCGACGTCTGAACAAATTTTTGTGAAAAAATCCCTAAGCCGCGCGGTCACAATTGCAGAAAAAAATCTGACATTCTTCAATTCACTCAAAAATGTTGGCAAACAGTTGCAAACGATCCCCTGAAATGTTTTTCGGTGGAAACAGATGGGTTCTTATCATCGGAAACAGAATTAGCCCTTGACATCTGAACAACTTTTTTTGAAAAAATCCCTAAGCCGCGCGGTCACAATTCCTACTAAAAATCTGACGTTCTGCAATTCACTCAAAAATGTTGGCAAACTGTTGCAAGTGATCCCCTGAAATGTTTTTCGGTGGAAACAGATGGTTTTTTTTATCATCGGAAACAGAATTAGCCCTCGACGTCTGAACAACTTTTTTTGAAAAAATCCCTAAGCCGCGCGGTCACAATTTGAGGAAAAATCTGACGTTCTGCAATTCACTCAAAAATGGTGCCAAACTGTTGCAAACGATCCCCTGAAATGTTTTTCGGTGGAAACAGATGGGTTTTTATCATCGGAAACAGAATTAGCCCTCGACGTCTGAACAACTTTTTTTGAAAAAATCCCTAAGCCGCACGGTCACAATTTCTGCTAAAAATCTGACATTCTTCAATTCACTCAAAAATGTTGGCAAACTGTTGCAAGTGATCCCCTGAAATGTTTTTCGGTGAAAACAGATGGATTTTTTTATCATCGGCAACAGAATTAGCCCTCGACGTCTGAAGAACTTTTTTTGAAAAAATCCCTAAGCCGCGCGGTCACAATTTCTGCTAAAAATCTGACTTTCTGCAATTCACTCAAAAATGTTGGCAAACTGTTGCAAGTGATCCCCCGAAAGATTTTTTCGGTGGAAACAGATGGGTTTTTATCATCGGAAACAGAATTAGCCCTCGACGTCTGAACAACATTTTTGGAAAAAATCCCTAAGCCGCACGGTCACAATTTCTGCTAAAAATCTGACGTTCTGCAATTCACTCAAAAATGTTGGCAAACTGTTGCAAACGATCCCCGGAAAACTTTTTCGGTGGAAACAGATGGGTTTTTTTATCATCGGAAACAGAATTAGCCCTCGACGTCTGAACAACTTTTTTTGAAAAAATCCCTAAGCCGCGCGGTCACAATTTCTGCTAAAAATCTGACGTTCTGCAATTCACTCAAAAATGGTGCCAAACTGTTGCAAACGATCGCCTGAAATGTTTTTCGGTGGAAACAGATGGGTTTTTATCATCGGAAACAGAATTAGCCCTCGACGTCTGAACCACCTTTTTTCAAAAAATCCCTAAGCCGCGCGGTCACAATTTCTGCTAAAAATCTGACGTTCTGCAATTCACTCAAAAATGTTGGCAAACTGTTGCAAGTGATCCCCTGAAATGTTTTTCGGTGGAAACAGATGGGTTTTTATCATCGGAAACAGAATTAGCCCTCGACGTCTGAACAACTTTTTTTGAAAAAATCCCTAAGCCGCGCGGTCACAATTTCTGCCTGAAATCTGACGTTCTGCAATTCACTTAAAAATGGTGCCAAACTGTTGCAAACGATCCCCTGAAAGGTTTTTCGGTGGAAACAGATGGGTTTTTATTATGGGAAACAGAATTAGCCCTCGACGTCTGAACAACTTTTTTTGAAAAAAATCCCTAAGCCGCGCAGTCACAATTCCTGCTAAAAGTCTGACATTCTTCAATTCACTCAAAAATGTTGGCAAACTGTTGCAAGTGATCCCCTGAAATGTTTTTCGGTGAAAACAGATGGATTTTTTTATCATCGGAAACAGAATTAGCCCTCGACGTCTGAAGAACTTTTTTTGAAAAAATCCCTAAGCCGCGCGGTCACAATTTCTGCTAAAAATCTGACGTTCTGCAATTCACTCAAAAATGTTGGCAAACTGTTGCAAGAGATCCCCCGAAAGGTTTTTTCGGTGGAAACAGATGGGTTTTTATCATCGGAAACAGAATTAGCCCTCGACGTCTGAACAAATTTTTGTGAAAAAATCCCTAAGCCGCGCGGTCACAATTGCAGAAAAAAATCTGACATTCTTCAATTCACTCAAAAATGTTGGCAAACAGTTGCAAACGATCCCCTGAAATATTTTTCGGTGGAAACAGATGGGTTCTTATCATCGGAAACAGAATTAGCCCTTGACATCTGAACAACCTTTTTTGAAAAAATCCCTAAGCCGCGCGGTCACAATTCCTACTAAAAATCTGACGTTCTGCAATTCACTCAAAAATGTTGGCAAACTGTTGCAAGTGATCCCCTGAAATGTTTTTCGGTGGAAACAGATGGTTTTTTTTATCATCGGAAACAGAATTAGCCCTCGACGTCTGAACAACTTTTTTTGAAAAAATCCCTAAGCCGCGCGGTCACAATTTGAGGAAAAATCTGACGTTCTGCAATTCACTCAAAAATGGTGCCAAACTGTTGCAAACGATCCCCTGAAATGTTTTTCGGTGGAAACAGATGGGTTTTTATCATCGGAAACAGAATTAGCCCTCGACGTCTGAACAACTTTTTTTGAAAAAATCCCTAAGCCGCACGGTCACAATTTCTGCTAAAAATCTGACATTCTTCAATTCACTCAAAAATGTTGGCAAACTGTTGCAAGTGATCCCCTGAAATGTTTTTCGGTGAAAACAGATGGATTTTTTTATCATCGGCAACAGAATTAGCCCTCGACGTCTGAAGAACTTTTTTTGAAAAAATCCCTAAGCCGCGCGGTCACAATTTCTGCTAAAAATCTGACTTTCTGCAATTCACTCAAAAATGTTGGCAAACTGTTGCAAGTGATCCCCCGAAAGATTTTTTCGGTGGAAACAGATGGGTTTTTATCATCGGAAACAGAATTAGCCCTCGACGTCTGAACAACATTTTTGGAAAAAATCCCTAAGCCGCACGGTCACAATTTCTGCTAAAAATCTGACGTTCTGCAATTCACTCAAAAATGGTGCCAAACTGTTGCAAATGATCCCCTGAAAGGTTTTTTGGTGGAAACAGATGGGTTTTTATCATTGGAAACAGAATTAGCCCTCGACGTCTGAACAACTTTTTTTGAAAAAATCCTTAAGCCGCGCGGTCACAATTTCAGCAAAAATCTGACGTTCTGCAATTCACTCAAAAATGTTGGTAAACAGCTGCAAACGATCCCCTGATAGGTTTTTCGGTGGAAACAGATGGGTTTTTATTATCGGAAACAGAATTAGCCCTCGACGTCTGAACAACTTTTTTTGAAAAAATCCCTAAGCCGCGCGGTCACAATTTCTGCTAAAAATCTGACGTTCTGCAATTCACTCAAAAATGGTGCCAAACTGTTGCAAACAATCCCCTGAAATGTTTTTCGGTGGAAAAAGATGGGTTTTTATCATCGGAAACAGAATTAGCCCTCGACGTCTGAACAACTTTTTTTGAAAAAATCGCTAAACCGCGCGGTCACAATTTCAGAAAAAATCTGACGTTCTGCAATTCACTCAAAAATGTTGGTAAACTGTTGCAAGTGATCCCCTGAAATGTTTTTTGGTGGAAACAGATGGGTTTTTATCATTGGAAACAGAATTAGCCCTCGACGTTTGAACAACTTTTTTTGAAAAAATCCCTAAGCCGCGCGGTCACGATTTCAGCAAAAATCTGACGTTCTGCAATTCACTCAAAAATGGTTCCAAACTGTTGCAAACGATCCCCTGAAAGGTTTTTCGGTGGAAACAGATGGGTTTTTATCATCGGAAACAGAATTAGCCCTCGACGTCTGAAGACCTTTTTTTTGAAAAAATCCGTCAGCCGCGCGGTCACAATTTCTGCTAAAAATCTGACGTTCTGCAATTCACTCAAAAATGTTGGCAAACTGTTGCAAGTGATCCCCTGAAATGTTTTTCGATGGAAACAGATGGGTTTTTATCATCGGCAACAGAATTAGCCCTCGACGTCTGAAGAACTTTTTTTGAAAAAATCCCTAAGCCGCGCGGTCACAATTTCTGCTAAAAATCTGACTTTCTGCAATTCACTCAAAAATGTTGGCAAACTGTTGCAAGTGATCCCCCGAAAGATTTTTTCGGTGGAAACAGATGGGTTTTTATCATCGGAAACAGAATTAGCCCTCGACGTCTGAACAACATTTTTGGAAAAAATCCCTAAGCCGCACGGTCACAATTTCTGCTAAAAATCTGACGTTCTGCAATTCACTCAAAAATGTTGGCAAACTGTTGCAAACGATCCCCGGAAAACTTTTTCGGTGGAAACAGATGGGTTTTTTTATCATCGGAAACAGAATTAGCCCTCGACGTCTGAACAACTTTTTTTGAAAAAATCCCTAAGCCGCGCGGTCACAATTTCTGCTAAAAATCTGACGTTCTGCAATTCACTCAAAAATGGTGCCAAACTGTTGCAAACGATCGCCTGAAATGTTTTTCGGTGGAAACAGATGGGTTTTTATCATCGGAAACAGAATTAGCCCTCGACGTCTGAACCACCTTTTTTCAAAAAATCCCTAAGCCGCGCGGTCACAATTTCTGCTAAAAATCTGACGTTCTGCAATTCACTCAAAAATGTTGGCAAACTGTTGCAAGTGATCCCCTGAAATGTTTTTCGGTGGAAACAGATGGGTTTTTATCATCGGAAACAGAATTAGCCCTCGACGTCTGAACAACTTTTTTTGAAAAAATCCCTAAGCCGCGCGGTCACAATTTCTGCCTGAAATCTGACGTTCTGCAATTCACTTAAAAATGGTGCCAAACTGTTGCAAACGATCCCCTGAAAGGTTTTTCGGTGGAAACAGATGGGTTTTTATTATGGGAAACAGAATTAGCCCTCGACGTCTGAACAACTTTTTTTGAAAAAAATCCCTAAGCCGCGCAGTCACAATTCCTGCTAAAAGTCTGACATTCTTCAATTCACTCAAAAATGTTGGCAAACTGTTGCAAGTGATCCCCTGAAATGTTTTTCGGTGAAAACAGATGGATTTTTTTATCATCGGAAACAGAATTAGCCCTCGACGTCTGAAGAACTTTTTTTGAAAAAATCCCTAAGCCGCGCGGTCACAATTTCTGCTAAAAATCTGACGTTCTGCAATTCACTCAAAAATGTTGGCAAACTGTTGCAAGAGATCCCCCGAAAGGTTTTTTCGGTGGAAACAGATGGGTTTTTATCATCGGAAACAGAATTAGCCCTCGACGTCTGAACAAATTTTTGTGAAAAAATCCCTAAGCCGCGCGGTCACAATTGCAGAAAAAAATCTGACATTCTTCAATTCACTCAAAAATGTTGGCAAACAGTTGCAAACGATCCCCTGAAATATTTTTCGGTGGAAACAGATGGGTTCTTATCATCGGAAACAGAATTAGCCCTTGACATCTGAACAACCTTTTTTGAAAAAATCCCTAAGCCGCGCGGTCACAATTCCTACTAAAAATCTGACGTTCTGCAATTCACTCAAAAATGTTGGCAAACTGTTGCAAGTGATCCCCTGAAATGTTTTTCGGTGGAAACAGATGGTTTTTTTTATCATCGGAAACAGAATTAGCCCTCGACGTCTGAACAACTTTTTTTGAAAAAATCCCTAAGCCGCGCGGTCACAATTTGAGGAAAAATCTGACGTTCTGCAATTCACTCAAAAATGGTGCCAAACTGTTGCAAACGATCCCCTGAAATGTTTTTCGGTGGAAACAGATGGGTTTTTATCATCGGAAACAGAATTAGCCCTCGACGTCTGAACAACTTTTTTTGAAAAAATCCCTAAGCCGCACGGTCACAATTTCTGCTAAAAATCTGACATTCTTCAATTCACTCAAAAATGTTGGCAAACTGTTGCAAGTGATCCCCTGAAATGTTTTTCGGTGAAAACAGATGGATTTTTTTATCATCGGCAACAGAATTAGCCCTCGACGTCTGAAGAACTTTTTTTGAAAAAATCCCTAAGCCGCGCGGTCACAATTTCTGCTAAAAATCTGACTTTCTGCAATTCACTCAAAAATGTTGGCAAACTGTTGCAAGTGATCCCCCGAAAGATTTTTTCGGTGGAAACAGATGGGTTTTTATCATCGGAAACAGAATTAGCCCTCGACGTCTGAACAACATTTTTGGAAAAAATCCCTAAGCCGCACGGTCACAATTTCTGCTAAAAATCTGACGTTCTGCAATTCACTCAAAAATGGTGCCAAACTGTTGCAAATGATCCCCTGAAAGGTTTTTTGGTGGAAACAGATGGGTTTTTATCATTGGAAACAGAATTAGCCCTCGACGTCTGAACAACTTTTTTTGAAAAAATCCTTAAGCCGCGCGGTCACAATTTCAGCAAAAATCTGACGTTCTGCAATTCACTCAAAAATGTTGGTAAACAGCTGCAAACGATCCCCTGATAGGTTTTTCGGTGGAAACAGATGGGTTTTTATTATCGGAAACAGAATTAGCCCTCGACGTCTGAACAACTTTTTTTGAAAAAATCCCTAAGCCGCGCGGTCACAATTTCTGCTAAAAATCTGACGTTCTGCAATTCACTCAAAAATGGTGCCAAACTGTTGCAAACAATCCCCTGAAATGTTTTTCGGTGGAAAAAGATGGGTTTTTATCATCGGAAACAGAATTAGCCCTCGACGTCTGAACAACTTTTTTTGAAAAAATCGCTAAACCGCGCGGTCACAATTTCAGAAAAAATCTGACGTTCTGCAATTCACTCAAAAATGTTGGTAAACTGTTGCAAGTGATCCCCTGAAATGTTTTTTGGTGGAAACAGATGGGTTTTTATCATTGGAAACAGAATTAGCCCTCGACGTTTGAACAACTTTTTTTGAAAAAATCCCTAAGCCGCGCGGTCACGATTTCAGCAAAAATCTGACGTTCTGCAATTCACTCAAAAATGGTTCCAAACTGTTGCAAACGATCCCCTGAAAGGTTTTTCGGTGGAAACAGATGGGTTTTTATCATCGGAAACAGAATTAGCCCTCGACGTCTGAAGACCTTTTTTTTGAAAAAATCCGTCAGCCGCGCGGTCACAATTTCTGCTAAAAATCTGACGTTCTGCAATTCACTCAAAAATGTTGGCAAACTGTTGCAAGTGATCCCCTGAAATGTTTTTCGATGGAAACAGATGGGTTTTTATCATCGGAAACAGAATTAGCCCTCGACGTCTGAAGAACTTTTTTTGAAAAAATCCCTAAGCCGCGCGGTCACAATTTCTGCTAAAAATCTGACGTTCTGCAATTCACTCAAAAATGTTGGCAAACCATTGCAAACAATCCCCTGAAGACTTCCGGAGGCGGCGCGTTCAGCAATGGCGGTCCTCTTCAGCTGCTGAAGAGGGGCTCCGCGGAAAAGGGTCGTGCGCTGCGGCAAAGCGACGACCCACTCAGAAAAACCACAGGTAGAGTGAGCCCGTGGCCGTGGGGTTCGGCGGGCACCAGGAGCGACCTCGGAAACGCAGAAGAGACCCCGTAAGGGGTTTCGAAACGTGGAGGGGGTAGCGGTGCTGTGAATCCATCGCTCTTTCCGCGGAAGCGAAGCCGCACGGCTGCTGCTGATCAGCGCTGACCTTTCTTCTTTGAACAATTGAATTGAAACAACATACTCGTGAGTAAGAAATTTGAGGCTTTATTTGAACCTAATTTGGCGAATTTTGGCTGAAAGCGGGAGACGCTAAAAAGGAAGTCAGTCTTCCGGCTCTTTTTAAAGTATTGAGCAAAGACTCTTTAAAGCGGAAGCGTTGAAAGGAGTTCAAAAGAAGTTGGAATATACCCTGCAAATTCGGATTTGATCGATTAAAAGTTAAGGAAAAGTTAAAACTGTATTATAAGTGGACAGAGACTATGATTCCTCTCTCTACCTTTTGTGGATTATAAAGTTATGACACCCTGCTCTCGGGCTGCCTGGATACAAAGTAACATCAGACTGCGGTAACTGTATATAAAAATATAAAGTCACATTGGGCTACTTTGTAAGCTGTAAAAAAGGAACTGTTGCATGCACCTTTGTAAAGAACTTTTATTTTCTGCAGTTAAAACTGAATTTGGAGGGCTCCCCCACTGTTTTGGATTTTACCTAACTTTTTTTTTGTGGGAACTTTATGGTAGAAATTTTCTTTATACTTCTCCCTAATTTCTGGGGAGCTCCCCCTGCTGGATTGTGGAATTATTAGTCTCTGAGAGCTGCTGGCCGCTTTGGAATTTTTATGACTGGATGTTTACTTTTTCTGGATTGCCTTTCCCATGGGATTTACAATTTGACCTTGACGCTTGGACAGCTGTGGAATGAGTGGCGTACCAAAAACAAGGGCTGCTAAGAAAGCAAAACAAACTGAACTCTTGCAATTAACTTTGCCTGTGCAGCCACGAAGATCATCTGTTCCTATTGTGACAGGTCTGCAAGAAGGACAACCCAAGCAGCCAGCTTTTGGGGATATGGCTGCAGGAGGGCTAGACCCTGTTTCTAAAGAAATATTGGATCAGCTGGCAGCACTAAATAAGAAAGCTGATGAACAAGCAGCAAAATTTGAGGAACAAGCGGCCAAATTTGACCAGGTGACAGCTACAATTAACAAACTGACAGATCAAGTCGCACAAAATACACAGGCAGTAGGCAATATTGAAAAGATTACAACAGAAAATCGAAAATTAGCCAAGGAAGCAAACACAAAAGCAGACCAAAATAAAGAGAAGATAGAGGAATTAAGAGGAGAAGTAAGACCACTGAGCAGACAGGTCACTGAACAGCAAGCATTTCTGTCCATGGCGGAATTGAAAAACAGGGAAAGCAATCTCAGGCTGAGAAATATCCCAGAAACAGAAAAAGAAGACCTGATCGGTTTTTTGACAACAGAAATATCTAAGTTCTGGGGTTTGGCAGAAGAGAAAGACTTTAAAATTGTTACCGCCTTTAGATTGGGAAGAGTGGCCAAGAAGGATAAACCAAGAGACTGCTTGATCATTTTGAGATCTAAGCAAGAAAAAGATAACATACTCGGCCTGCACTTCAAAAATTCATTGGTGATTCAGGGAAAGACGGCAGAAATCTTCAGAGACATACCAAAACAGCTACTGGATTTAAGTTACATATAAAGACTTGGCAAGCCTATTGAGAAACAACACAATCCCTTACAGGTGGGAATTTCCTCAAGGACTATCATTTACCTTGAAAGGGAAGAAGGTAAGAATCAGAACAGCAGAGGAGCAAGAAAAGTTCCTAAACGATCACGGGGAGGACCTTCGGAAAGGAGTAGCAGGAGCCTGGCCACCTCCTTCGTTTGGTCTTAATCCGGTTCCACCTCCAGACAAAAACGACAAAGGAGACACCCCCACAGGCCAATAAACTAGTCCGAGATGTCTCTGCAGCTCCTTAGTTGGAACATTCATGGCGCAAATTCTCCCGAGAAAAGGAAAAAGATTTTTCACATATTGAGAAAAGAACAATTAGATGTCATTTGCCTCCAAGAAACACATGTGACTAGGCTCCACAGGAGAGTGTTAATTAACAAGAGACTAGGCCAAGAATTTATTTCATCAGACAAGGTTAAAAAAAGAGGAGTAGTGATTTATGCAAAGGAGAGCCTAGCACCAAAGTTGGTCTTTAAAGATGAACAAGGAAGAATTTTGGCGATTGAAATACAATCACAAGAAGAAAAATTTTTGATAGTAGGAATTTATGCACCAAACGATGGGAAATCGGAATTTTATAAGAAGCTGCATGAGATAATGTTGGACTACATTGACTATACTAACATCATCCTGATGGGTGATATGAATGGGGTTGTCTCCACATACATGGATAAGTCACAAAATCAGAATTTGACCAAAGATGGCAGACTTCCAAAGACTTTCTTTGAACTTACAGACAATATGGACTTGATTGATATTTGGAGGACAAAGAACCCTCTAGGTAAAGAGGGAACATTCTTCTCTGAGGCCCATCTATCTTGGACAAGAATCGACCAAATCTGGACATCTAGAGGACTGGCACCTAAGACAAAAAAAGTAGAGATCTGCCCTAAAACCTGCTCCGACCATAATGCCTTGAAACTAGACTTGAGACTTACACCAGCTGGATCCTTCAGATGGAGAATGAATGACTACTTGTTTAGCGATCAGGAGATCGTGAAGAAGGCCCAAAAAACGTTGAAAGACTATTTTGAAATAAATTTGAATACTTCGGTGGAAAAGAAAATAATCTGGGACGCGAGTAAAGCTGTTATGAGAGGGTTTCTGATACAACAGAACACTATTAAGAAAAAACTCTGGAACGGTAAAAAGGACAAGATTGTGGAGAAGATAAGAGGCGGAGAGAAAAAGCTGAGACTAAACCCAAAATCAAAAGAAATTTTAAGAGAAATAAAATTCCATCAAGCACAATATGCGAAATTGATAAATCAAGAAATTGAATGGAAAATCAAGCAGATGAAACAAAGATCATTCGAATCGGCAAATAAATGTGGGAAGCTGCTGGCATGGCAGCTGAAAAAGAGACAAAAATTGAACTTTGTTACCAACCTGGAGGTTGAAGGAGAATGTATTCAGAAACCAGAAGAAATTAGAAAGTGTTTCCAGAAATATTTTAAAAAACTGTTTACTCAAGGACCCCAAGTAGAGACTGAGATAAACAAATTTCTAAAGAGTTATGGCCTGCAAAAGTTAACACAAGATAAACAAACAGCCCTGAATTATAAAATAACACAACAGGAAATTGAAAGTGCCATTCAGAACATGCAATTAGGCAAATCCCCAGGCCCAGATGGACTTACCTCCAAATATTATAAGACATTGAAAGAATATTTGGTCCAGCCACTAATGGAGGTATGTAATCAAATTATGGAAGGGAAGGGGGCACCAGAATCGTGGAAAGAGGCATTCATTACTTTGATACCAAAATTGGAATCTGAAAAGACTCAACTTAAGAACTACCGTCCCATCTCACTCCTAAACGTGGATTACAAAATTTTTGCTGATATTTTGGCAAACAGACTGAAAAAAGTTTTAAATGAAGTAATTCATAAAGACCAAGCAGGCTTTCTCCCCGGTAGGCATTTGTCTGACAACACTAGGAATATTGTTGATGTTTTGGAATTATTACAGACAAATTTGAACACGAAAGCAGTCTTGATTTTCATAGATGCCGAGAAGGCCTTTGACAATATATCTTGGAAATTTATGAAGAAAAATTTGGAAGGGATGGGAGTGGGAGGGGCGTTTCAGAATGGTATCGAAGCAATTTATTCAGAACAAAAAGCTAAATTGATAGTAAATAATGTGGTGACAGAGGAGTTTAAAATTGAAAAAGGGACACGACAGGGGTGCCCTCTATCACCCCTCTTATTTATTTCTGTCCTGGAGGTGTTGCTGAACTTGATTAGGAAGGACCAGCGGGTAGAAGGAATACAGGTCGGTGAAAAACAATATAAACTGAAGGCTTTTGCGGATGATTTGGTTTTGACATTACAGGAGCCAGAGACTAGCACAAAAAGAGTTTTAGAATTAATCTCTGAGTTTGGTCGGGTGGCGGGATTCAAGTTGAACAAACAAAAAACTAAGGTTTTGGCAAAAAACTTGACACCTTCAGAAATAGATGGGTTTCAGAAGGAAACAGAATTAAATGTGGTTACAAAAGTGAAATACCTGGGGGTTAACCTGACTGGGAGGAATTTGAATTTGTTCAAGGATAATTATGAAAAATGTTGGTCGGAAATTAAAAAGGACTTAGAAACCTGGTCAAGATTGAAACTTTCCTTGTTGGGAAGAATTGCAGCAGTCAAGATGAATGTATTGCCAAGGATGTTGTTTCTGTTTCAAACCCTTCAGATCGTGGACAGAGTGGAATGTTTTGGAAAGTGGCAGAGGGACATCACGAAGTTTGTCTGGCAGGGCAAAAAGCCCCGAATAAAATTTAAGATACTAACAGATGGAAAGGAAAGAGGGGGGTTTGCCCTGCCGGACTTAAGATTGTATTACGAAGCTGCATCCTTCTGCTGGATGAAGGATTGGTTTTTGTTAGAAAACACTGATGTCCTAGATCTGGAAGGGTTTAACAATGCTTTTGGGTGGCATGCATATCTGTGGTACGACAAGATAAAGTTTCATAAATTGTTTAAAAACCATATTGTCAGGAAAGCTCTATTCATTGTCTGGACTAAATATAAGGACTTACTCGAAAGTAAGACCCCGAGGTGGTTATCACCGACGGAGGCTAAGGCCGTAAAACTACGTAACATGGAGAGTGGCTGGGTAAAATACTGCGAGATAATAGAAAGAGTTGGCGATACTTGGAGGTTGCAGAGTTTCGAAAAATTGAAAGGAAAGGTGCGAGATTGGTTTCATTATGCCCAAATTTTAGAGATCTTTAAAAAAGACAAAAAAAATGGTTTCCAGGTGGAAAAATCAAAATTAGAGACAGAACTACTTGAACCTAAGACGAAAGTGCTTTCAAGAATGTATAACTTGTTGCTTAAATGGAATACTCAAGATGAGATAGTCAAATCAGCTATGATAAAATGGGCACAAGACATTGGGTACAACATTATGTTTGAAGACTGGGAAAGGTTATGGACCACCGGTATGAAATTCACGGCATGTAATGCCTTAAAAGAAAACATCATGAAAATGGTATACAGGTGGTACATGACCCCAGTCAAACTTGCAAAGATATACCATCTATCTGATAATAAATGTTGGAAATGCAAAGAGGCTGAAGGAACATTCTTTCACCTCTGGTGGACATGCCCGAGGGTGAAGGCTTTTTGGGAAATGATTTACAATGAGTTGAAAAAGGTGTTTAAGTACACCTTCCATAAGAAACCAGAGGCCTTCCTCCTGGGCGTTGTAGGCCAGAGAGTGTCAAAAAAAGATAGAACTTTCTTTTTATATGCAACTACATCAGCAAGAATCCTTATAGCCAAATATTGGAAGGCACAGGAGTTACCCACGCTGGAAGAATGGCATTCGCAGCTGATGGACTACATGGAATTAGCCGAAATGACCGGCAGAATCCGAGATCTGGGAGAAGAGGCAGTGGAAGAGGATTGGAAAAAATTTAAGGACTATCTACAAAAACACTATAAGTTATATGAATGTTGAGAATTTGCTAAGTTTTTGGGAAAAACATGCTTCAGTATCGAGATTTGTAAATGAGGGAAATTAAGTCATGATTTTGAAAAGTATAAATTATAGATTATATAACTAAATGAAAGTACAAAAACACATAAAATAAGGTATCAATTTGCTGTTTATTTTTATTGTAAAGAAAGCAGGGGATGGAAGATGTGGGGAAGTCCAGTTGATTACGAAAATTGATTTGGAAAAGTGAATCTTTTATAATTTCTTCTTTTTTCTGTAAAATCGCTTTTGTTGTGTTACTGACGATGTATTCTGACCTTGGAAAAAAAGCAATAAAAAAAAATTATTTAAAAAAAAAACAAAAAAAAACAATCCCCTGAAAGGTTTATCGGTGGAAACAGATGGGTTTTTATCATCGGAAACAGAATTAGCCCTCGCCGTCTGAACAACTGTTTTTGAAAAAATCCCTAAGCCGCGCGGTCACAATTTCTGCAAAAATCTGACGTTCTGCAATTCACTCAAAAATGTTGGCAAACTGTTGCAAGTGATCACCTGAAAGGTTTTTCGGTGGAAACAGATGGGTTTTTATCATTGGAAACAGAATTAGCCCTCGACGTCTGAACAGCTTTTCTTGAAAAAAAAAGCCAAACTGTTGCAAACGATCCCCTGAAAGGTTTTTCGGTGGAAACAGATCGGGTTTTTTCATCGGAAACAGAATTAGCCCTCGACGTCTGAATAACTTTTTTTGAAAAAATCCCTAAGCCGCACGGTCACAATTTCTGCTAAAAATCTGACGTTCTGCAATTCACTCAAAAATGGTGCCAAACTGTTGCAAACGATCCCCTGAAAGGTTTTTCGGTGGAAACAGATGGGTTTTTATAACCGGAAACAGAATTAGCCCTCGACGTCTGAACAATTTTTTTTTTTTAATATAATAATTTTTATTAATTTTCCAAACATATAATAAAACAAATAACAAAACAAACCCTACAAGACATACAAACAAATAAACATGTATAATTTCTTAAACTTATTTTCATAAACCTTCTTTCCCGGACTTCCCCATACCTCCCTTTTTCTGCATCCTTATGTTAACCCTTTCTCAGCAACCCTTCGTTCAGTTGATTCGCTCATTTTCGTTATGCATTCTTTAAGATTATGATTTACAGCTGCAATTCTCTATTTCTTATAACCATAACATCTCAGCCATCATCAATTTTACAACAGTCTTTGAGATATTTTTTAAATTTCTTCCAGTCTTCTTCCACCGTCTCTCTCCCCTGGTCACGGACTCTGCCGGTCATCTCTGCCATTCCCATATACTCAATCACCTTCGCTTGCCATTCTTCCAGAGTAGGTAGCTGCTGCGTCTTCCAATACTTTGCCAGAAGAATTCTTGCCGCTGTGGTAGCATACATAAAAAATGTTTTGTCCTTCCTTGGCACCAATTGGCCTACCATACCCAGAAGAAAGGCCTCTGGCTTTTTCAGAAATGTCCATTTAAGGACCTTTTTAATTTCATTATAGATCATTTCCCAGTAGGCCTTTACCTTCGGGCAGGTCCACCAAAGGTGATAGAAGGTACCTTCCGTCTCATTACATTTCCAACATTTGTTACTGGGCAGATGGTAAATTTTTGCAAGTTTGACTGGGGTCATGTACCACCTATAGATCATTTTCATTATATTCTCTCTTAATACATTACAAGCTATAAACTTAATACCTGTATTCCATAACTGTTCCCAGTCATCAAACATTATGTCATGACCTATGTCTCGTGCCCATTTAATCATGGCTGGTTTTACTACTTCATCTTGTGTATTCCACTTCAGCAGCAAATTGTACATTCTCGACAAGTTCTTAGTATTGGGTTCTAACAGTTCTGTTTCTAATTTCGACCTCTCCATCTGGAAACCTATTTTCCTGTCCTGTTTAAATACCTCGTTTATCTGACGGTAGTGCAACCAGTCTCGTACCTTAGACTTTAATTTGTCAAAACTCTGCAATTTAACTCTTTCACCATCTTGTTCTAAAATTTCACAATATTTTGGCCATTTGGACTCCATATTTAGTTTTTTTATCTCTTTAGCCTCCATTGGTGATAACCACCTAGGGGTTTTACTTTCCAACAAATCTTTATATCTTATCCAAACATTATACAGTGCTTTCCTCACAATATGGTTTTTAAAGCCTTTATGTGATTTTACCTTGTCATACCATATGTATGCATGCCAGCCAAATCTATTATCATACCCTTCCAGATCCAAAATGTCTGTATTCTCAAGAAGTAGCCATTGTTTCAGCCAGCAAAAAGCTGCCGATTCATAATAAAGTCTCAAGTCCGGCAGGGCAAAACCCCCTCTATCTTTTGCATCAGTTAAAATCTTAAAGTTTATTCTGGGCTTTTTGCCCTGCCAGACAAATTTTGATATGTCTTTTTGCCACCTCTTGAAACAGTCCATCTTATCCAAGATCTGGAGTGTCTGGAATAAAAACAACATTCTAGGCAATACATTCATCTTGATGACAGCAATTCGGCCTAACAAGGAAAGTTTCAATCTTGACCATATTTCTAGATCTTTCTTCACCTCTGTCCAACATTTATCATAATTGTCTTTAAATAGGTTTACATTTTTAGAAGTCAAGTTCACACCCAGATATTTCACCTTTTTTGTTATTGTTAAACCTGTTTCCCTCTGAAACTTGTCTTTTTCTGCCATTGTTAGATTTTTCTCTAACACTTTAGTTTTTTGCATATTCAGTTTAAATCCTGCTACTTGACCAAATTTCTCAATTAGTTCTAAGACTCTTTTAGTACTAGTCTCTGGCTGTTGCAAAGTCAGTACCAAATCATCTGCAAATGCCCTTAATTTGTAGTCTTTTGCTCCGAGCTGAACACCTTTAACCAATTGGTCCCCTCTAATCATGTTCAGCAAGACCTCCAGGACTGTTATGAAAAGTAAGGGTGATATTGGGCATCCCTGTCGTGTACCTTTTTCTATAGGAATCTCTTCCGTTACCACATTGTTAACGATCAACTTTGCTTTTTGCTTAGAATATATAGCACCTATACCGTTTTCAAATCTTTGGCCTACCCCCATCCCTTGGAGATTCTTCTTCATAAAGGTCCAACCAATGTTATCAAAGGCTTTCTCCGCATCCACAAAAATTATCACTGCCTTTCTATTAATGTTTACTTCCAACAACTCTAAAATGTCTATAATGTTCCTTACATTGTCTGACATATGTCTCCCTGGGAGAAAGCCTGTTTGGTCCTTATGAATCTCCTGCACCAAAACTCTCTTCAGACTGAACAATTTTTTAAAAAAAATCCCTAAGCCGCGCAGTCACAATTTCTGCTAAAAATCTGACGTTCTGCAATTCACTCAAAAATGTTGGCAAACTGTTGCAAGTGATCCCCTAAAATGTTTTTCGGTGGAAACAGATGGGTTTTTATCATCGGAAACAGAATTAGCCATCGACGTCTGAACAACTTTTTTTGAAAAAATCCCCCCCCACACACACACACAAACACACCTGGTATCAGAGATTTTGAAAACCTGCCGCAAGCCAGTGCAAGCAGCACTGAACTAGCTGGACCAATGTTCTGGCGGAGCTGAAGGCATTCTCCTTTGTTCCTTCAATAAGTGCCCTGCACACAAAGAGGCTATGAGAAAGGTATGCCATTTGCTTCCCCCAAAACTCACAGAGGTGCTTTGCTATCCCTGAGCAGGAAACTCTTTTGACTCTGCTTCTGGCAATTGCAATCCCAGAATTGAATGCAGCACGGCTTCCCAGGGAACTGCCGAGCTAGGGTGGCTTCTCTTTTCCTTCTTCTTTTTTTAAAATAATTTTTTCCATCTACGCCAAGCTAAGCAGTTGGCCCCTTACCTCTCTCGCCCTGACCTAGCCACTGTGATCCACGTGACGGTCACCTCCAGACTGGATTATTGTAACTCGCTCTACGTGGGGCTGCCCTTGAGACTGACCCAGAAACTCCAGCGGGTGCAGAATGCCAAGGCGAGACTCCTTACGAGGTCTTCACTGCGAGATCACATTCACCCGGTGCTATACCAGCTGCACTGGCTCCCGGTGGGGTACAGGATCAGGTTTAAGGTGCTGGTTTTAACCTTTAAAGCCCTATACAGCCTAGGACCCTCGTACCTACGGGACCGCCTCTCCTGGTGTGCCCCACAGAGAAACTTACGGTCTTCAAATAAAAACATCTTGAAGGTCCCAGGCCACAGAGAGGTTAGTCTGGCCTCAACTAGAGCCAGGGCTTTTTCGGCTGTGGCCCCGATCTGGTGGAACGCTCTGTCACAAGAGACTAGGGCCCTGCGGGACTTGACATCTTTCCGCAGGGCCTGCAAGACAGAGCTGTTCCACCAGGCCTTTGGCCAGGGCACAGCCTGACTCCCTCCTTTGGCAATCTTCGCGGAGCTCTGGCCCAATGGTTGCCATTGGTTTGATTTGAATTAATTTTATAATGAATGATTTTAGAGTGTTGTGTTGTGTTGTACTGTTGTACTGTTTTATTGTTGTTAGCCGCCCTGAGCCCGGCTTCGGCTGGGGAGGGCGGGATATAAATAAAATTTATTATTATTATTATTATTATTATTATTATTATTATTATTATTGGAAATTTTATTTACAACATAACATAACCCCCCAACACAGAAATCTACCCCCTTCAGACACAAACATAACAAACAACAAGCATAATTTACAACAATACAAACAACCAAATAAAAGACTTCCTTTATCCTGTTCCTGGCATCCTTATTTACTTCTTATAAGCTGCTTCCTTTATGAATTATTATTAAGATTTTCCTAATTATAACTTAAATATCCACAAGGTCTCCTGCAGACATTAATTGAAACAAGTCCAGATATGAATTTTAGGGCACTGTTTTGTGAAGTATTCTCTGCATTTTCCCCATGCTTTTTGAAATTCTTGTCTAGTGTGATCTCTAATTGGGAAAACCATTAACAGCATGGGAAGAATTATGGAACAAGAACTGGAAATTTACAGCCTGTGAAGTATTGAGGGAAAATCTAATCAAGATGTTTTATAGATGGTACTTAGGTAAAGGTACCCCTGCCCGTACAGGCCAGTCGTGTCCGACTCTAGGGTTGTGCGCTCATCTCACTCTATAGGCCGGGAGCCAGCGCTGTCCGCAGACACTTCCAGGTCACGTGGCCAGCGTGACAAGCTGCATCTGGCGAGCCAGCGCAGCACACAGAACGCCGTCTACCTTCCCGCTGGTAAGCGGTCCCTATTTATCTACTTGCACTTGGGGGTGCTTTCGAACTGCTAGGTGGGCAGGAGCTGGGACCAAACGATGGGAGCTCACCCTGCCGCGGGGATTCGAACCACCGACCATGCGATCGGCAAGTCCTAGGCACTGAGATTTTACCCACAGCGCCACCCGCGTCCCACAGATGGTACTTAACACCTACCAAAGTAGCTAAAATGTATAAGACAAAAACAAATATGTGTTGGAGGTGTGGTAAAACAGAGGGGACACCTATACATGTTTGGTGGACCTGTGAAAAAATCAAAAGCTTCTGGAACATAGTATACGACGAGCTTAACAAAATGTTTAAGTATAACTTAATAAAAATTACAGAAGCTTTTCTACTAGGGATCCCGGATGTATGTATAGCAAGAGAAGATCAGAAAATATTCCTCTATGCCACAGGAGCGACAAGGATCCTAATTGCTAAAAACTGGGGAGGGGGGGGGGGAATTGTGCCAACAAAAATGGAATGGCAAGACAAACTGTTAGAGTATATTGAATTGGCTAGATTAATAGGGTGGCTTCTCATATGAGTGCGGAAATAGGGTGGGTTCCCATTCCCCTTGATAACGCTTTCACCCTATTCGCTCCTGCTACAGCTCCTTCTTTCAGGTCATAAAGATCCAGGAAGGGCCATTCCCCTTTTCTCCTACAACCGCCTTTCAAATCGCTCCCCCAAAAACCTCATTTCCCGAGAAAGACTCACCTCCTTTCTCCCCCAACTTCAGCCAACTGATCCTGCAGCAAGGCATCCCTGCTGTTTGCGAACGTTGCCTCTGGAGACGGGGGAGAAATTTGGTTCTGTTCACCTATCTAGCTTACACTCCCCAAAACCATCTGGGACCTGAAATGCAGCTGTCCTCGAATTTTGCACTTCCCTGAATTTTGCAACACAGTTTCCCCCCGAGTGCAGGTGTCAAGGGGAAGCATGCACCTAGAAATGCACATCTCTGAAAATAACAGGCCTAAATGTATTGTGTTGGGGAAGATTGCAAGAATGTCTAGATTAGGAGAACTGGGTGCTTTAGAAAAATGCTGATGGATTTTCAGGAGCTAGGGAGGCTGCAAATCAGGAGGTATAGGCAGCCAGGGAGACCTCCCAGGCGCCTGCATGTCAATCAAAGTTCAGGGGAAGACATCATGAGTTAACTCCTCCCCTTATGAGATAACACCTCCCCTGGGGCATTTTCAGATCAGGAAGTGCGGGCAGCCAGGGAGGCTGCAGATCAGAAACATGGGCAGCTGAGGAGACCTCCCAGATGCCTGTATGCCAATTAAAGTTTGGCAGGGAAACACAAGTTACCATATTTTTCGCTCTACAAGACGCACCTAGTTTTTGAAGGAGGAAAACAAGAAAAAAAATATTCTGAATCTCAGAAGCCAGAACAGCAAGAGGGATCGCTGCGCACTGAAAGCAGCAATCCCTCTTGCTGTTCTGGCTTCTGTGATAGCTGCGCAGCCTGCATTCGCTCCATAAGACGCACACACATTTCCCCTTACTTTTTAGGAGGGAAAAAGTGAGTCTTATAGAGCAAAAAATACGGTAACTCCTCCCATTATGAGCCTACACCTCCCCTGGGGCATTTTCAGATCAGGAAGTGTGGGCAGCCAGGGAGGCTGCAGATCAGGAAACGTGCAGCTGGAGAGACCTCCTAATGACTGATGTTTTAATGTATTTTTAATATTTTGTTGGAAGCCGCCCAGATAATAATAATAATAAGCTTGTACCAGGATATGATGTCATGCATTAATTCCTCCTATAGTGGGGGCAGGTCAATTTCAGCATAGGAAGACCTAAAATGCTGTTGTACCATCGCCTCTCTCTTATGTGTCCAATTCTCACAGAGTGTTTGTTGTGGGGGAGGAAGGGAAAGGAGAATGTTAGCCGCTTTGAGACTCCTGAAGGGGAGTGAAATCCAAACTCTTCTTCTTCTTCTGCCCCTTGTATGACACTATCTTAGACTCACGGAAGTTGTTGCACATGACTGACTTAAGTCTGTTACCCGCAGCGGGTCTACTCTGAGTAGGACTTAGAGGGAAGCAACCCCACATAAATATTTGCTCTTGGATTTGCATTCTGAAAGGACTATATTGTCTCGCTCGACAAAAGACCCGGAGTGACACGGTATGTGGATGTTGGATCTAATTTATTTAATTAAGAGGGATGAATAACACAACGATAAAGCTGGAAATATATATGACGTGTGTGTGTGAGAGAGAGAGAGAGAGAGAGAGAGAAGCCATGAAGAGTGTTGTAGTCAGCAGAACAAGGAGAGAGGCTGGGTGTATACAAAGGCAAGAGTTCGAATATCACTCTAAAAACTCAGTGATTAAGATGTTTAAAAATTCAAGGAAAGGTTGGGCAAGATGGCAGCCTCTTCATCCAATAATCTGACTCACGTCAGATTCAGATTATGTTAAATTCCCGTGGAAAGGGCTGTAGCTCGGTGGTAGAGTATCTGCTGTTGTAGGCAGAAGATCCCAGGTTCAAGCCCCAACACCTCCAAGTAAGTGTGGGAATGTCCTATGCCTGAATTCCTGGAGAGCCACTGCCGGTCAGTGTTGGCAATCCTAGGTTGGATGGACCAGTGGTCTGTCTTGGAATAAGACTACCTTCTGTGCACCTCCTCATTGATCCAGCCCTTTATCCATAACCATGAGAACTAGAATATTTAGGAAAACCAGGGCCCAGTGACAAGAGTGTCTTCTTTGCATTCAGAAAGTCCCTGGTTCAATCCCTGTCATCTCAGGTACGGCTGAAACCCTACTGAGCTGCTGCCGGTCAGCGTTGACAATATTGAGCTAGATCTGACTCGCTAAAAATGGTCTAGAACCGACCCACCTGTTTCTTCCCCCTCTTCCCCCCCAGCGCTCTCCAATAAAATTTCCTTTGCTCCCTTCTACCTTCCGTTCATTAAAGTGCTGTTAGGAACTCAAACAGGGGTAAGCAAAGTGGTGCCGTCCAGACTCCAGCTCCCAGCAGTCACAGCCAGCATGGCCACTGTTCAAGAATGATGGGAGTTGGAGTCCAGCGACACCAGGAGGGACACGAGCTCGCCAGCCCCGCATTAAAAGAAGGCAGAGTTGTGATGGAGGTAGCCAGGGGCAGTGAAGGCAAGTGAGGGCAGAACTCAAACGTGCAAGAAATGTCTCGCTTCTGCTGCTAAAAAAGCACCAAAGGGGAGAGTCTCTTTTGTCAAAACGGGTTTTTTTGGGGGGGTCCAGTCCGGCTCCTCCGAGATTGATCCTTGATTCCCCAGTGGCAGAGCCGGACCCACGGCGTCTGTGGTTCCCCCATTGCAAGGGGGTCCCATCCAAGTCTACAATTCTATATGTAGTCTTCACAGAGAAATGTCCTGATGGAAAGCCAGAAACCGAGAAGCCGTCTTGGGTGTCTTTGTTTCGGGTGTCCGCCAGACCTTCAAGAGGAAAGGCCCCCAGAGACCTCTCTCTCATTTTGCCCCTCCCTCTTCCCCCCCCCCAAATATATTAGAGCAGTGTGCAATTTCGTCAGTGACGCCCTCCCCCCAACCACCCCCTCCCCCAATTCTCTCGCCGGTTGCCAGCTTGTCCCATTGGCCGCCCCCAGTGAAAGGTCCGCCTTCAGCTTGGCCTCTGCTTCCCCACGACGATGTTGCCAAGAGCAAAGCATGATGGGTGTTTGAGAGGCGGGGGGAAGTCGTCAAGGCCTGGGCTGAAGGGGCAGTTCACCCCCCGGAAGGTCGGAGGTCAGTCCTTGGCCTCGTCTTCATGGTGGTGGTGGTTGGAGGCCTCTTCTCCTGGGTGGTGGTGGCCATAGGGGTGGGGGTGAGGACCCTCAGCTGGCAGGTTCTCGTCGCCGTTGACGTAGACGTTGAGGAGCGCCCCCTCTTGGCTCTGCTCCTTTCCACATGCCTGGCAGCTGCAGTGGAGGATCTTCTCCACCAGTTTGTCCACCCTGGGGATGTCTTCATTGCTGGGGCAGTCCAGTGTCACCTGGCGGAAGGAGAAGACATCAGAACACACAGAAAGAGCTTGGCTGCTGGATCAGGCCAATGGCCCATCCAGTCCAGTCTCCTGTTCTCACAGCAGTCAACCTGTAGGAACCCCTCAAGCAGCACCTGAACTCAAGACCCCTCTCCTCTCCTGCGGTTCCCACCAGCTGCTATTCAGAAGCACTGCTGCCTCTTGCCGTACGTAGCTCTCAGGGCTAGCGGCCATCAGTGGCTGGCTCCTCCCAAAATTTGGCTCACCATCTTTTTTCAGAGAGCCACCACAATCATCTAACATATAACACCGGTCCTGAAAGACCTACATTGGCTCCCAGGACGTTTCTGAGCACAATTCAAAGTGTTGGTGCTGACCTTGAAAGCCCTAAACAGCCTTGGCCCAGAATACCTGAAGGAGTGTCTCCACCCCCATTATTCAGCCTGGACACTGAGGTCCAGCTCTGAGGGCCTTCTGGTGGTTCCCTCCCTGCGAGAAGTGAGGTTACAGGGAACCAGGCAGAGGGCCTTCTCGCTGGTGGCGCCCCCCCTGTGGAATGCCCTCCCATCAGATGTCAAGGAAATAAACAACTATCTGACTTTTAGAAGACATCTGAAGGCAGCCCTGTTTAGGGAAGCTTTTAATGTTTAATGTCTTAATGTGTTTTAATGTTTGATGTTTTATTGTATTTTTAATATTTTGTTGGAAGCCGCCCAGAGTGGCTGGGGAAACTCAGCCAGATGGGCAGGGTATAAATAATAATATATCATCAACATCTAAGAACATCATGAGCTGGGTCAGGTCAAAGTCTCATCTAGTCCAGCTTCCTGTTCTCACAGGGACCAACAAGATGCCACTTATGGGAAACCTGCAAACAGGATCTGACCATAAGAGCACGCTCGCCTTCCTGCTTTTTTTGTAGCAACTGGAATTCAGAATAATTGCTGCCTCCAACCATACAAGCAGAGCATAGTGATCACAGTTAGTGAATTTCTCTAATCCTCTTTCTAAAGCCATTGCAGGTAGTACCCATCGCAACATCTTGTATGCACCTAAGGGCGAGGTCTAATAAGAAACTTAAGTCTGGCTACCAGATCAGGCTAGTGGCCTACTTAGCCCTCATCCTGCACTGACATCGGCCAACCAGGTGCAACAGCAACATTCTTCCCAGTTGTGATTCCCACTCTAGCCCCCTACTTGCTGCCCCACAGTGAATCCCCCCTCCACACGAATATTCCATCTATTTATTTATTAGAGAGGGGATGATAATGGATATTCAGCGAACAGCCCTTCTTGGACGATCACCGCACAATTTTCCATCCTGAGCGGCATTACTTACCACTTCCCACATGGAGAGAGCTGGCATGCAGGAGTCACAGTGCACCAGGGACTCGGTGGACTGTGGAAAGGTGTTGGGAACGCTGTAGCTGAAACACTGCCCCAAGCAGGCTCTGCAGACAAGAGGTGAAGATTAGGTAAGGTAAAGGCAAAGGGACCCCTGACCATTAGGTCCAGTCGAGTCTGACTCTGGGGTTGTGGCACTCATCTTGCTTTATTGGCCAAGAGAGCCGACGTACAGCTTCTGGTTCATGTGGCCAACATGACTAAGCCGCTTCTGGCGAACCAGAGCAGCACACAGAAACGTGTTTTACCTTTCCCACTGGAGTGGTACCTATTTATCTACTTCACTTTGACGTGCTTTCGAACTGCTAGGTTGGCAGGAGTAAGGACCAAGCAACGGGAGCTCACCCCGTTGCGGGGATTCGAACCGCCAACCTTCTGATTGGCAAGTCCTAGGCTCTGTGGTTTAACCCACAGTGCCACCCACGTCCCAGGTGAAGATTAAGGTAAAGGTAAAGGGACCCCTGACTATTAGGTCCAGTCGTGACCGACTCTGGGGTTGCCCGCTCATCTTGCTCTATAGGCCGAGGGAACCAGCGTTTGTCCGCAGACAGCTTCCGGGTCATGTGGCCAGCAGCACTAAGCCGCTTCTGGTGAACCAGAGCAGCACATGGAAACGGCATAGGTGAAGATTAGGAAGATGCTAAAAGCCTGCGAGATGAGGGTTGGGTTCAGAACTGGGGAGGGCGGTGTTCAGGAGACCAAACTTTCCAAGTGAACTGAGACCATCCCTTGCCTCTTAATTAAGAAAGCAGAAGCATTTTTACTTGGAATTGTAGGAGATGATATAAATAAAAAGGACTGTAAGTTGTTTCTATATGCAATGACGGCAGCAAGAATATTATTGGCACAAAAATGGAAGCAAGAAGAACTACCGACGAAAGAAGAATGGAGGATGAAACTGATGGACTATGCAGAACTAGATAAATTAACAGGAAGGATACGAAACCTGCGGGACCAGAGATTCTTAGAAGACTGGAGTAAATATATGAACTATTTGAAAAGAAATTGTGATGAACAGATTACGCTAGTAGGTTTGCAAGAAGTTTTGTAAGGTGAAATATTGCAAGAAAGATAATGAGGAGAATTATTAGTCAAGGATAATTAAAGGTAATATGAAATTAAGAAATGGATAATAAGTGATAAAGAACGGAAAATCATCAGAGGTGTTGACGGAAGTCTAAAAATATTGTATAAGATGAGAAGTTATGTTGCATGACTGTTGGAACTGATATGTTAAAAAATTAATAAAAATGTATATTAAAAAAGAGAGACCATCCCTTGCCTTCACTGCCCCTAGCTACCTCCATCCCAGCTCTGACATCTTTTAATGCAAGGATGGGGGAACCTGCAGCTCTCGAAAGGTTTCTCAACTACAACACTGGCCACTGGCAATAAGCTGGCTGCGTCCATTGCGGACTGAAGTCTGAAAACAGCTAGAATTAGGCCATCACTTGCCTTCACTGCCCCTAGCTACCTTTAATACAGGGAAGGGGACAATTGGCTATGCTGGGCCCAAGCATGGCCAACAGGTGGTGCTAGAGAGCAAAATGGAATCCTACAACATCTGGAGAACGCCAGGTTCCCCTTCCCCAAACTAGATCATCACTTGCCTTCACTGTCCCTAGCTACCTTTAATACAGGGAAGGGGACCATTGGTCATGCCGGGCCCAAGCATGGCCAACAGGAGGTGCTAGAGAGCAAAATGGAATCCTACAACATCTGGAGAATGACAGGTTCCCCCTCCCCAAACTAGACCATCATTTGCCTTCACTGTCCCTAGCTACCTCCATCACATCTCTGACTTCAGTTGTTTCTGGTCTCCAACTCCCATCTACCCTCACCATTAGACCTGCTGGTTTTGACTGATGGTTTTGACAACAGCTCAAGGGCCATAGATTCCACATCCCTGTTTTACATCCTTGCTATCTTTTTTACTTATTATTCTTTTATTTCGAGCGTTTGTTTGATGTCATAAAATTTATATAGTGCTTGATTGTAAAAACAACAACAACAACAACACCCACCTCAAAGCGATTTGCAAAAAGAATAAAACAAAATTATCGGTGAAAACAGTTAAAAACAGCAACTTAAAACATTTTAAAAAATTAAATAACCTAAAAAACATTAGACTACATGTGGGTATTCTACATATCTGCGTAGGCTTGCCTAAACAACAACAATTTTTTAGCAGCCACTGAAAGCAGTATAGTAAATGAAAGAAAATAAAATTATTACAGGTGCCTGTAATAGGCAGGGAGTTCCAAAGGCTGGGTGCTGCCACGTTAAAAAATTGAGTTCTTACAAATGTGGAACTATTAACAGTGCCATGTGTGCCACTTTTCGTCACGGCGGAAAATCACGATGCTTTTACTTGTGATACATTAGCAGGAAGAGGCAGAAGTTAATTTCCGGAGTCGTGCTGGCCAGAGCTGGTGGTGAAGAAATGGGTTTCTGTGCAGTCTGTTTGAAACTGACTCAACCCCCCCCCCCTTTTTCTTCTTTCTCCAAGAGAGCAGTGGCGTAGCGTGGGGGGTGCCAGGGGGGCCGGCCGCACCGGGCGCAACATGGGCGGGGGGCGCGCTCGCACTAGCAGCTCTCTGCCCCTACTAAAATCCACGGGTTAGGGAGCCCACGCTCGCTCGGCTTGGCGAGGAGGTCGCGGAAGGGGGAGAGCGAAGCCTTCTGCCGCGGGCAAAAAAAGGAGAGGGAGCCGGGCGGGCGGGCGGGCTGGCTGGCTGGCGGGGGTCTGGCTGCGCCTGCTGCTGCCGTTGCCGCTGCTGCCGGGGCTTTGACAGCTTGGCGAAGCGGAGGGAGAGGAGCTTTATGGTAATTGCGGCTCTCTCTCTACTGGCCGCCTGGGTAGTGAGCCGAGCTGAGCAGGGAGTCTGGCGAGGGGGCGGGAAGAGACTTTTCCACCTCGCCTGGTCAAAAAGGAGAGCGGAGTCTCCTCAGGGCGCCCTCAGGCAGGGCAAGGCAAGCAGAGCGAGGAGGAGAGAGAGGGGAAGGGGGGGGGAAGCAGCCAGGAAACGCTGCGGTGTGGAGGAGGAATCAATTAAGGAGAGAAAGCGAAAAGCCTTGGAGAAAGGGAAAAAAGGAAAGAAAAGAGGCAGCTCCAGGAGAGCGCGGGGGAAAGAGAAGCCTCGCTGCTGCTGCTTGGGAGAGTAAATTACTGTACTTGCCTTGCCCCGGGTTAGGGGGTGCAAATTACTTGCCTTGCCCCGGGTGCTGATAACCCACGCTACGCCGCTGCAAGAGAGGATTTCTAAAATGCATTAACAAGCTGTTGAGCAAATGCATAACAAGAACACTGCTGAATAAACAAAGCTCTCTCCTTTATCAGTCACGGCAAAGGATGACCTTGGCTGTTCCAATGGAGTAGGGATGGCACATCCAGGTCTTATCTTACATTCTCAACACACTTTGACGTACAGACCTAGTTCGGGAACAGTGCCAGAGTGTGTTCTTGGAGTTGGTGACCTCTTGCTCCAAGATAAGAGTATAGGAACAGGAATACACTTTTATGGTCAGGAAGGAAAACCCTTTTATGGTTAAGAGTACCAGAGCAGGAACATCTGTGATGTCTACCTGCGTGTATAGGCTGACGTGGTTGGATTCCTGGGGAAGGGGGGAGAGGGTGCCTGGAGGATATATATACTGCATGAAATCTCTCATTTCTTTGGACTTGCTGTGGACTGACCATGCAAGTGCCTTTCTGCTGCTCCGGAGAGCAGAAATAAAGAACTCTTTCTCTGAACCAACCCTCGGTGTCATTTGACTTCCTTCCTCCCATCCAGGAGCAACGCTCACCCTACCAACTGGTAAAGTCCAATAAGGCTACAGTGGAAGTTCGGAGTGCGACACAGCTTGGGGAAGATGGCTATGGGAGATCTGGAGATGTTGGATCCATTGGCCCAGTACTATACCTGTTCTGGATGGATTTGGACTCACACCCGCTGTGCCCAACGATCTGGGTGATGTTCTTCGCCTCGCACCAGGCGCTCTTGTCTGGAAAGAGGGCCAGCTTGCTAATGGGAGGAGGCGCCGCCAGGATCAAGACCGGGACGAGGGTGGTCACCAGGAGCTTCAGCATCTTGGCCTTTTCCGACAAAATCCTAGAACTGGGGGAAAGGGGTTCGAGAAGGATAAGAAGCGTCAGAACACCAGAAGAGTCTGCATTATATATTCGTAGCGTAGCGTAAAACCTTTATTGGCATCACCTACAACATCCAAAACAAATCAATACAGAATTACCACTACTTTCTTGGGCTCCATGATGACTGCGGATGGTGACAGCAGTCACGAAATAAAAAGACGCCTGCTTTTTGGGAGAAAAGCAATGGCAAACCTAGACAGCATCTTAAAAAGCAGAGACATCACCTTGCCAACAAAGGTCCGTCTAGTTAAAGCTATGGTTTTCCCAGTAGTGATGTATAGAAGTGAGAGCTGGACCATAAAGAAGGCTGATTGCCAAAGAATTGATGCTTTTGAATTATGGTGCTGGAAGAGACTCTTGAGAGTCCCATGGACTGCAAGAAGATCAAACCTATCCATTCTTAAGGAAATCAGCCCTGAGTGCTCACTGGAAGGACAGATCGTGAAGCTGAGGCTCCAGTACTTTGGCCACCTCATGAGAAGAGAAGACTCCCTGGAAAAGACCCTGATGTTGGGAAAGATGGAGGGCACAAGGAGAAGGGGACGACAGAGGACGAGATGGTGGGACAGTGTTCTCAAAGCTACCAGCATGAGTTTCACCAAACTGCGGGAGGCAGTGGAAGACAGGAGTGCCTGGCGTGCTCTGGTCCATGGGGTCACGAAGAGTCGGACACGACTAAACGACTAAACAACAACAATGAAGGACTTGATTGGGAGTTGCCATGGGCGAGTGGGAATTGCTTGCTGGTGTGTGGATTAGGGGCATAAGAATAGAAGAAGAGTCCTGCTGATCTAGTCTAGTATCCTGTTCTCACAGGGCCTGACCAGATGCCTCTTCTGGGAAACCCGAGAGCAGGATTCGAATACAGAAGCAATTCTCCCCTGCTGGCAACTGATATTCTCAAGCATCTGTTCTGCCGGGACAGGGCTGTAGCTCAGGGGCAGAGCATCTGATTTGCATGCAGAAGGTCCCAGGTGTAGTTTCTGGCATCTCCAGAGACCCCCTGTCCCAAACCCTTGGAGAAACAACGCCAGTTAGTGTGTGCATGAGGCAGTTTCCCATGTTTCTAACAGAATGCTGATGTTTCAGAGTGTGGCCAGTAGGTGGAGCTCCAGGGCAAGACAAGACGGTGGCCAACATAGAAGCCAACACCTAGGGGTTGAGGTCTCTCCACCCCCCCATAAAATATTTGAGGGGGCCGCCCCCCACTAAAAATTAATGAGCATTGCCATTCAAATAGTGTGCATGTGCTACATGTGACCTTTTTAAAAAAATTGAAATATAACTTTATTGAATAATACAATCAAATTTCCAGACATTATCTGCAAAAACACAATTCTTTACATATTTGGCAGACATAAACTGTGAAAGAAGATAGAGAGTAAGAAGAAATGAAAAAAGTAAAAAAGGAAATGCTGTTTTCCATAAACAGTAATTCCAGAATTACACTTACACACATTATAACATAACAAATCTTAATTAAAATATCTTAAAAGACTTCCACCACCTAAACCACACTTCTTCTGTTATTTAATTCTCCTTTACCTCTGTTCTTCACTTCCATCCCTTTAGATCCCTTAGGAACACCATGTGACCTATATACAGGGTGGGGTTTACCTGCCCCCCTCAATATTTTATTCACGTTAGCATCCCTGGTTGCCAACTGACCACAGAAAAATCTTCCTGGGATGCTCTTCTGCCTTTGGTACCAGCAGAATGTGAAGAAATTGGCTCTTCACCAGCATGAAGGGAAGCAATATCACCATCTCAAAAAATAAAATGAATTTAAAATAAATTACGTGGGGCTGATAATTTTTCAGGTGGTTTGAGACAGTGGTAATACGTCTCTTCATGCTGCCAAATACAGTGGTACCTTGGTTTGCATACGCTTTGGATTACAAACATGTCAAACCCGGAAGTACGTATCCTGGTTTGCAACCTTTTTTTGGATTACAACCCATTCTTTTTGGATTACAATTTTTTTTGGGAGGCCCCATTGGCGAAAGTGTGCCTTGGGTTACAACCTGTTTTGGTTTACAAACGGACCTCCAGAACAGATTATGGTTGTAAACCAAGGTACCACTGTAGTCCATTTTTATTTTTATTCCATCCTTTCTCCCAGGAACGAGGTGTTGTTGTTGTTGTTGTTATTATTATTATTATTATTATTATTATTATTATTATTATTATTATTATTATTATTATTATTTTCCACAACGCTTTATATTTTTAAGAAAAGAATCCAAAGCTGTTTAGAACACATTAAAACAGGCACAGGCAAACTCGGCCCTCCAGATGTTTTGGGACTACAACTCCCATCATCCCTATCTAACAGGACCAGTGGTCAGGAATGATGGGAATTGTAGTCTCAAAACATCTGGAGGGCCGAGTTTGCCTATGCCTGCATTAAAACATCATATAAAACAATCCAGAGTTAAGAAGACAGTGTCCTCAAAACGTCGATGGCAAGCTTTGAAGCAGTAGATCAATTAACCAGAGCTTTAGCTGATTATTAGTGAGCTCCTTTGGTTCTGGTGTGTTATGGTCAACAGAAGGAAAGATGTTTGGACAAGCTCTGTTGCTGCAGTTAAGAAGACGCCATCCTCAACGCATGATTTGCAAGCTGTAAAATCATCCCTAAACTTAGACCTTCACTTGCCTTCACTGCCTCCATTACTACTATGTGATCAAAAGCATTTTGATCTGACTGGCGCGTAGGGGAAGGAACTGTCACTTTCTAATATAAAGGATGCGTGCCGTTGGTTCTCAGGAGTACTATGAAATCCATAACCATTGGGAAAGAAATTGAAAATGAAACTGCCACTATTGCAATGCCGTTATACAAAATCTGTGGTACCTCCCCATCTGCTGTGATTCCTGCATTGCATAGGGTCAGACTAGATGAGTCTTGGAGTGCCCTTCCAACTTTCCAATTCTGAGATTCTATGAATATCATGTACAAAATGGATATTGTAGAGTTGGAAAAGGTTCCGAAGAAAGGGAAACCCAAAATTTTAACAAGGGTGGGTGGGTGTGGAGCAACTCCCTTATGAGGAAAAGTTGCGACAGCTGGAGTGTTTTGGTTCAGAGAAAAGGTAAGAGGCGAAATGATAGAAATTTATAAAATTATTTGCAGCATGGAGAAAACGGATAGAGAAAGGGTTTTTTCTCCCTCTCTCATAACATCAGAACTTGTGTATACTCTGTGAACCTGGATGTTGGAGGATTTAGGACAGATTTTTTTAAAAACACCTGTGGAACTCACTTCCACAGGAAGTGGGAAACGTCCACCAACCGAGATGGCCTTAAAAGAGGATTAGACAAACCGATCCAGCAAGTTCTTCTTGTGGTCTTACAATATTACAGTGGTACCTCGGGTTACATACGCTTCAGGTTACAGACTCTGCTAACCCAGAAATAGTGCTTCAGGTTAAGAACTTTGCTTCAGGATGAGAACAGAAATTGTGCTCCGGCGGCAGCAGGAGGCCCATTAGCTAAAGTGGTGCTTGAGGTTAAGAACAGTTTCAGGTGGACCTCCGGAATGAATTAAGTACTTAACCCAAGGTACCACTGTACAAGATATAGTAGACTTGGTAAACTCTCTGGCTCTCATTGATTTTGCATGTTAACATCTCACACCATTTTCAACGTTGCTCAGCTACAAGACGTGTTTTTAAAAGGACTCGTTCATTATTTTTTTCTCGGCTTCACAAGCTCGTGCCCTTTAAAAAAAACAAGCCAGACACTTGCAAGTCTTTGCTCCGAGATGTCAAGCCGGTGTTCCCTGCACAGACTTGCCCCAAGAGGATTTCGTACTCCACATTGGCACGGGCAGAAAACCGGTCTCGGGTACACAGGCAAGATGCAACTGGGTACCCAAACAGACATGTATTGACACGGACTCTTGCCCAACCACCCTTGTACGGCAGCCAAGACGCAAAGCCATGAGCAGCCCTCAATCACCACCCTCCCAATCTTTCCCTGAGCCTTGTTTATAAAGATCTCCCTTCCGTCATGCGAGCTCAAACCCGCACGGACAGATGAAGTCAGCAGGCCTGGAGCTGTCAGGGAAAAGAGGACAACATCGAAAGCAACAACTCCTACACTCAGGATGATTTGATGGAAATGTCGCCATACAGGCATTGGAAATGGTGTTGGGATGTTGCACTAAGCGCATACCCTCCAACCTTTTTCTGATGAAAAACGCGACATCCTATTCTATTGTTGTTGTAGTTACAGTATATCGTGCCCATCTCATTGGGTTGCCCCAGCCACTCTGGGCGGCTTCCAACATATATATAAAACATAATAAAACATTAAATGTTTTTTAAAAACTTCCCTATACAGGGGCTGCCTTCAGACGTCTTCTAAAGGTTGTCTAGTTACTTAACTCCTTGGCTTGGGGGGTTGCATAACTCCTCCAACATTTCTCCGATGAAAATCGGGATGTCCTAAGGAAAAGCGAGTATGGGACGTGGGTGGCGCTGTGGGTTAAACCACAGAGCCTAGGACTTGCCAATCAGAAGGTCGGCGGTTCGAATCCCCGTGTTGGGGTGAGCTCCCGTTGCTGAGTCCTGGCAGTTCAAAAGCACGTCAAAGTGCAAGTAGATAAATAGGTACCACTCCGGTGGGAAGGTAAACGGCGTTTCTGTGCGCTGCTCTGGTTTGTCAGAAGCGGCTTAGTCATGACCCGGAAGCTGTACGCCGGCTCCCTCGGCCGGTAAAGCGAGATGAGCGCTGCAACCCCAGAGTCGGCCACGACTGGACCTAATGGTCAGGGGTCCCTTTACCTTTACCTTTAAGGAAAAGCGGGACATTCCAGGATCTGATCAAATCTGGGACTGTCCCTAGATTCAGGATCAGTGTTAGAAACTGAGATAGGAAAGGTAGGAGCTAAATGGCTCCTTAAACCTAGATTAGGGGAGCAACAACGGAATGTCTAGGCAAGCTTTTTTTTAATAACAAGAATACAAAGCTGAAAATGAACCAACTGTGGCTGAAATCTTATATTCATTTTTCACATGGTCTAGTCCTCATCTGAAGACTGCAAAAAAAGGCATACTTCCCCTGCCCACCCCCCTAATATTCTTAAGAGGATCTCTTCTCCAGTCTTCAGAGAGTAGCTGGAAGGGGGGTGGGGCAGGAAAAGGTTCTCCTTTCCTTCCACTCTGCATTAATAATAATAATAATAATAATAATAATAATAATAATAATAATAATTTATTTATATCCCGCCCTCCCCAGCTGAAGCCGGGCTCAGAGCGGCTAACAACAGTAAAAATAACACAGTTTACATAAAATCACAATCAATCTGAAATCTTAGGCGCAGTACCTCTCCCAGAGCTCAGAAACTGCTCGCTCTAATGAAATTCCCGGTCGCAAAATGTGCCTAGAACAATGGGAGTTTCGAACGCTGTCCGGGATGCACCAGAAGTTTGTCTCGGGACAGATAAAATTCAGGACTTCTTCAGGCCGTGCGTAGTCAGACTGTGGAAATCTCCTGTCCTGTCCCCTTTACAAAGACCTGAGGAATGAGATCACCACCCCACTCTTACTCACCATCCCAGGCCACCCATCTGCGGCCACATTGTTCTTTCTGTTATCAGATCAAAATGATCAGACAACAGCAAAGGTTGCTAGGTTTATCGAGGGTGCAATGAGAGTAAGGGCCACTATCTGAACGATAGTCTTGATAATTTGATTGTCCTTTTTATCCATTGTTGTCTTTTTAATTGTATATATTGCTTGTTTTATGTTGCTATGGCCGTTGGCTAATGCAAATAAAGTTTATCTATCCTATCTGTCAGACTGTGGAACTCGCTGCAACAGGAAACGGTGATGGCCACCAACTTGGATGGCTTTAAAAGAGGATGAGGCGAATTCATGGAGGAAAGAACTATATCAGTGGCTGCTGGCTCTGCTCTGTCTCGATGGACAGAGGCAGTGATGCTTCTGAGTGACAGTTTCTGGAAGCCATGGGAGGATAGAGGGCTTTTGTATTCAGTTCCTGCTTGAGAGCTTCTCAGAGACACCTGGTTGGCCACCATGAGAACAGGATTCTGTGCTAGATGGGCCCCTGGCCTGATCCTGTTGAAGACTCTGCTCATGCCCTTGAGCTTCTCTAGAAGGCCTTGTTGCCTAACCCCCAGTGGAGGCCAGTCCAGAACAACGAGGTGCAAAGGGCCCCTGGCTCAGCGACAGAACACTTGCTTTGCATGCAGAAGGTCCTGGGTTCAAATCCTCAGCATTGCTAGGGAGGGCTGGGAAAGAAACCCTGGGAAGCCAGGGCAACTATAGACAATAATACAGTGGTACCTCGGGTTACAGACACTTCAGGTTACAGACTCCGCTAACCCAGAAATAGTACCTCAGGTTAAGAACTTTGCTTCAGGATGAGAACAGAAATTGCGCGGCGGCAGCGTGGCAGCAGCGGGAGGCCCCCTAGCTAAAGTGGTGCTTCAGGTTAAGAACAGTTTCAGGTTAAGAACGGACCTCCAGTATGAATTAAGTTCTTAACCCGAGGTACCACTATACTTAGGCTAAGATTTGGTGTGAAGGTTTCCTGTGCTCCTATCCCAGAGCTGCTACAGTGGTACCTCAGGTTAAGTACTTAATTCGTTCCGGAGGTCTGTACTTAACCTGAAACTGTTCTTAACCTGAAGCACCACTTTAGCTAATGGAGCCTCCCGCTGCTGCTGCACTGCCGGAGCACAATTTCTGTTCTCATCCTGAAGCAAAGTACTTAACCCGAGGTAATATTTCTGGGTTAGCGGAGTCTGTAACCTGAAACGTATGTAACCTGAAGCGTATGTAACCTGAGGTACCACTGTATCCTCATTCTGGGGGCATTTAATCCTGCAGGGAGTGTGGCGTCGTATATTTAAAACACCATTACGCCACTTAACTGTCATGGAGAATCCTGTGAATGGCAATTTCTTAACAGCGCTGATCTCACCGAGGTACAATCCCCAGCACCCAAACTAGAGTGGTGCATGCTCTAGTTATCTCCCGCTTGGACTACTACAATGCGCTCTACGTGGGGCTACCTTTGAAGGGTATCCAGAAACTACAACTAATTCACAATGCGGCACCTAGACTGGTGACTGGGAGTGGCCACCGAGACCACATAACACCGGTCTTGAAAGATCTACATTGGCTCCCAGTAAGTTTCCAAGCACAATTCAAAGTGTTGGTGCTGACCTTTAAAGCCCTAAACAGCCTCGGTCCAGTATACCTGAAGGAACATCTCCACCTCCATTGTTCTGCCCGGTGCCCCCCCCCCCCGTGGAATGCCCTCCCACCAGATGTCAAGGAAATAAACAACTACCTGACTTTTAGAAGACATCAGGGAAGTTTTTAATGTGTGGCATTTTGATGTATTTTTAATCTTTGTTGGAAGCTGCCCAGAGTGGCTGGGGAAACCCAGCCAGATGGGTGGGGTACAAATAAATTATTATTATTATTATTATTATGGTTCCCAGGACTCTCCACGAGTGTTAAAAGTGGTACAACAGGACTATAAATGCATTGTCCTTTGCCTCAGGATGTTTTTCTCCCTGGGGCAAAGGACAAGGTCCCCCTCCCCTCAATTTGACACCCAGAATGGCTGTTGGGGGGGCAGTCCTCCATTTGAGTGCCCTTTGGGTCCCTTCCTACCCTACAATTCTCTGATTCTATGTCCTAAATAATGAAAACTTGACAGATGCCTTGATGTTGCTCATCAACAGTTAGCCACCAGCATACTAGTCATAAATACTCCCTGTCGCGGTGAGATGTATTACATTTCCATTTAAAGGACAGATGTTCTTTCTAAACCTACATCGATATTTACAAATCAGCACGAGCAGATTTTATGCGCAACAGTACCCTCTTTTGTGCTTCAGGTTAAACATGTGCTGGACGGAACTGTTGTTGTTTAGTTGTTTAGTCGTATCCGACTCTTCGTGACCCCATGGACCAGAGCACGCCAGGCACTCCTGTCTTCCACTGCCTCCCGCAGTTTGGTCCAACTTATGCTGGTAGCTTCGAGAACACTGTCCAACCATCTCGTCCTCTGTCGTCGCCTTCTCCTTGTGCCCTCCATCTTTCCCAACATCAGGGTCTTTTCCAGGGAGTCTTCTCTTCTCATGAGGTGGCCAAAGTATTAGAGCCTCAGCTTCAGGATCTGTCCTTCCAGTGAGCACTCAGGGCTGATTTCCTTCAGAATGGATCTTCTTGCAGTCCATGGGACTCACAAGAGTCTCCTCCAGCACCAGAATTCAAAAGCATCAATTCTTTGGCGATCAGCCTTCTTTATGGTCCAGCTCTCACTTCCATACATCACTACTGGGAAAACCATACCTTTAACTACACGGACCTTTGTCGACAAGGTGATGTCTCTGCTTTTTAAGATGCTGTCTAGGTTTGTCATTGCTTTTCTCCCAAGAACTAGATGGTCTTAAAAGTGTCTGTGCAAAAGGCAAAATCTGCCCGCTTATTCCTCAGCGAGACGTTTTGCTTCTAGGGATGCTTCAGGAGAGAGCCATGCTCTAAGCATCTCTCCAGCACTTCCCACGAACACCCTTTTAAAGAAGGCACCCTCAAATATTGATCAAATACTGGGGCTGCAGCTGATAAGTGCCATGGAATTGCACGAAGACCTGAAAGGATTTGGCAGGTAAAACACAATGGTGTTTAACGCACTGCGGTCTTTGACAGGCAACATGCAGAGGCATCTGGCAGTATTCAAAGGGGCAACATGCAATGGCATTTAATACTGGGCAGGTGACATGCAAATGCATTTAGAAAGTGACTGCTAAACGGATAGCTAAACGGTGGTAAATAAGAGGCAGCTAGAGTGCGTATTATAGCTAAGCAAATCAGTCTCTTAAGCTTAAGCCAAGAAAGAGTATTCTCTATAAGACTGAATATCAATATACGTATCAAGACTTTGAGATTAGACCACTGAAGAAGCCCGGAATACTATCTTGGGAGTGTGCTACCTGCAAGCCCCAGTTAAAGGGCCCCATCGGGGGTGAACAGCGGCCTCTTCATTACTTGGACTGCCAGGGTGAAACAGGTGCAAAACGCCAGCGCCCTGTCTCTATTTACAACTCTAATAGCATCTCTCGGTATTGTGAATAACACCAAACTTACCTTTTGTTGGTATCTTCATGAACTTATCTAATAGACTGAGTTAAGCATTTGTGGGTTAAACCACAGAGCCTAGGACTTGCCGAACAGAAGGTCGGCGGTTCGAATCCCCACGACGGGGTGAGCTCCCGTTGCTCTGTCCCAGTTCCTGCTAACCTAGCAGTTTGAAAGCACGTCAAAGTCCAAGTAGATAAATAGGTACCGCTCTGGCGGGAAGGTAAACGGCGTTTCCGTGCGCTGCTTTGGTTCACCAGAAGCGGCTTAGTCATGCTGGCCACATGACACGGAAGCTGTACGCCAGCTCCCTCGGCCAATAAAGCGAGATGAGCGCCGCAACCCCAGAGTCGGTCACAACTGGACTTAATGGTCCCTTTACCTTTACCTTTAAGCATTTGAAAAATCTATTGAAACCAGACATTATAAGTTCATCTTAGGCTGGTTAGTTTGCAAGTCTCTGTGGCTTTATTTAATGTTTTGTATTTTTCTCAGAAGGTTGATAAAGAATATATAATTTACTATTCTGTGTATATTAATCGCCAACATGTTGCATGAGTCGCACTATTTCTATCCACACAGGTTGCATTTTTCCAGCAGAGTGTGTATTATAGCAGATCACTTGCCTTTTGGACAGAACAGCCTTTCCCATACCTTGCTAAGACTCACACTACAAGAGTGACGTAAGGGGCAAAGCTAGGTTTCTAACAGACCTCATAAATTGCAGGAACGGAATCTCAAAACAAGAGATTATTCCAGATTAATTAACACAGGGTATGAGCACCACAGAAGCTGAGCATTAATCCCACCCCCAATTAAAAAAAAGTCACATTAGACTTCTTTTAATATGTCTACATATACTTGATTTTGCCGAACATCACAAGCCAGCAAATAAATCTTCATGCCATACCTCAACTGGGTCCTTACAGGACAGAAATTCTTGACATCAGTCCCAGTTAATGTCGCCCTGCACAGCGTGAACCCAGCACGAAAACAAACCTTTTAAAAAAATAAAAATATCAAAAAAATAGGTGGCCATCCATGCCCTCTGCTTTTATTTTTGTTTTAACTGCATTGATGAAGATGGAGAGAACCTAAATTTACGGAGGCAATTTTGCCAAGAGACAATTGAAAGTTGCCTCCAACTAAGAATCAGAATCAGAAGAATTTTTATTAGAATCAGCCACTAGCCATAGCAATAAAATAAAATACAATGTATTGAAGTTAGAGGTAAAAACTATGCAAAATACTTTCTGGAAGTTTACTAAGTTTTACTCAGAGTAGACACATTGAAGTTCATAGACCTCGGTTACCCACAGCCGTTCATCATCAACGGGTCTGTTCTATGTAGGATTAGCATTCGATGCAAACACCCAACAAATGTGCTCCTTATCAGAATTATTCCATTTCCACTCTTATGGAGCAAAGCTATGAAACACTTTTTAAAAGATGTGGGTAGAGAGGAAAAATTAGTCACTATTAAGAAAAGCACACACCACCACAAAAGGCTTTTTGAAAATCAGGGGTCTCTGCTGCATTATAATGATGGCTAATCGCTTGCAAATTCTGGATGGTTTATAAAATGTAGAAGCATTCAGACCGCTGTCAGTGAAATTTGCAAATAAACCCACAACCAATCTTGCGTGTTCTCTTGCTTGAGGTTTTCCTGTTGTTGTTTTTTTCCAGTGCCACTTAATAAAGAGACCTGTGAAACTCCAAACCTTGCAGACTTTCCCATCACCTTAAATTGGCTCAGGAAAAAACAGTTTTATGGGCTGTAGAGGTTTAGGATAGACTTCATCACCGCTGTGGAAGGGATCTGTGTGTGCCATTTGCGTAAACAGCAACCCCTGTAATCAGTTCTGGCAATGAAAGGTTGTATGTGCAAACACGAACATACACAAGCATAGAATCATCAAATTGTAGAACTGGAGGGGACTCCAAGGGTCATCTAGTCCAACCCTCTGCCACGAAGCAATCCTACAAAAGTTTAAGGAAGCTTTTAATGTTTGATGTACAGTATTACGGTATTTTAATATTTTGTTGGAAGCTGCCCAGAGTGGCTGGGGAAGCCCAGCCAGATGGGTGGGGTATAAATAATAAATTGTTGTTGTTGTTATTCAGCTATTCTGTCACATTAGGGGGGGGAATCAACCTACCTCGTAATCATTCAAGCATCCCAACTTAGGAAAGAGTTTTGCTGAAGCAAGTTAAGCTTTACTTCCAAAGAACTACATTTCGGATCAAATTGTTCTCAAGAGCAACATCTAGCTGGAACAGCTCCTTCTTTTAATTTCTGATGTACTTCTTGCTGCTCTGCATCACTTCCCAAAATCCTGTTCATCATATTCCTGGACTTCTGGGGGAACAACCTGTCTGGTTCAGCCCAAATTGTATCCTCTTCTCTAGCACACACACTAACACACACACATATTCACATTTGCTGGGTGGAGAAGAGACAGCCTCAGAATTTGGTGTGTCCTTGGGCAAGGCATGTTCATTGTTATTGTTGTTGTTTAGTCTTTTAGTCGTGTCCGACTCTTCGTGACCCCCTGGACCAGAGCACGCCAGGCACTCCTGTCTTCCACTGCCTCCCGCAGTTTGGTCAAACTCATGCTGGTAGCTTCGAGAACACTATCCAACCATCTCGTCCTCTGCCGTCCCCTTCTTGTGCCCTCCATCTTTCCCAACATCAGGGTCTTCTCTTCTCATGAGGTGGCCAAAGTATTGGAGCCTCAGCTTCAGGATCTGTCCTTCCAGTGAGCACTCAGGGCTGATTTCCTTCAGAATGGATAGGTTTGATCTTCTTGCAGTCCATGGGACTCTCAAGAGTCTCCTCCAGCACCATAATTCAAAAGCATCAATTCTTTGGCGATCAACTTTCACTTCCATACATCACTACTGGGATGTATGTTCATTGAGGGACCCTTTTATCCAGAAGGGGCCAGGACACGCAGTCTTCTCTGACCATCTGGGGCAGGGGGGCTAAATTGTTGGGGCATTGGACTTCAGCATTATATGACTCCAAGAAATCTCTCCTTGTTCCTCCTTTGATGCTGAACCCACGAGGGTGGGACGGGTGAGTGGCCAGCGGTTGCATTGGCCCTAGATTTGAACACGTGGATTTGATTTGATTGACTGTATCTTTACGCCGCTTTACATTCAAATTAATCTCAAAGCGGCTTACCACCAATAAACAACCTTAGCATAATAAAACATACCAGCTCTTCGCGAATACAGCATACATCGTATAAGATAATCCACAAATTATCAATAAAACAGTTGCAATCTGAGCAAAACTAAAAAATGAGCTAAACCTCACAATGACGGCAAGTCATGTGGTTAACAAATCAATGCAGCATTTAGAATCCATAAAACAATATGAGAAGCATTAACAAAATAGCAATTAAAATACAGTGCTACCTCGAGTTAAGTACTTAATTTGTTCCGGAGGTCAGTTCTTAACCTGAAACTGTTCTTAACCTGAAGCACCACTTTAGCTGATGGGGGCCTCTCGCTGTCGCCGCGCCATCACCACACAATTTCTGTTCTCCTCCTGAAGCAAAGTTCTTAACCTGAAGCACTATTTCTGGGTTAGCGGAGTCTGTAACCTGAAGCATCTTTAACCTGAAGTGTCTGTAACCCGAAGTACCACTGTATAATGTAAAGGTAAAGGGACCCCTGACCATTAGGTCCAGTCATGGCTGACTCTGGGGTTGCGGCGCTCATCTCGCTTTATTGGCCAGCCTCCGGGTCATGTGGCCAGCATGACTAAGCCGCTTCTGGCGAACCAGAGCAGCGCACGGAAACGCCGTTTACCTTCCTGCTGGAGCGGTACCTATTTATCTAATTGCACTTTGACATGCTTTCAAACTGCTAGGTTGGCAGGAGCAGGGACTGAGCAACGGGAGCTCACCCCGTCGTGGGGATTCAAACCAGCAACCTTCTGATTGGCAAGTCCTAGGCTCTGTGGTTTAACCCACAGCGCCACCCGTGTCCCATCACTGTATAAGCTAAGCGCTAAATTCATTCACACAATCTCTGCACCCCCATGACTCGTGGATGGGTTGAGACGCAGTCAGGGGCTAAGAGGGGGACTTTTTCAACCTGAGAGCCACATCCCCTCTTGGCTAAGTTTCAGGGGCCACATCTGGAAGGTGGGTGGGGCTAGAGGGAAAGGTGGGTGGAGCTATGGGTATGACTGTTCCCTTTGTTTACTGGGCTTTATTTCAACCACACTTAAGAGCACAAGGGTCCTATATATATCCACACGCACATATGGGTCTTTAATAATAATAATAATAATAATAATAATAATAATAATAATAATAATAATAATAATAATAATAATAATAAATTTCTTATACCCCATCCATCTGTCTGTGTTGCCCCAACTACTCTGGGCGACAAAAATACAGCAAAAACATCATCATCATCTCAGACATGAGAAACTTCCCCAAACAGGGCTGTCTTCAGATGTCTTTTAAACATCAGATTGTTTATTTCCTTGACATCCGACGGGAGGGCGTTCCACAGGGAGGGTGCCACTACTGAGAAGGCCCTCAGCCTGGTTCCCTGTAACCTCACTTCTCGCAGGGAGGAAACCACCAGAAGGTCCTCGGAGCTGAACCTCAGATGGGGGTGGAGACGGACCGAGGCCATTTTGGGCTTTCAAGCACCAACACTTTGAATTGTGCTCGGAAACGTAATGGGAGACAATGTAGGATTGGTGTTAAATGGTTCCAGTCGCCAGTCTAGCTGCCACATCATGGATTAGTTGTGGTTTCTGTACATTGGCTCCCAGTACGTTTCCGAGCACAATTCAAAGTGTTGGTGTTGACCTTTAAAGCACTAAACGGCCTTGGCCCTGTATACCTGAAGGAGTGTCTCCACCCCCATCGTCCAGCCCGGACACTGAGGTCCAGCTCCAAGGGCCTTCTGGCGGTTCCCTCACTGCGAGAAGCCAAATTACAGGGAACCAGGCAGAGGGCCTTCTCGGTAGTGGCCCCCGCCCTGTTGTACGCCCTCCCACCAGGTGTCAAAGAGATAAACAACTACCAGACTTTTAGAAGACATCTGAAGGCAGCCCTGTTTAGGGAAGCTTTTAATGTTTGATGTATTACTGTATTTTAATAGGTGGTTGGAAGCCGCCCAGGGTGGCAGGGGAAAACCAGCCAGATGGGTGGGGTATAAATAATAAGTTGTTGTTGTTGTTGTTGTTGTTGTTGTTGTTGTTGTTGTCACCTTCAAAGATAGTAGAGCACATGGCAGTTGTCCAAGCGGGAGATAACCAGGGCATGGACCACTTCTGACGAGACAGTGGTAGGGCAAGAAGCATTGCCACAGATTAAGGACACACCCCAGCCAGGGAAAGGGGAGGTGTGGGGAGTGGGGAATGGGGTTGATAAGGGGTGCGGCCCCAGGAGGGGCACGGCTTGGGGGAAGGCCAGACTGAGAGGGCCGAAGGTCCATGTTGGCCTCTCATCCTGAGATCCCTGCAGTAACCACAGGATGGCATTGGGGAATTGTGTGGACTAGCCTACAAGCTTTCGCCGGTGCCTGATGGGTTGATTTTGAGAGAGCAGAGGATCATGAACCCAGCCGCACCTCCAGGTAGCACAGTCTAACCAAGCAATCTCTGAGGATTTTATCCCCAGGCCTGGCTGGAGAACCAGTGCAGTCCTTCAGGTCCTAAGTCAGCAAGGCCAACAGTGAGGAGAGATGATGGAAGTTGTAGTCCAGGAATATGTGGGAAGCTGCAAGTTTGCATTGCAAGAGGACAGAGCTACAGTGGGCATGGCTAGGGGCAATGAGGGCAAGTGATGGTCTAATTCAGGGAATGGCCATCAGTTGAGGGAGTTGTAGTCTAGCACAATACAGTGCTACCTCGGGTTACATACGCTTCAGGTTACAGACTCCGCTAACCCAGAAATAGTACCTCGGGTTAAGAACTTTGCTTCAGGATGAGAACAGAAATTGTGCTCCGGCGGCGCGGCGGCAGCAGGAGGCCCCATTAGCTAAAGTGGTGCTTCAGGTTAAGAACAGTTTCAGGTTAAGAACGGACCTCCAGAACGAATTAAGTTCTTAATCCAAGGTACCACCGTATACAGGACCCCCATCTCTGCCCTAAAAAGAAACTGAAAATAATTTCTAAGATATAGAAAGGGGGAAATCAGTGGGGGGCGGGGGCACAATCTTCCCTGCGAGGGAAAAAGAGGAAAGCATTTCATTTTCGCCTTTAAAATTTTTTTAGCAGGAAGGTGACTAAAGGAAAGGATAGATATTACGGAGATTTTCTGCTATCGTGAATAAAGAGAGCTTTTGCCCTCTCTCATAATACAAGAACTCAAAGCCACCGCCCAAGCGAAATTGGCGAGGTTAAGGGCAGATGCGAGAAAATCCTTGTTTGTGCGACACCAAATCAGCTGATGGAACTCACTGCCACATGATGCGCAGGTGGCTTACAGACTTAGCGGGCTCTAAAGTGGGACTAGGCACCTTTATGGAGGAGAGAGAAGCCTATCAGCAAGGATTAGACATGACCATTTAATTGAGCCTCAACACCTGGAGGCAGTCTATCTGCGAATGTCAAATACTGAGAAGCCACTATGGGGGGAAAGTTGAGGGTCTAGATTGGGGGGGGTAGTGATCTAGTCACTTGATGGATCTCTGGCCTGGATCCAGCAGGGATTTTTTTCTATGTTCTTAAGAGGAAGGAACTCATATGACTTCACTGCACAGAGTTTATAGCAAAGAAACACTTTTCTTTCTCATCTTCACTCACGGTACAAGCCCATTATCTTACAAAGATGGAGAGTTGCCGGTACCCTGTTCATACTGGTAATTTGCCAGGGGTATGAACTGAACCCAGTAATGCTAAGTTTTCGCGAAGTTTTTGATAGATAGCACAGTTACAGAATCTGACCTCACAAAATTAAGATTCTCAAAAGCCGGTTGTGTTGACCGAGTGTGTTTAAAAATGGTTAGGCTGTGCTAGGGGGATTTTGTTTGACAATAAATATATGCAAACCCCAAGAACCGGCCGTTGTGCGTGCTAAACCACCTTTCACAAAAGCTACAAAGCCAAAATTAGGCGCAACGATTATCTCTGGGGGATGGCTGAACTGAGGGAATGTTTTTGAAAATTCGGGAGTGATGTCTAAACCACGACCGCAATGTTCTACAACCTCATCGCTTTTCAGTGGGGTTTCCCCACTCCATCATAGGACCCAATTTTTTTTTTGGGGGGGGGGGTATTAAAATTTGTATTAAATTGGAGAAAGACTTTGAATCTTCCCTAGCCCTCAGGAATTTGGGGAAACTTTTAATTCGCAACATTTTCGCTCTGATTCAAAGGGTGGGTGTTGATACAACTGAGGACAGATTTAGAAAGATAAAATAATAATCATCATCCCGCTGGGATTTTTCAGGGGAAACAGGAACTTCCCCAGCAAAGTCCTCTGGAAGGAATCTGGATGTATTTAGGAAAAATTTGCCCCGGAGGTCAGAGGATGTGAAAAGATGTGAATACAAACTATATATTTTACGAGAAAGGTCAGGAGGCAGAAAGAGCCCTTCAAAGCCATCCTAGATTGCTTTTGTCAGTCAAACCCACTAAGAAAATCTATTACTGAGCAATTTGCGATGCCTTCAGATATGTGTTTTTCTAGGGGGGGTGCAAGCAAATGTCACTGGGTTTTTTTAAACTGGTTTTGAAAGATCTCATGGCAGCAAGACAGCAAATACTTCTAAGCATGCAGATTGGAACATATGCAACCTTTTAACTTTTCTTTGAAAATGGAAATCTTTTGTTTTCTCTTTGTTCAAGCTCCTCTCCCTCCCCTTTGCCCCCCCCACCCCACCCCAAATGAATTAATTTCAGATTTCTTGGCTCAGTTATCCCCCCCCCCTTTTGAGGGAAAAAGAGAAGAAGAAAAACGGTGGGGGGAGAGAGAGAGACTTGATCAGAGAACGGGCACACACAAAAGAAATTTCCAAAATGCGATTCTTCACGGATTTGCTCCTTTCTTCGCAGGAGAGAGGAAAAGGTGGGAGGTGGAAATATTTTAATGACTCGAAAGCTATGCCCCCACCCACCCACCCTACCCCGGCTTCATCTGTAACTGATTTCTATTTGTGAGCCATTTCTCCTCTTTCAAACCATCAATCACAGCAGGGAAAAGGGGAGGAAAAGTCGGGATGGGGTGGGGGGAGAGAAGCGTAAAAATCTGGTCTTGATAAATGGAGAAAGAGAGAGAGACAGGTTTGCTTTCATTTCAGGCTCCCCCTGGAGGGTGGGGGAGAAGGGGGGAACTTTGCAAGGGTGTCTGATGGCTGCCACCTCTGCCTTTGCTGCTGGGAGGGGGGACATGAAGGTAGCCTTGCAAATAAGTCCACAGAGATCACTAGCCTGCATGCCCGCCCTCCTTCCACACTTGAAATGGACAGGATGAAAAAGAAAGATTAACACTATTCTTTTCCCTTTCACCAAGCCTCTCTCTCTCTCTCTCTCTCTCTCTCTCTCTCTCTCTCTCTCTTTCTCTGCCTCTTTCTCTCTCTAGCTGGTCGCCTAGGAGTGAGAGTTACTCGCCCCAGAAGAGTAGGCTGAGTCACGGGCCTGGAAAGAGTTGTGTGGATTCCCAAAGATAGCTTCCCTCTGCGGCAACCAGAGGGACGGTTTGCGTTTTTGCCACAATTCAACATGGGAGAAGGTGTGTGACGAAGTTCGCCAGAATTAGCCGGCTGGAGGAATTATAAACTCACTTAATGAAGGGAGCAGGGACGGGTGGATCGGTCCATTTCAGTTTGTCGTTTTCAGAAAGGCCACTGGATCAGACCAGTGGCTCATCTTGTTCAGGATCCTGTTCCCAGAGGTCAGCCTGCCACCTTTTTCCATATCAATTTGCCTGGGGCGGGGGACGGACGGATGGGAGAAGTCCTCAAGCAATTGCACCAGCAATTTAGTCTGCAACCAGTTTTGTCTAAAGCGTGCATTTTTGCAAAGCAGTGTTCCCTAATACAATACAAAATTGTATGTGATTTTCACTAATAGAGGGATTTTACTAGACACTTTACCCTAGCCTGTAGACACTTGTCATCTGCCGTTCCACAAGGGGTTTAATTCTTGTATCCTGCACCTATTTTTCCTGCCGCCCTGTGACTGTACTCTGTGTGTTGTTTATAAAATCAAACAAATGCATTCAAAGCGCAAACTCCGAAGGATGGACACGTTTCGCTTTGCACCAGCCACCAGATTTTCTCGGAAAGCACAAATTCGCTAGTTTCACCTTTCAGTGCAGACTGAATCTTCCTGTTCCCTATTAAGGAGTAAACTAGGGGACGGTTGGGTGTCAGCTGAAAAGCAGTACAGAATCCACTGGAAAATATAACCTGCGGATGCTTTGATATAGGCGCATCGGCCACCAAGCAAGAGAAGATGCGGCACACGTCATCACTGGTGGGTGGAGGAAAAGTGGCGACCACGTTCCACTTTTACTATATGTGTAGAAAGGTCCTGAAATGATGGCCACCACCTACTTCCTTTCATATCTCTCCCTGTTCTAGCCTGACGGGGCAACTAAGCCACTCACACAACACCATCTGAGATGTATGAATCATGTTCCTAAAGAAGCATCATGCCACAGATGTTCAAAAGCTGTTACGATAGGTTGGAAAACAGAGAACCTACATTATTAAAATCAGATGTGCGTTCTGGGTTTTTTTAATGCCTTTTCATATCAACCTCAGAAGCGCAGCACCAACAAAGTTCTACTCAGGAGTATACCCTTTGAAACTAATGAACCTACATTTGTCAATACCCATAGGGTCTTACTACTGAGCGCGGCATGCTGGATACAACCCCACATTTTTATATTCATTTTTTTAAAAAACAGTTGCTTTAATATCGATCTTTTTTCTTTATTCGTACGGCAAGTTTGACACACTGCATTAAAGGTCGAAAATCTCATGTCGCTGAACTTGGCCAATGTCAGAATTGGCAAAACGTTCGGGTCACACAAGACACTTCATAAGTAAGCTAAATCTCAGCTACCCACAGGGAGCCAGAAGGGATACAAAATCATAGCAGAGAAGGCACCCATAAATGGTTACTTACCATTAAATGGACTGGTCAGAGAGGTGTTCCATCAAAACTTCCTCGGATAATATTCTTGTCTCTTCTTTTTTTAAGGGGGGGGGCACTCAAAAATTAAAACTGCTCATTATCCAGTAAAGTGTGGGCTCCGATTCCTAGCCTTTCTGTAAGCAAATTTCCTCCAAAGGTTTATTTCCAGTTCATCCCAAACGTTTAAAGGAAACGCGGAAGGGTATTTTTGTGGGGAGGTGGACAAGAAGACAATTCCTTGCAACCTGAACTTCAGCAAAACTTTTATCTCCTTCTCAGGAATGGAGAAAAAATAAATTATTTCCAAACCAGGCACCAGGATCAAAAAGGTCCGGGGGGGGGAACCCTCTAGTCCATTCAGAGTGCCCTTTTTCTCCCCCCTTGGTCAATAATTAAAAGTGTAGGGGGTGGAACTACTGAAAAGCTTCACCCCCCCCCGAAAAAAACCCCCAAGTAAATCAGAGATCGGAGCAGAAAGAAGGCTAGGAAAAAAAGAGCGAGGAGGAACTCTTAAAAGCTGCTGCTGCTGCTTTCAAAACAATATGCAGGCGTAATAATTATTTGGGGGAGGCGGAAAAACCCCAATTATAATAAGTAGAGTTTTGCAGAGTGCGGCGCAGCTCCTGTGAAAGATTCAAGCTTCCTAGAAATGCAAGAATTTCTAACTCTGAAGAAGAAGAGGAGGGGGGGAAGAGGGGGAGATTTGAACTTTCTCGGTGCTTTCTGGCTAGGCTCAAAAAAGGAAAGACAGCAGAGCTCTCCTCCTAGTAAATCAACCCCCCCCCCCGGTCTCTCCTCCCTTTTTCTCCGGGTAAATCAACCAACCCCAGCCTTTGACTGCTCCCTGTTTAAAAAAAAAGAAAAGAAAAGGTAGTTGTGGGAAGCAAATCCTCTCTGCTGCCTCTTTTGCCTCTTCAGTGGAGCAAGATTATATTGTGAGCAGACAAGAACCAGCTAGCCAGGACAAGGGGGGGAATGGGTGGCGATGGCTGGTGCTGATGGGAGATAGAGTGCCCTCACCCTGTTTTCTTTTCTCTCTCTCTCTCAAGGGCGAGGTGGCTTTCCTGCTGTTGCAGCTCGGACAGGAGACGGGCCAAGAAACTATTGCAAAAGTGGCTGGGAAGGCAAAGGGGTCTGGACTCCAAGGAAAACAAGAAATGAGAGGGAGGGAGAAATGTGTGTGTCAAATTTCCTAGTCTTTTTTTCTTTTCTTTTGAGGATGGGTTCTTTGGTCAGGGGGAGGCAAGGATGGTAGAGCCTCCCTGGGCAGGGGCACTCTACCTGCCTTGCTGAACTACGGAACTTGGCTCCCAGAGGAGGTGGCGACGGCCGGTAACTTGGGATCAACTTTAAAAGAGGATCGGGCAGATTCATGGGCAAGGAGAGGGTGATGGACGGCTGTGCTCTGGTTGGGGGCAGCACATGCTTATGAGTAGCAGATGCCGGAAACTGCAGGAAGGGTGCTCTGGTAATAATAATAATAATAATAATAATAATAATAATAATAATAATTTATTTTTATAACCCACCCATCTGGCTGGGTTTCCCCAGCCACTCTGGGCGGCTTCCAACAAAACACTAAAATACAATAACCTATTAAACATTAAAAGCTTCCCTAAACAGGGCTGCCTTCAGGTGTCTTCTAAAAGTTTGGTAGTTATTTTTCTCTTTGACATCTGGTGGGAGGGCGTTCCACAGGGCGGGTGCCACTACCAAGAAGGCTGTCTGCCTGGTTCCCTGTAACTTGGCTTCTCGCAGCGAGGGAACCACCAGAAGGCCCTCGGAGCTGGGCCTCAGTGTCCGGGCTGAACGATGGGGGTGGAGACGCTCCTTCAGGTATACCGGACCGAGGCTGTTTAGGGCTTTAAAGGTCAACACCAACACTTTGAATTGTGCTCGGAAACATACTGGGAGCAAATGTAGGTCTTTCAAGACCGGTATTATGTGGTCTTGGTGGTCGCCCCCAGTCACCAGTCTAGCTGCCGCATTCTGGATTAGTTGTAGTTTCTGGGTCACCTTCAATGGTAGCCCCACATAGAGCGCATTGCAGTAGTCCAAGCGGGAGATAACTAGATGCTTGGATCTAGGATGCTGTGGTATTTTAAAGACATTACAGTAGTTGTTTACATTTTATTTTTAATTCTGATGCAATTCAATTTTTAAAAAAAGTTTGCCTTTTGTAGGTTTTTAGTCTTTTATATTTTATCTGTCTTACAAGCCATCTTGATTCCCCAGTTTGGGGGGAAACCAGAATAGTGACATTAATACTAATACTAATAACCCAGTAGGGCTCTTCTTACATTTCTTATCCCCAATAATGAGTAAAGGAAAACCTCCATGGGCAGAGGCAGTCTATTCCAAATGACAGGTGCGCTGGGGACAAATAACGGGGATGGGATATTGCCCTTATTCCCTGCTGGTGAGCTTTCCAGAGGCACTTAGCCGAGCGCTGTCAGAAACAGTGTGCTAGAAAAAGTACGTTCTTAAGTCTCCAGGTGTTCCTGGACTCCCAAGTCCCATCAGACCCAGCTTGCATGGGCAGTGGTCAGTGATGACTGGAGCTGGGAGTCCAGTAGCATCTTGAGGGTCACAGGTTCCCGCCGCCTTCGTTGAAAGATGGTAAGAGTTGTGGTACAGCTAGCTAGGGGCTTTCACTATCAGTGAAAGCTGGACCATAAAGAAGACTGATCGCCGAAGAATTGATGCTTTTGAATTATGGTGCTGGGGGAGACTCTTGAGAGTCCCATGGACTGCAAGAAGATCAAACCTATCCATTCTTAAGGAAATCAGCCATGAGTGCTCACTGGAAGGACAGATCCTGAAGCCGAGGCTCCAATATTTTGGCCACCTCATGAGAAGAGAAGACTCCCTGGAAAAGATCCTGATGTTGGGAAAGATTGAAGGCAGAAGGAGAAGGGGACGACAGAGGACGAGATGGCTGGACAGTGTTCTCGAAGCTACCAGCATGAGTTTGATCAAACTGTGGGAGGCAGTGGAAGACAGAAGTGCCTGGCGTGCTCAGGTCCATGGGGTCATGAAGTGTCGGACACGACTAAACGACTAAACAACAACAGCTAGGGGCAGCAAAGGCAAATGACGGTCTCTTCCAGCGACCTGCAACTCTCCTGATGTCCCTGGAGACACCAACTCCATGTCCAGGCGGCATGGCCAACAGTCAGGGGTGACAGCGAGTCCCATCAACATCTGGAGGGGTGCAAGTTGTCCAGCCTGGACAGAGGGAACACGGACCGAAGGGTTCTGTCAGAGCCTCGTCTTGCACCATCTGCTTGGCAATTGGTTTTATCTGAGGCTCCGGCTCCCTGCGCCGCTGCCAGGGCTCTCTGAACATGTCAAGACGCAGCAGGGACCCGCGTGGGCGTGAGAGCTGGAAGGATTGGTACATGGGAGAACGAAAGGGAGAAGAGAAAGAAAATAAACTTGTTGTTGGGACTTGATCAGGGATCCGAAGGGCCTGACGGATAGAGGTTGCACAAATCGTTCTCAGAACGAACACCTGTGCAGGGAAAGAGGCAGCTGTGATGGGAGTGGTTTGAGCATGGGAGAGCGGTGGATGTTTCGACAGGTGGGGGCATGAGCAGCCTGGCCGCTTCACCTCTTCTCTCCCGGACACCCCCTCACTGAAGGTTTCTAAGCAGAGTTTTGTGTTCACCTCCAAAGGATCCTTTAGCCGTGATTCTCATGATATCACTGTATTACAGTGGTACCTCGGGTTAAGAACTTAATTTGGAGGTCCGTTCTTAACCTGAAACTGTTCTTAACCTGAAGCACCACTTTAGCAAATGGGGCCTCCCGCTGCCACTGCCTGATTTCTGTTCTCATCCTGAAGCAAAGTTCTTAACCCGAGGTACTATTTCTGGGTTAGCGAAGTTTGTAACCTGAAGCGTCTGTAACCTGAAGCATCTGTAACCTGAGGTACCACTGTATTTATTCGCATTCTTCACAGCACACTTGTGGGCTTCGACTTGACACGACTGCTGTGAGATACAAGGCTGTTAGCACAATGCAGCAACCCAACCTCTTCTGGTCGAGAGATTCCCCAGGCAGATTTTAAACAGGCCTTCTTGTTTAAAAAGAGGCAGTGTGGTGTAGTGGTTAAGAGCAGTGGACTCGTAATCTGGTGAACTGGGTTCGCGTCTCCGCTCCTCCACATGCAGCTACTGGGGGGCCTTGGGCTAGTCACACTTCTCTGAAGTCTCTCAGCCCCACTCACCTCACAGAGTGTTTGTTGTGGGGGAGGAAGGGAAAGGAGAATGTTAGCCGCTTTGAGACTCCTTCGGGTACTGATAAAGCGGGATATCAAATCCAAACTCCTCCTCTTCTTCTTCACCCAGTGCACAGTTAAACTACGGAACTCCCTCCCTCAAGAGGGTAGCGATGGCCTCCAGCTTGGATGGCTTTGAAAGAGGGTTGGGCAAATTCAGAGAGAACTACCAATGGCCTGCTGGCCACGAAGGCTATGCTCTGCCCCCATGGCGGGAAGCAGGAAATGCTCCTGAACATCAGATCCTGGAAGCCACAGGAGGGGAGAGGAGACTCGATTTCGGGTTCTGCATCTCACTTTATTGGCCGAGGGAACCGGCATACAGCTTCCAGGTCATGTGGCCAGCATGACTAAGCCGCTTCAGGCAAACCAGAGCAGCACACGGAAACGCCATTTACCTTCCCACCTATTTATCTACTTGCACTTTGATGTGCTTTCAAATGCTAGGTTGGCAGGAGCAGGGACTGAGCAACGGGAGCTCACCCCATCACGGGGATTCGAACCACCGACCTTCTGATCGGCAAGTCCTAGGCTCTGTGGTTTAACCCACAGCGCCACCCACGTCTGGTTGGGCACTGTGAAAACAGGAGACTCGACTAGATGGGCCTTTCCATATGCTATTAACACAGCCTGCCTGCCTGCCTGCCTGCCTGCCTGCCCGCCTGATCTCTCAGGATCAAGATGCTTTGCCATTCTCGGGATGCACACTCCCACCTCTGTGGCACGAGGGAGCCTTGGCAGAGGCTGCAGAAAGGCCTCCCCCCACCTCCCCCCAAAAAGCTGTTTTGGAAACATCTGGGCTCAGCGCACGATGTGGAATGTGCCTCAGCAGCGGGGTGCAAAAGCTGCTCTTCCTGAGGCCCCCCAAAGGCAGCCTCCCACAGGTCAGAGCAGAGGCAGCTGCTTCCTCCAACGCTGTCAACCTTTCTTTCGGGTGGCGGGTGGCGGGGAGAGAAAGAGAGAGGGAGAGAGAGGTGTCCTTGCTGCACTCCTGTCCTTTGCCATTTTTTTTTTTTGGGGGGGGAGACTAGGCTTGTAGATAAAGTCCCAGGCTTGCGCACAGCTCTTTCTTTGAAAATCAGATGCCCGCTTTAATTTCCTTTGGGAATTTTATTTACTCTTTATCTACATATTATTTACATTTTTTTTTAATGTTTAAAATTTTTATTTTTTACCAACAACCAAAACACAAACAGTGAAACCCCACAGGCGGCTGATACACTGGATATATATTATCAATAAAAGTTTGGTAGTTATTTTTCTCTTTGACATCTGGCGGGAGGGTGTTCCACTGGGCGGACGCCACTACCAAGAAGGCCCTCTGCCTGGTTCCCTGTAACCTCACTTCTCACAGGGAGGGAACCGCCAGAAGGCCCTTGGATCTGGACCTCAGTGTCCGGGCAGAATGATGGAGGTAGAGACGCTCCTTCAGGTATACTGGACCGAGGCCGTTTAGGTCTTTAAAGGTCAGCACCAACACTTTGAATTGTGCTCGGAAACGTACTGGGAGCCAGTGTAGGTCTTTCAAGACCGGTGTTATATGGTCTCAGCGGCCACTCCCAGTCACCAGTCTAGCTGCCGCATTCTGGATTAATTGCAGTTTTCAGGTCACCTTCAAAGGTAGCCCCACATAGAGCGCATTGAAGTCCAAGTGAGAGATAACTAGAGCATGCACCACTCTGGCAAGACAGTCTGTGGGCAGGTAGGGTCTCAGCCTGCGTACCAGATGGAGCTGATAAACAGCTGCCCGGGACACAGAGTTAACCTGCGCCTCCATGGACAGCTGAGAGTCCAGAATGACTCCCAGGCTGCGCACCTGGTCCTTCAGGGGCACAGTTACCCCATTCAGGACCAGGGACACAACAACCCTGCGCTGCGTGCCCCCTGTAGAGAGGCATCGGTCAGGGCTGCATCAGATGGCTCCTAAAAGAAAGAGGGCATCGCTTTTCACGCACAAGAGCTGTTTTGATAGGGAGATGCCCACAGATGAACTGTTCAAACCTGCTCTCCCTTCTTCTGCCCCCTCCCACCCGGCCAGTTTTGATCTGACTCACTTTGCAGGGAGTTCACACTGTGGGTGGCCCAGCAGAGCCCCCCCCCTCCGCCTGTGTCTGTCTCTCAGCGCATCGGAATGCGGCACATGCCTGCCCCGTTCCATGCTCCATGCGCCAAGGTTGGCATCGTGGCTGCCCTCTGGACGGAGAGATGCTCCCCGCCCCCGATTTTCCCCCTTTCTTGCTAAATCCCTGCCATTTGGCAAGTCATGCCCAGGGCAAAGAGAACAGGGCGAGGTGCCAGGAGAGGCTGGGGGCTGGCATGGATGCGGACGAGGTGTCCGTCATCGCTGCCGCCGGCTCGTAGAAAGGTTTTAATGTTTCCTTCCCGGCCTCGATCAGTTATGGCTCTTCTGCTGTCACCGGTTAATAACTGCCCTCCTGGCTCTGCGTATCAGGTCTGGCTGCCTCGAAAAGGATACTGTGGAGTCGAAAAGGGTTCAGAAAATTAGCAAGCAAAACGATCAAGGAGATAGAGCAATTTCCCTGTGAGGAAAGGGACTTTTTAGCTTGGGGGGGGGGGGAATCACAAGTGGCAACATGGAAAAATTTGTAACATGATGCATGGCCTAGGTAGGAAAACGTTTTTCTCCCTCTGTCTTAACACTTTTCAGTTGTTGGCATCCAAAATGAAACTGAATTCTGGAGGGATTCAAGATAATAATAATAATAATAATAATAATAATAATAATAATAATAATAATAATAATAATAACAACAACAACAACAACAACAATAATAATAATAATAATAATAATAATAATTTATTTGTACCCCGCCCATCTGGCTGGGTTTCCCCAGCCACTCTGGGCGGCTTCCAACAAAGATTAAAAATACATCAAAATGTCACACATAAAAAACTTCCCTGAACAGGGCTGCCTTCAGATGTCTTCTAAATGTCAGGCAGTTGTTTATCTCTTTGACATCTGGTGGGAGGGCATTCCACAGGGTGGGCACCACTACCGAGAAGGCCCTATGCCTGGTTCCCTGTAGCTTTGCTTCTTACAGTGAGGGAACCGCCAGAAGGCCCTTGGAGCTGGACCTCAGTGTCTGGGTAGGACAATGGGGGTGGAGACACTCCTTCAGGGATACTGGGCCGAGGCCGTTTAGGGCTTTCAAGGTCGGCACCAACACTTTGAATCGTGCTCGGAAACGTACTGGGAGCCAATGTAGGTCTTTCAGGACTGGTGGTATATGGTCTCGGCGACCGCTCCCAGTCACCAGTCTAGCTGCCACATTCTGGATTAATTGCAGTTTCTGGGTCACCTTCAAAGGTAGCCCCACATAGAGCGCATTGCAGTAGTCCAAGCGGGAGATAACTAGAGCATGCACCACTCTGGCAAGACAGTCCACAGGCAGGTAGGGTTTCAGCCTGCGTACCAGATGGAGCTGATAAACAGCTGCCCTGGACACAGAATTGACCTGCGCCTTCATGGACAGATAGATAAAGGGAAGTCCTTCACGCAGAACATAATTAAACTGTGGAACTCACTCCCTCAGGAGACAGTGGTGACCACCAGTTGGATGGCTTTAAATGAGGATTAGGCAATTTAAGGTTATCAGCGGCTATTAGCGAAAATGTCGTATGTTCTGCCTTCACTGTCAGAGGGCTCTGAATGCCCGTTTCTGGGAACAGCAGGGTGGCAGAGCACTGTTGCATTTAGACCTATTGAGGCATCCGGTTGGCCACTCTGAGATTAGGACACTGAACTAGGTAAAGGGACCCCTGACCATTAGGTCCAGTCGTGGCCGACTCGGGGGTTGCGGCGCTCATCTCTCTTTATTGGCCGAGGGAGCCGGCGTACAGCTTCTGGGTCATGTGGCCAGCATGACTAAGCCACTTCTGGCGAACCAGAGCAGTGCACGGAAATGCCGTTTACCTTCCCGCCGGAGCGATACCTATTTATCTACTTGCACTTTGACGTGCTTTTGAACTGCTAGGTTGGCAGGAGCAGGGACCGAACAATGGGAGCTCACCCCGTCGCAGGGATTCAAACCGCCGACCTTCTGATTGGCAAGTCCTAGGCTCTGTGGTTTAACCCACAGCGCCACCCGCGTCCCTAGGAATCTGAACTAGACTCGCCTTTTTTCTGTGACCCATCAGGCTCATATTAAGCCTACCTCCAAATACATTGCCCTATGAAAGCTCAAGCCCTTATTTCTTCTGCATTGATCCATGACCAAAAAGCATTTAAAACTAGGCACACACCCCACCCCAAAACTGTTTTTAAAAAATAATAATTTGATTGCTGTCAATTAAAGCACACCTTCCAAGGTCAAATTTGTGTTCTCTGCTTTAAAGGCTTGGGGGGGGGAGGAGTGCTATCAGTCTGCTTAAAAAGCAAGGGGGTTGCTGGGAGAGAAGGAATCTGATTGCTTGCAGATGAAGCTATTTAGTAAACTCGGCATTCCTTTGGGCCCTGTAAAAAGAGAGTGCTGCCCTCCACTCCGCCTTCCCATGCACGTTAATTGCTTTTGTTCCGACATCACAGCCCTGGTTGCATGCAGAGATGAGAACGTAGAGGGGATGTGGAGATACTCTGGCTCCCATTTGCGTTCCAAAAGGATGTTTTCCAAAGCCGGCAGCATCTGACGGAAAAACGCTGCGGTGACGATAAAGAAAAGTAACAGAAACAGCCCTCCACGCAGCAGACCTTTGGCACTGTGCTCAATGCAGGCAAGGTGCTCCTAAGCAAACTGAACAAATAATGCCTGCGTTTGGGGCAAGCTCATTCTTACATGTTTGGCAAATACTCACCGTGACCAACTCCCGCCCGGAAACCTATGTCCCCCCCGCTGTGGAAGGACGTGTGGATCCAGAATTGAGCCTCCACAGTCACTTACGGAGACACCGTTAGGACTGTGTTCATGGAAGACAGTTTTACTCGGCCACTAGTGATCGCCAAAGACGACCACACACACACACACTGGTTACGGATCTAGCATTTTTACATCTAGCTGTTGCTGGCCTGGACCCAATCCAAAACACAGGGTAGAGGAATGAGCATAGTGGAGTTCTTCCATGTTTGGGGGGGGGGGAAGAATCCTGCATCTAGAAAGCTAACATGGCACCACCTTCCTTGATGACAGGCTGCTTTTCCAGATGCAGTGCTTTCCACAAAGCCTATGGGATCATTCAGCTTGCCTGCCCATGTTCAACTACTCCATAGCAGTAATCCAGAGACAAACCTCACAGCCTTGGGCAGCTGTGTGGTTAGGTTAGGTGCAAAGGAGGAGATCTAAGCATTTCCTCCAAGCCTTAGGGAAATGGAATGGCATCTCTCATTAGGGACTCAGGTTCACTGGCGCTACAAAACTGCCCGAACGCTGCTAACCCCTGCCAGATCTGAATTGGGATCATAATGGCTGATTACAGAGGGGAGCGGCGCCAGGGTGGAGCTGCTGCCTATGTGCCCTGCATGCGGGATTGCCTGGAGGTAGGCACCCAGCCGGGCGCCTTGGGGAAGAAGCAGGATGTTGTGCTAGGCGGACTACCGGTCTGATCCTCAAAGGCTCCGCTTGCATTTTTACCCCAACTCTCTCTCTCTCGCTCTGCTGCAGGGGATTTGCACCCATCTTTCCTTCGCTCACCAGATGGTGAAAACGAGAGATGGGCAAGCACTTCGTTGGAAGGGAATCAGGGTTGCATTCTGGAGCTTGCTGAGGAATGCAAGGAATGGGGAAAGGCCGTGGCTCAGTGGCACAGCGCCAGCTCTGCAGGCAGAAGGTCCCAGGGTTCAAACCCTGGCATCTCCCTGCAGGGTTGGGAATGCCACCCCACCCTCTGCCGCCGTCTGAAACCCTGGGGAGCCACTGCCAGTCAGTGTAGATAGATTGATGAACCAAAGGTTCTGACTCAGCACAAGGCAAGCTTCTGATAATCCTTCTCAACATGCCACGATCAACTCAGCAGCACGTGAACTGGCCCTTCCCGAGACGGATCCACCAAAATGGCTTTCGTAGACACAGAAGGACCTCTTCCCAGAAAGCAGATGCTCTCTGCAGCTGATCTGTGCTATTTCTATTCTGCCTCGATCAGACCACACCTGGCGTCCTGTGCCCAGTTCTGGGCGCCTCAATTTAAGGATATTGGCAAGCTGGAAAGGAGGGCAACCAAGATGATCAAGGGTCTGGAAACCCAGCCTTATGAGGAACGGTTGAAGGAGCTGGGTATGTTCAGCCTGGGAAAGAGGAAACTGAGAGGAGATATGACAGCCGATATCTCAAGGGCTGTCACAGGACAGATGGAGCAGGCTTGTTTTCTCCTGCTCTGGAGGGTAGGACTCGAACCCACGGCTTCGAGTTACAAGAAAGGAGATTCCGACGAAACATCAGGAATAACTTTCTGGCAGCAAGAGCTGTTTGGACAGCGGAGCGGAGGTGGTGGACTCTCCTTCCTTGGAGGTTTTTAAGCAGAACTTGGATGGCCATCTGTCATGGATGCTTTAGCTGAGATTCCTGCATTGCAGGGGGTTAGACCAACTTTCAACTCTGAAATTCTATGATTCTCCTAAAGGCAAAGTAATATTCTAGTGCTCATGGTTCTGAATAAAGGGCTAGTTTAAACAAGAAGCTGCCTTGCATTGAGCCAGGCCCTTGGTTCATCTAGTCTATTCTAACCAGCAGCATCTCTCCACGGTTTCAAATGGAAGACATTCCCAGCCCTACTTGGGAGATGCTGCTGGGGAGTGAACCTGGGACCTTCTGCATGCCAAGCAGGTGCTCTGCTACTAAGCTACGGCCCTCCCCTTAAGGCACAAATATATAGGCAGCTGCCTCATAGCAGTCGGACCCTCAACCCAACTAGCTTGGCACAGTCAATGCTGACAGGAGGCAGCAGCAGTAGCGACTCTCCAGAGTTTGGCAGAGCTACGTCTCAGCCCTGTCTGGATGGCGGAGGCTGAAATCGGGTGCCTCTGGCATACGGAGTGGGTCAGAACATCAGAAGAGTCCTGCAGGAACCAGGCCAATGGCCCATCTAGCCTGGCATCCTGCTCTCACAGTGCCCAACCGGATGGTACCTACCTAAGGGTCTCCTGCTGGCTTTGAACACAAGAGCACGCTCCCCTCCTGCGACTTCCAGCCACTGGAAGCGGCCTCTGAACGTGTCAGTTGCTGCAATCACAAGTCACAAGAGCCCTGCTCTTGAACTCAGCTCCTGCTTCCCAGGCTCCCCTTCAGGGAACGTGGCTGGCCGCCATGAGAACAGGATGCAGGATTAGGAGAGTGTTTGCCCTGATCCCATGTCCTCCTGTTATCTGACACTGAGCTACAGGCCCCCATCTTCCTTCCCCATCGGGGCAGGACGCCGATGTCTCCAGCTAGAGGGCTAGACCCAACCCCCAGATCCTCTTCTATCTGCCTGCTCATTTATGAGTTTTGGTCTTTTTTCTTTAGAGACAGTCGCTGCTGCTAAAGGACATCTCCAGACTACAGCAGAGATAAAGAGGGTGATCTATGGGGTGGGGCTGCTTTTCTTTAAACGCAAACTGTAAACTTCAGCGGGGGCTGATTGCAAGTGGGAGAGGAACAGAGGACAGCTGTCACAGGGGGGGGGGTGCCTTTCAAAGAGGAACTTAACCAGGTGGCCACAGCTGCTAGTTCAAACAGAAAAATAAGCCGTCCCACACATTCCCTTTCTACACACAGCAGACGGCGCAGGAGGCAAGGGGGTGGACTCTCGTTTTTATTTCACTTTCCAGAACAGCACCTTCCCCGTTTTCGTTTCCAAAAGAGGGATTACAAAAAAAGCCGATATTCGGTTCCAGGTGTCGCGGGGAAAAAGAGCAACGGGCCGAACGCTTCCAAAGGCCGTTGCCTCAAGGCCGGGACGCTTCGACCTTCCCGAGGAATTGACAAGGTGCCGCTGATCCTCTGGCAAAAGAGAGGCGTGGGTCGGGCCTGCGTCATTGCTCCTGGTGGAAGGGGAAAAAACGGTTTGCGGTTACTCATTTGGCCTTAGGGTTGCAGGTCTGTTCCTGCTGCAGAACTTTAACAGAGGAACATTAAGAGCCTGCTGGACCAGGCCAATGGCACAGCGGCCACCCAGACACTTCAGTGGGAAACCCACAAGCAGAACCCGAATACAAGAGCCCTCTCCCCATCTCTGGTTTCCAGCAACAGTGCTGCCTCCGATAGTGGAGGCAGTGCATAGCCATTGTGACCAATAGCCATTGACAGCCCTCTCCTCCCCATGGATTTGTCCTATCCTCTCTCACAGCCATCCAAGAGTTACCTTTATATGAGAGGATCTCCCACTCCATAATAAATATTAATAATAAATTTTTATTTATACCCCGCCCTCCCTGGCCAGAGCCGGGCTCAGGGCGGCTAACACCAATAAAATTACAATAAAAACATAAGGGGGGGGGAGAAACCAATTTAAAATACAGGTTAAAAATACAATTTAAAATGCAGCCTCATTTTAATAGTAGCCCATAGATCAAAACCATAAGGGGAGGGAAACATCAGGGTCAGACTGAGTCCAAACCAATGGCCAGGCGGAACAGCTCTTTCTTGCAGGCCCTGCAGAAAGATGTCAAGTCCCGCAGGGCCCTGGTCTCTTGGGACCACAGCTATCCCCCTCCCCTTAGATCCCTGACATGAGGACTCCTTGGTCTCCAAGCACATAAGGGGAAATGGATCCCTGCATCCAGGAAGTCTCAGCTTTAAGGAAAGGTGCTGTTGTGCTGCTGCTGCCTTTGCAAAGACATACTCAAAAGCCTACAGAGCCAAATGCCTGGTGGCATTTCAGTAGAGCATGAGACTCTTAACCTCGGAGTCGTGGGTTTGACCCTCAGGTCGGGCAGGGGGTTGGACTAGATGACCCACATGGTCTCTTCCAACTCTACAATTCTATGATAAGAGCAAAAGAATACATTTTTCCTCCCTGCTCCTCCACAATTTGAAGAAAAAGAAGTGCTAATATATGTTTGTGTGTGTGCGACACAGAAACATAGAATTGTAGAGCTGGGATCCTTATCAACTCCTTCCTTCTGCTCCCTTATAGACAGTAATTATTATTATTTTTTTAGAAAGCAATAGGTTTTATGGAATGTAACAGACTCTGTAAACAGTGAATATAATATCTGAAGATCAAGAGTTTGTATTAGGTCGTTTGAGGGAGGGTGATGGAGGGGTTAATGAATTTCTATTGTTTAGCTCTCCGTTTGAATTGATTGTACCTGCAGTAATGAATTGTAATTCTATTTTTTACATAAAACAATCACCCCTCCAAAGTATTATGTACACCAAGCCCCGACATTAAGCGACGTAGAGTTGAGTGCACAGAGTCACAACTTGCCATACTAAAGGGCTTATTCATGTTCGAGGCTGTTCTGTGATTTGCTCCTCCATAAGAGAGGTTTTGTGCGTTTGTGGGAGGAAGGGAAACCACGAATAGAGTCTGTTATAAACTTTATACGGCCGTTTCGCAACATTGCGGGAAGCATGACGCAGTTTTGATGTGGACAGCTGAGTGGTCTGGAGGCCTCAATTCTTCGAGGGGGGGGGGAATGGCGAGGCTGCTAGATGGGCCTCTCCCCCCACCCCACTCCACCTATACCAGTCATCAAATTGGAATTAGCAACTTCTTCTCCCATCTGGAAGAAAGCCACAACCAACACTGGCTGGGAGTTAAGTCATCAAACTAATTAGCACTGACGGTGCGCAAGGCCAGACAATTGAGGGCTGGACTGAGAGGTGGGCAGAATGGAGTTTAGGATCAACTGGCAGATCTCTGGGTAAATCTGCAATCAAAGGCAGCAATGCTTCTGAATATCAGTTGATGGGAAACACAAGTGGGGAGAGTTGCTGTTGCATTCAGGTCGTTTCCCAGAGGTATTCGACTGGTCACTGAGAGAAAAGAATGCTAGACGAAAATGCTCTTCAATTCTAACAATAAGACTTTTGCACCAGGCTCTGGTTGGTAAATCTTGGGGTTCTAGCAAAAAAAAAAAAAAAAAAAAAAAGGCAGGCAACCACGAAGCTTGCCAATTTCAAAGAGGGAGGGAGGGAGGGAGGGGAAGCAATTGCCAAAGAAAATTCAAGGGAGAATTAGGTGGAAGGAAACCTGCAAGCAAGAAAGAGGCTAAGTTGGCTCAAGGGTGGTTTGGCTGAGAGGATGAGGAAAGAGAGAAGCAAAGGGAAAGGGGGTTTGGTAAATCAACAAGAGTATGTGTGTGTGGGGGGAACCCCACTCTTGGCTGAGTAGGCCAGGAAGCTCTTGCAACCAAGCCCCATAGCTGTACTCTGGTTACATTTCCAGACTTATATCAGAAGAGACAGCACTTCAGAGCCCCCTAGCCAAAGAAAAGTGGCTGAACTAAATCTTACACGTTGGGGCTCAACTGAGACCAGGGTTTCCTGCTGCACCGTGGGAAAATGGCTGAATCAGAAACTGGGTTGTATCCAACTAAGTTAGAATAGGCTCACTGAAATGAATGAACCTAAATCAGGTCTGCTCATTAACTTCAGTGGGTCTGTTCTGAGTAGGGCTAGCACTGGATGCAACTCCCCAATCCACAACATTCATAGTTCTAGTTGAGGGCTTAAATAAAGACCAGGGTTTCCTCAACCACTACAGGCGTGAAATTTATCCCCCAATTATTGCTGTTGCAAACGATCACGTTGACCACCTAGCACTCTTTTAAACTTTATGTATAATTGTCACAGACTTCTGCTCTCTTAATTTTCGGGACCGTTTGGTTCCACTGGTTACAATCGCCCCACCCCAAAGAGCCGTGTGCATTTCTGCCAAATGTGCAGAGCATTCAACTCCAGCATGTGAAAACCTTTGCTGCAAGACATCCGTTTGTTTTCAAAAACAACAGTGTCCCATGGCCCCTTTTTTAAGATGGCCGTCTGCTAGACCCACAAACCTCATACTCTCAACTGCACTGGTTGTTAAGTTGAAAGGGGGGGGGAATCTGGAAGGCTACCCGCTTTCCCCTGAGTTTAATATTTAATTATAAAAATATTTATATGATTCTATGATTTGTATACTGCTGTGCCATAAAAAACATCAAAGTGGTTTAAAGCAATAAAAACACAGAACCATACAATAAAAACGTAAAGAAGTTTAAAAAGGGCATCAATTAACCACTGTGGAAACAGGTATTCTTGTTTGCCCGCATAGGCCTGGCAGAATAGAAAGGTTTTCAGCAGGCATTTAGAAGTTGGCACAGAAGGTGCCTGCTGTGCTTTTAGGAATTACTCCCTACCCCAGACCAAGCAAATACCTATAAGGTCACATTTTAAGCACATTTAAGAGACTCTAAACTGTCATGGTTCCCCAAAAGAATTCTGGGAAGCGTAGTTAGCAGTTAACAAACTACAGTCCCCAGGATCTTTTGGGGAAGTTAAAGTGGTATTTGTTGTTGTTTAGTTGTGTCCAACTCTTTGTGACCCCATGGACCAGAGCACGCCAGGCACTTCTGTCTTCCACTGCCTCCCGCAGTTTAGTCAAACTCATGCTAGTAGCTTAGAGAATACTGTCTTTTAATGTATTATGTGGATGCAACCGAAGAGAGGAGTACTCAAAAGCAGACTCACCTTGACAAACCGCCCGTGGAGAAGGTAAGGAGACCGGAAGTCATGCTGGCAGTTTGAATAAGCCATTCCTAAGCCCATTCCTGACCCGAGAGTGATGGGCCACGTCTTCCCTGGAACAAAAGAAGGTGGAAGGAAAGAGAGGGAGGGAAAGAGAGAAAGAACAGAGATGAAAGAACAATGGGAATGTCACTATGAAATGTGGTCTGAATCAAGGTCCAGATAATTCGCAATGCTTCAACGAAACAAGAAATTCTGCAAGCGCATCAATGATAGCTGGTACAGCAGCACAGTGAGAGGTTAATGGACTGAACTCTGAATGGGGAAGTTCTTGGATCAAATTTGTTATGGGCCCACTGGTGGGTCCTAGGCAAGCGACTCTCGGGCTTAATTCTGAAACAGGGGCATATTACTGAAAGGGATTTGCCTTATAGCAGAAATGGCCCTCCAGGCCTTGCTAAGTGGCCCCTGGAATTCTCCCCAGTTCTGTGCCCCATCAATGGCCCACTTGCCACTCTTGAGTGCTTTTGCCTAGCTAGAATATGTCCTTGAAATGGGACTCTTGCTTGCCTGAACAGAGAGGCATTTGGGGAGGGAGGCTGCAGAAGCCTCAGGCTGGCTTACTAGTTAAGAGATGAAAGCCATCAATTGCTCTGTCCACATTTGCACCTAGCCCTGCCCACTATTGACATGTGGCTTCCGCCCCCCCCCCCCAGAAAACTGCCAGTGAAGGAATGGGGCACTTGGGCTGATAAAAGGTTCCACACCCCCACCTTGCAGGGCTGCTGTAGGGATTGTAACTAGGTGGCACATGCAGACCACCATAACAAAATTATTATTCATTTATTTAATTGATTGCATTGTATTTATATCCCACCTTTTTCTCCAAGGAGATCAAGGTGGCATACATGCCCCCCTCTCATTTTTTTTACTCCCCAAAGCCAGTGTTTGAAACTCCCATTGTTTTAGGCGCATTTTGCAACAGGGAATTTCATTAGCGCGAGCAGTTTCTGAGCTCTGGATGCAGCGCTGAGCCTAAGATTTCAGATTACAACTGCAGAGTGGAAGGAAAGGAGGATCTTTATCTTCCTCCCCACTTCCAGCCACTCTCCCTCCCCTGGTAAGGAAATAGGAGGGAAGTTGCTCCACTGACCTCTGGCTTGGCCCGCCTCCCCCCCACTGACAGCAGCCGACCCCTGACAGATTGCCCCCTCCAAAGGTGGCGAAGCAAGGGAGGTTCCTCACCCCTGGTTATAAAGAAATCCTCTTTCCACAGCTACCAGGTTGATCTTTTCAAGTGGCTCATCTCTGTTTGCAAATCCTAAAAACCTGCACCCCACCCTATCCCACAAAATGCATGGTGGAGTAAAACCTATTTTAAAAATGGGTCACGGTGCTGGGCTTGGAGGGGGGACACACACGCAGATGGGCTCCACAGTGCTTGTTGTTTTTAAACAGAAGGAAGTTATTGCATAAATATATATTAAAAATGTTTATCAAGCTGCAAATGGCTGTTGGAAAGGGCTCTTCCCGTGTGCTCAAATCCCATCCTGATGTCAACAAGGCAGCTTTTATTTAGAGAAAGCAAATACCGCAGTACGTTGTGAGGAGGATCTTTATTTAGAAGGGGCTACTAAACCTGCCTTTGAAACATAGGCTGCAAAATACACATAGAGTTACTAACACATCACTGGTCATCCCTAACCCTGTGGCTATGCTGGCAGGGGGCTCCCAGGAGGTGGAACTCCCAGAGAGCCACCAGGTTGGGGAAATGGTTGAACTCGCCCAATATTTCCAACTCTGGTCAGCAGTGGAGCTCCAGGATCTGAAGCACAGAAGTGTCTTCGTCATCAGCTGCCTAAAGGTAAAGGGACCCCTGACCATTAGGTCCAGTCATGGCTGACTCTGGGGTTGCGGCGCTCATCTCGCTTTATTGGCTGAGGGAGCCGGCGTACAGCTTCCAGGTCATGTGGCCAGCATGACTAAGCCGCTCCTGGAGAACCAGAGCAGCACACGGAAACGCCGTTTACCTTCCCGCCAGAGCGGTACCTGTTTATCTACTTGCACTTTGACGTGCTTTTGAACTGCTAGGTGGGCAGGAGCAGGGACCGAGCAACGGGAGCTCACCCTGTCGCGGGGATTCGAACCGCTGACCTTCTGATCGGCAAGTCCTAGGCTCTGTGATTTAAGCCACAGTGCCACACACGTCCCTGTCAGCTGCCTACCTGATCTTTATAATGGGAGGTGCTGGGGACTGAATCTGGGACCTTTCACATGCAAACAAAGTGCTCTACCGCTAAGCTATGGGTCCCTGCTGCCCTGCCATCTTCATTGGCCGGCCAATATCCAAAAGCATAAATGGAGGGATGGTGGCACAAGGTCCCCTCAGAATGGATGTCAGGAAGACAAGAACCTGGACCGGAAGCGGGGTATTCACCTGGGAGCTACCCATCACTTACTTTTGAAGAAGATGACCGAGAAAACAACGCCCAACCCAAAGCCAGCACCTGCAAGAGGAAGGAAAGAATTAACGGAGCCTGCCAGGCCTCCCCACATGCCCACAAGGGAACAATACTATTCATTGCAGGGCATAAGATGCTGCTGCTGGATGGAGCCAATAGCCCATCTAGTCCAGCATCCTGTTCTCACAGTGGCCAATCAGATGCTCCAGTGGGAAACCCACAAGGAAGACCCAAATGCAAGAGCCCTCTCCCCTCCCATGGTTTCCAGTGACTGGTATGCAGAACCACTGATGCCTCCAGCTGTGTAGGTAGAGCATAGCCATTGTGTCTAGTAACCATCAATAGCCTTAATCTTCCGGAATCTGCCCAGTTCTCCAAGTTGGTGGCCATCACTGCCTCTCTCTCTCTTTCTTTTTTTAAAAAAGTGCACAAAAGCACAGATACAGAAGGAAAAGGCTTATTAGCTTCTACTAGCAGAGACGGCAGGGACTGAAGCTGCGACCTTCCACATGCGAAGGAGTGCCTACCATTTTGCTACAGGCCTCCTAGGGATGCCTGATGCCAAATCGGGCCATTGGCCAAGCTAGCCCAGTCCTTGCTCTGCTTGCCAAAGGCTTCCCCAGGCCTTCTACCCAAGACTGAGCCATGGGACCTTCTACACACAGAGCATGTGTTCCTTCAGCCCTGAGCTGCGGTCCCTGGCAAGCTCTGGATTTAAACGTGGAGGCAGCGGATGGCCTTCAAAAATGTTCTCCAGATATTGATGGGCCCCCAAAATGTTCTGTGGGGCGCTAACTCAGCCCTGCGTCAACAGGATGGGGTCGCCTGGAAGGCCAGTTTATTTCCAAGTCAAGTGGCCCGGAGCCGTCTCGGAGGAAAATTGCTTCCTTTGCGGTCTCCCCGTCCTCTGGTGCTCATCGTGGCTTGGGAAGGTGGGAACCAAAGGGGGGCCCTTTGCTCTGCTTTTATTCCCTGTCTGCTTGTTTTCCTTGTAAGTGAGAGCTTTCATCTTTTATTGTTATGAAGTTAAAGGCTGGCCTGGAGGTGCTGGTCTTTAGTGGAAACAGCTGCCTGCTGCAGTCCCTCAATGTCCCCTCGGTCAGGTGGGAGGCCCTTCTGGAGCAGCGCCTTGCCCTCTTAAAAGGAAATTGACCGTGCAAGGCCCCAAACCGACATGGCTGGTTTATTGTTCATGGCAGCTGTAAAGCAAACACACTCTGCCCATGCTCTGGAACACTGTCATGTCCCGAGGCTAAGCACTGGCACCCCCTCCTGCAGTAGAGTCCCAAGCTCCATCTATATGTCAACGTAAGCCATAGATTTGGATTTGGAAGAAGATACCACAGATCAATACAGTGTGCGGATTTTGCAGGAAGTTCTTCCTGAGATTTTATTTAGATGATATCTTACACAGCTTAGGTTAAGCTGAATCTGTTACGGGAACTCATTTGTTTATCTTGGCAGCGGGGCACAGGGCAGACAAGATCTGAAATCATATTTAGATGGCGTGCCCCAGGATTGTGAGATACTGCAAGCTGATTCCTGGCAAGATAGAAGAGATGACAGGATATTATCTACAGTGGTGCCTCGCAAGACGAAATTAATTCGTTCCGCAAGTCTCTTCGTCTTGCGGTTTTTTCGTCTTGCGATGCACGGTTTCCCATAGGAATGCATTGAAAATCAATTAATGCGTTCCTAGGGAAACCGCCTTCAGACCAGGTCCGGGGACAGTCTGTCCCCGGACCTCTTCTGAAGGCTGGGGGGGGGGGGACAAGGGCTTTTCTTCCCACCCCCAGCATTTTAAAAAACCCCGGGACAGCGGAGGACTTCTCCGCTGTCCGGGCGATCTTAAAATGCTGGCGGGCGGCATTTTAAAATCGCCCCGGACAGCGGAGGACTTCTCCGCTGTCCGGGGCGATTTAAAAGCCCCTGGGAAGGCAGGCAGGGGGGACAAAGACTTTTGCCCCCCGCCAGCCTTCAGAAGAGGTCCTGGACCTCTTCTGAAGGCGGGTGGGGGGGGGCGAAAGTCTTTGCTCCCCCCCGCCTGCCTTCAAAAGGTGTCCCCGCGGCGGCGGGAGGTGTCCCCTGCCCCCCGCCCGGCTTCGGAGCACCGGGAGAAGCGATCTCGCCGCAGCCCCTTGCTGCAAAAGACGTCCGGGGGCAGCGGGGAAGAAGCGCTTCGCTTCCCGCTGCCCCCGGACCTCTTTTGAAGCAAGGGGCTGCGGGGAGATAGCGATCTCCCCGCAGCCCCTTGCTTCAAAAGAGAAGACCCGCTGTCCCCGGGGCAAGCTTCGTTTTGCGAAGCAAGCCCATAGGGAAATTCGTCTTGCGAGGCAACTCGAAAACGAAAAAACCTTTCGTTTTGCGAGTTTTTCGTCTCGCGAGGCGTTCGTCTTGCGGGGTACCACTGTACTATAAAGATTATCAAGGAACGCCTTGCTGGGTCAGGCAGTCCAGAATGGCATTTTCACCAGATGCCCCAAAGCAGCGGTTCTCAACCTGTGGGTCCCCAGATGTTGTTGGACTACAACTCCCATCATCCCTGAGCTCTGGCCTTGCTAGCTAGGAGTGATGGGAGTTGTAGTTCAACAACATCTGGGGACCCACAGGTTGAGAAAGTCTGCCTCAAAGGGAAACCTGCAAGCTGGATTCGAGCACCAGAGCACTCTTCCCTCCTGTAGTTTCCAGCAGAAGCATTGCTGCTTCCAACCATGGAGGGAGCGCATAGTCATCGCCTTCCTCACATTCCAGAACATTTTGACTGGTGTGATTGGATACTGCAACCAGTGTTACCACACAGCTAGAAGCATGATTTTTGTGGGTTTGTAATTTTAAAATTAGAAAATAAATTTAATTTTAAAAAGATGCCCGGGGGGCGGCAGGGCGCACCTAGAGTTTGTAGTCAAGCAGGCATGAAGGCACAGATGACTGTTAGCAACAACCGATGTCTCCCCACCCTACTCCAGCTTCCCCATGGAACAGCTGGTGTTGCGGGGGGTATGTATGGAGAGGGTGTTTATGATATTAAACCCAAATTACCATCTGCACAGATCCATCAAAAGCACAAACTGTTTGGCCTCCTTGACCCGAGGCTCAAACAAACTCCTTCCCTTGCTACACACTGCCTTTCCTTTCTTTCTCGAGTACCACTGCTGGAAATCAGGCTGTTTAGAGAAAATAATTATTTCAACACGCAGAACTGGGGGGAGCGGGTGGGTGGGTGATGAGATGGGCGTTCGCTCAAACTGTCCAGCTCAGCAAGTCATGCTGCGGTCCAGGCTTAGACTTCCTGCTCAAGGATGGCTTCTCTCTCTCCCCCTCTGCCAACTTAAACAAGTTAGCTAATCAATGAGAAATGGTTTACATGGGAGATGGACTGTGCATCACGCGAACGCTGACCTTTAAACAGTTGCTTCTGTTACCATTTCCCATCCTGTTAGGGAAAAACCAATGTCCGATGATTGCCCAGAATACGATAACCACAGAGCTTGGGGGAGGAGACAACTAGATCATTCTAAGTAGATCAAACTGGTGCCCTCCAGATGAGTGAGGAGTGAACATAAGAGCCTGCAGAACACAGACATCATGGCTAGTAGCCATCGATAACCTTATCCTCCACGAATAGATTCAGAGCAAGATATCATCTAAATAAAATCCTTGACCATGGGCGGTGTTGGGTGGGGCTGATGAGAGCTGTAGCCCAGCAACATCTACAAGGGCACAAGGTTGGTGAAGGCTGGATCGGGTGAGGAAGATGTGCTGGATTCAATAAAGGGGCAGCTTCTTATGGGAATGGCCCCACAGCTCTGGGGCAGAGGCTGTGAGGGTCAGGCAACTTTGGTAGATTTTCAAGAATGTCCTATGCAGCTTTCCACTGCAACCTGGAGGGCCGTAAAGACTGATGTCACATGCCAAGGTTATAATGGAGGGCACCGCCAGTCTTTATTGAGAAGAAAATGTGGCAAATGTTTCCCCCTCCCCTGTCTGCCCAACCAGCTGCTCAGTTCAAATAATTTCTATCCAGGACAATTTTGGCCTGCAATTCAACAGACACACACACCAAATTCGAAGCACAAGCAAGAATTAAGATCTATGAAACTGTTGCTGTGGACTCTTCATCCAACCAGGAGGTTGTTGTGGTTCTGCGGTCATCTCCTTAATGTCGCCAAGAAAGCAAAGGGGAGTTTGAGTCAATCTTTCGAAGCCGTGTGTGTCCAACCCCGCTGGGGGTTTTCCTAGACACAAACGCTGCTGGAACAAATGAGTCTCATCCAAGTGAAGTCCCTAGAGGTGAAACGGCCAAGTTGCCAGTTTGGTTATGGACGGTGCTGTACAAAGGGAGCAGCAAAGAGGCAAAAAGCCACACCAGCCGATGGCTTTTGCCATTTTGGGGAGCTGCATGCTCAATTTCCTTTTAAGAGGGCAAGGCGCTGCTCCTGAAGGGCCTCCCACCTGACCGAGGGGACATTGAGGGACTGCAGCAGGCAGCTGTTTCCACTAAAGACCGGCACCTCCAAGCCAGCCTTTAACTTCATAACAATAAAAGATGAAAGCTCTCACTTACAAGGAAAACAAACGGACAGGGGATAAAAGCCAAATATCTTGCAGTCTCAGACCCCCTCCTGCTTCTCCCTCCCTTCAGAGCCAGGAAAGGCAAAAGAGGAGGGGAAGACTCAAGGAAAGTGGTTTTCTTCTTTGAGATGTCTTCAGCCACTTGGAGGAAATGGGCCTTCCGGGCAACCCCATCCAATTGGCCTGGCTCTGAGTTATGGCCTCACACACCTTTTGTGGGTCCCATGTTCCTGAACGAAACATGCTGAACTTTACCAACTTGGTGCCCTCCGGATGTTTTGGCGTACAATTCCCAGCCAGCACATTGGGAGAGCCTCAAATTGGATTTTGAAATCAGTTCAGCCTGGCTGTAACTTCTTTCCTCAATCCTTGGGGAGGCAGGAACTGTGCTTTTATTCCCCACCCACCCCATGCCAAATGCCAAATGCCAGTCTTCTCTGCCACAGATTAATTTGTCCCCCAAATTTTACTCTGTTGCACCATCTGTAAGTATTGCAAATGGAGCAATGACACAGAAAGATGAATTAGATCCAAAGTTTTTTTTTCCAAACCAAAGGCACGCGCTACACTAGCCACTGCCCTATACAATGTCACTCCAATTTCATAAAAATTGGGTTTTTCTTTTAAGGATCTTGTCAATTCACCCCTTTCCTCCCACCTCCTCAAAAAATAATAGATAGAAGACTCTTTTCCAATAGCTGCAGTCCTACCAAATGTGAGGTTTGCGGAGGCAATTAATCTACATTCTTTTAATATAAGCACTGGCTAAATGGACATTATCACCTGGCCATATTTTAATGCAGACAAGTGAGATTTGCAACAAAACCATGCAGTTTTATCCTTCACCAAGGTGCTGCTGCTACTCAGTGTTCTAGAAAGCCAGTTTTGCCCTCTTCCAATACACTCCATTCTGCTCTTTTCCCCCACCATAATTTCTCCTTTACAACTGAAATCCAACATCCCTTGGCTGCTAAGTTTACTGCCTTGTACTGGGCTATTTGGGAGGAAGGTTGCCTCTTGGGGTTTCCTTTATAAAATATGTCTTGCACTTGTGTATTTATTGATGGCATTCATGGTTCTCCCTCTCATTTAATCCCTGCAACAACCCTGTGATGTAGTTTAAGCTGAGAGGCAGTGACTGGCCCCAATGTCACACCCAGTGCGCTTCTTTGCCAGGTGGAAAGTTGAACCCTGGTCTCCTAGGTCTTACTCCAACACTCTAACCACTGCAAATCTTGGGGTCCCCCCTGAGCATGCAGATATCTCCTTTCTCTCTCTCTCTCTCCACCCGCATTTCTCTCTCCCCCCCACCCCCATCCCTGCATTTGCCACCAAAACTGGCTCTTCATACAGTTCTGATCAGCTTGACACTGATTTGGTCTTCCAAATCAGTCAAGTTCTAGAGACAGAAGGGCTATTTTGAAGTCTAATCCTAATCCCTCAAGGTCACCATGTATTTTCCAGTTTGGAGACTTATGCCAGCTAGTCGGAATTGGGTTTGAGAATGGAAGGAATACAGGGGGACAGGCAATCTCCCAGACTCTCTGCTCCAGCTTCAGACTTCAAAGCAACCCGCAGTATTATTTCACTCCCACAGAACCCATCCTCAAAGCTTTCCTTCTCCCCAGGCATCGGACCCCCACAGCTGCAGCTGTTGGGAAGCCAGACAACACCCCCCTTTATTGCCCCCCACTTATCCCACCGCTTATTAGATCAACAGATGCTGAATAGGACTTCTCCTAATTACGTTCCACCCACCTACAAGAAGAGAACAGATTGGTCTCTTAAAAACCTAAGAAAGGCCTGCTGGCTCAGGCCAATGGCTCAATAATAATAATAATAATAATAATAATAATAATAATAATAATTTATTTATACCCCGCTCATCTGGCTGGGCTTCCCCAGCCACTCTGGGCGGCTTTCAACAAAATATTAAAATACAGTAATGCATCAAACATTATGTCCAGCATCCTGTTCTCACAGTGGCCGACCCAAACCTGGAAGCTACATACTAGGGTTGCCATATTTCACAAAGTGAAAATGCTTTGCTCAAGGTTCTTTTCCTGGACATTTCCGTCTGAGTACTGCTTAAGGGGGCTGAATAATTCTAGATGTATGGCAACCCTACATTTAGCTCTTATGATGTTAGGCCATGAACCTGTCCAATGTGTATCTGAGTGGTTATCTCTGACTATAGAAGCAGAAAATCCCCTAAATTATAAACTGCAGGAAACTACAATCGAAGGTCAAGTTGATCACCTCCCCACTCTCAAAAGAAAATCCTTATAATTTAAAAAGGTGTATTTTGAATGGAATATTTAATAGTTTGAAGTGTTTTATTCCAAAATGTCAAAACAAACAAAGGATTAGAGGCGAAAGGCACATTAGTGTCTTCCGGAGAGGAGCGGGCAATTTATGAACTTGCAAGACATTGCCAGTTCATGTACAGGCGTGGCTCTACGTGACAACATGGCTTGCAAAGGAGTGGGTGCCCAGAAGGGAGCCATCAGATATGCCTTCCTGGAAAGGAGCAGCTTTCTCGTAGTTACTTGCCCAGCGACAAGTGGATTAAAGCGCCTTAGATCACTTCCTTCATTTAATTGTTTCAAAACCCACCACTATGACAACTTCAAAACAGGCCAACTTCACTGCTTTTGAAGGATGAGGAAGGGCTGTTTCAGCTTGCAGCTCCTTTTGTGGAAGTGGAGTGGAATTGTGTCCACCCGGAAAAACAGCCCGCCTCTCAGCAGTGGCATTGCCGCTGCCGAACAGGGATGTGTTCAGCATACGTAACAGGGATGCCTTTCACATCACACTTCATCAGCGGAAGCTATCAAGTTCACTTCCCACCTCCAGTTATAACAGCAAAACAGGAGAGAGTTTTCTCCAAAGCTCCTGTTAAGCTAAAACTTATTCTGGGTAGGAACTGGAGGCAAAGAGGGCTGTATCAAACAACAGAGTAGACTCATTGAAATTAATGGGCATAGCTTACCTAGGCCCAGTCATTTCAATGGGTCCACTCCACTCTGAGTAGGATTAACGTGAGATACAACCCAGAGTTTTCAGGCCAAATAAGGTTTGCAGTGTTAGCCCTACCCAGAGTCAGAGTAGACTCATTGAAATGAAAGTACTCAGGCCCACCAATTCCAGTGGGTCTACAGTGGGTAGGGCTAAGATTGGACATAAATCTTTCCTTAAAAACCCCCCAAAACCACCTGCGGGCACTTTGCACCTCCCCCAGTAGCAGCTTATCAGAAAGAGCAGCAAACAATTCGGCAAATCGAGCACACACACCACTTTTTTCAGAGTTAGATGCCTGAAATTTAGATGTATCCCCATACATAGAACAGTATACATCTGTAAAGCATGTTCTTGCGGATCACTTTTTAAGAACATGTATTACAGATGTATACCGTTCTATGTATGGGAATACAGATTTTCATAATGTATTTTCAGGATACTCTAGGGAAATCTTAAAAAATAAAAAATTGTTTCATTGACTTGTTTGTTTTCCTGAAGTTTTTGCAAGTCACGTTTTGCTTTAAAAAACAAAACAAAAAACATTTGTTGAATAAATATATGGACTTTTATTTATAAATGGCTTTACATCTTAAGGTTTTATCAGGCCTGCATGTTTGGATTCAGCAAAAAACGAAATCAGAAAGTGTTCCCAGAAAATCACGCGGGCCCTGGTGGGTTTGGAATGCCACTGTCAACTAGGCAAAGCTCATTTATGCTTACCTCTGCAACTGCGGCCCTGGCTCTGTGCGTACATGTCATTAATTCCTGATACATGTGAAATAAGCATCACTGCTCCCTTTCACGCTCTGGGCCAAGTGCCTGTGCCTAAACACGACTCTGGCCCAGTTCAAGCAGGTGGTGAGAAACTCCCGCTGGGAAACCTCTGGCAGGGCTTCGGTTGGGAAAAATTGAGTCAATTGCCTTGCGCAATCCTCAGAACAAGGCGTGTGTTCGGTTCAAGCAAGAGCTGGGGGCATGCACACCGACAGGGGATCTACATGCTCCTCTGCAGCAGTTTATTGTGAGGGCAGCCTGCAAACCTAAGACCTTTCCCCTGCTTATGAGAACAGGACATAAAGAGGAGCCTGCAGGATCAGGCCAATGGTGCATCTAGGCCAGGTTCCTGTTCTCACAGCAGCCAAGCCAATGCCTGTGGGAAACCCTCAAGCAGGACGAGGGCAACAGCGTCAGATGCTGAATGGTTCCCTCACTGGCACAACAGGCCCCATCTCTCAATGGTTCCCTCATTATTTCAGCCTCACACAGAGGCAAGATCATCCGACTGTTTGCCACTGCTGTAGACTAATCAACCAGTATTCAGAAGTACTGCTGTCTCTGACTGTGAAGGCAGAACATAACCATCATGGCTAGTTACTATATCAGTTACTCTACCCGGTGAGACTACTGATCCATCTAGAGCCGGTGTGGGCAAGTTTTGGCTCTGTGGATGTCACTGAACTACAACTCACAGTCTCAGCAAGGATGTAATGAGAGTTGTGGTTAAGAAGCATCTAGAGCAGGCTTCCTCAAACTCAGCCCTCCAGGTGTTTTGAGACTACAATTCCCATCATCCCTGACCACTGGTTCTGCTAGCTAGGGATCATGGGAGTTGTAGGCCAAAAACATCTGGAGGGCCGACTTTGAGGAAGCTTGACCTAGAAGGCCAAAGGTTCCCCATCCTTGATATAAAACCCCATCACAAGATAACACGTCTCTTTATGAAGATCTGCAAAAGGCTACTTCTTCCCAAGCTGTCTGCAGCAAAAACAGAAAAGAGGTGGGTGGGTAGCAAGGGGCAAACAAAGGCAAATGCAATACTTAAGCTTGGTTACTGGTGGGGATGAGGTGTAAAGTGTTAAACCAAATACCTTGTGGTAGGAGGGACAGCTGCAGTACCAGCCACAAATAAGTCAAATGCTGACTTTTCAAATGGGACAGCTTCACATTGATGCAAGCTCTCACATTTCACAGAAGTCTTCATCACTCCACCTTACTGTGAACTCTGTGAAATCCAAGAGCTTACACACACTCACATCTAACTCAGCAGCCTCGAAATTTGCTGTGCACAAAGGGGCTCACCAAACTCACTTCTCAAGATGCAGAAGGCAGCTTTCTATCTTCCTAAGGATAGCCGATGCCTCTATACTCTCCTTGTGGGCTTTTTGGAGGCATCTAGTGGGCCACTGCTATGAACAGGATGCTGGACCAGAGATGGTTTCTCTTTAGCCTGATCCAGCAGGATTCTACTTAGGTTGTTTATCAACCCAGAAACCTTCTTATCACATCCTCAATCCCTCTTACAAAGTATGAGACACCTGCTCATTTAAAATCAAATTAATACCTTCCCAGAAGAAGCCAGAGGAGAAGAAAATTGCAACAGCAAGCACAAATCCGATTATTAACTCATTTGCAATTCAAACTGGATCATTGTTATTTCTTCTTACTCTTCTTACCCACCCCACTTGCATGTAAACAAGTCTTATAACACAAAACTTAAAAGCACTTTCTCCCGGTATGGGAACGGGGGAGTTGGCTGCAGACAGAAACCTCAAAACCACAGCCAACTCTGGGCACAATATTACTGGGAACATGTTGCACAACTCTCATTTCAAAGGGGTTCACGCGAGGTTTTCTGTGTAGGATTGCAGGAGAATCAAAACACATCGGGGGCAGCCACCCTCCTACCTTGGGAAAGAGGGCAGAGTCCCAACCTCTTCTCACTAATGCTCATCAGTGACAACGAAAACAAATCAACATAGTGACCCACAAAGCAAAACCAAGCCCGGATATGAGCACCCCAACGATTGGGCGAAGGACACGTATTATATAGAATTTGTGGCTTCCAATGCAGATTGGCTGAGCTGAAATGATGGCATAGAATGTTCACAAACTTCCTAAGTGCTCAAGGGAGGGGAAATATTTTAATTTGGCTGGGATTAATATGATCACACAGGTCCTAAAGGCAGTAATAGCTTTGCAGGGCAGGTCAAAGACTGGAAAGAATCCCAAGAGGCAGCCAAGCTAAGAAAACCTTTTGACAAGATGGAGGTGATAGGAACCAGAGGCAAGAAGGGGCTGGTGGGGAATCAATTTTCCACATTAGTCTGAACTCATTCTCTGCTTGTACTAAGCTAGTAATTAAGTTCAGCTATTCCCAACTATTGCTTCCTTGTGTCTCAACACAGACCCACCCCTTCAGGTCTCCATTTCACAGCCATCAGAAGAGCCTGACTGCTGGATCAGGCCAAGGCCCAACTAATACAGCATCCTGTTCTCACAGAGGCCTACCAAAGGCCTATAAGCAGGATATGAGAGCAACTGCCTTCTCTATCACCTACTGTGAGATGGGTTAGGCTAAATGCGATCCGCCCAAGGCAGAACTTCATAGCTGAGTTGGTATTTGAACCCAGACCTTCCCAGCAGAAATCCAACATACACACTATCTACTGCACCAACATGGATCTCAGTTAGGAAGGTTCCTCCTCACATCACACCGCAGGAGAAATCCCAAACTCTCATCAACACCTCAGTCTCCTGCAAACTAAGTTCTACTCAGAGTAGGCCCCCTGAAATAAGTGAACTTGGTTAGTCACAGTTATTAATTTCAATGGGTTTACTCTAGAAGAACTCAGATACAACCCATTCACATTGGATATCATCCCATTCCTGTGCCTCAGGTGGTCACCTTTTTGTTTGACAGATGTCTGTGTTTAACAGGTGTGAGTCAAGCAGAAACTCCATGGGGAAAACCTCTCCCCAGTAGGTAGGTGTGTCCCCCAGATCAAACTTCACACTTGCAGTAAACTTGTTATTGTTAGTTGACCTTAGGAAAGCAACTCCCCTTTCACCCCCAAAACTGAAATATTGGGATAACACTGGACTACCTTATAGGCTTGTTGTAAAGCATTACAACGTTAGGTGAAGCACTTTTTGAAATTCTTAAAGCTCTATGAATGGTGACTACTAGGTAGCAAAATGATTTGTCACTGTGAGACAGGGGTCTCTCTCTCATACATCACAAAGAATTCTCCAACTTTAGTCATACAGTGTTTCCCCTGTAAAACCTTTGTCAAAAACAGGCTGGTTGTTCAGTATCAGAGGGGTTCAAATCCCCACTGAGTCATGAAGCTCACTGGATGACCTTGGGCCAGTCACTGCCTCTCAGCCTAACCTACCTCACACAAGGTTGTGTGAGGATTAAATGGGGGGGGGTTATGTATGTCACTGTGAGCTCCTTGGAGAAAAAGATGGGATATAAATGCAATGCAACAAATAAAATAAATATAGGAAAGCCAGGGGCACCACTGTGGTTGGAAGTGACCCTACCCCCTACCATCAATAACCTGCAATGGCCTCATCAGCTAGGAATTGGGAGTGGTAGCTAAAATACAACACCACAGATCTACAGTTATTAGTTTTGATTTCACCTCTGCCAAGCCCAAGGACAAACCAGGTGGCTTTAGGCAAATCACTCTCACAGCATTATCCCCACCCCCATACTGAGCGCACCCCCACCGTACAGGACTGATACAACACCTGCTGTGATAGTGTGTTCAAACGGCTAAATATTACAGAAATGATACACATATTGCTGTTATTTTGTAATTGAACGTTACCGCCCAATCTTGCAGGCAGCAGAATCTCAGTCTTTCCCAGACTGGCTCACCTACAATCCTTTTATTTGGATGTGCTGGGAATTGAACATGTGATGTCTGCCATGCAAAACAGGTGCTCAACCAATGAACTATGCCTCCACTAGACCTGTAAACACACCCTGACAGCATGATTCTTGTTACTGCTGAAGAAGACAATCCTTTTCAGTGTGCATTTTATAAGTTTAACTGCAATGAAAGCTATTCAGCAGACACAACACAATGAAACATTATTGGTGGCTCCACAGCTATTCAATTCCTACACACAAACTTTGACTGACTGTCTCCTGTGACAGGCCATTTGAAGGCTAGCGCTGTATGATCCAAGTGGAGCACATAGCTGCCAGGGTCAGCTCTATACTATCCCACATTTCCCAGACAAAAATAGGGACACAGCACCATGGACCCCCATAAAGCAGCTATGAACACTGGCGGTTCTATTCACAATATTTCTGAATACTCCTGTCTCCTCAAGGCAACAGCACACGGCACCATATAGAGGGTTGCACCTTCTGAAGACTGGCTCCTGCAAAATCAGCTGCAGGGTTTGGGTGTCCTTCAAAATTGCTTTTGGGGGAACTTTTGAAATTGATGTAAAAACTGGGGTTTGGCTTTTGCTGCCCAACTCCCCATGGGACTCTGAGTCCCCTAAGTCCATGATCGGTCAGAGAAGAATGAATGGAGGCAGGATCCGGTGGAAAGCAAGGCAGATATTTATTTTTCTGTTGCAACAGAGTTCCCTCCCCTCCTTCCAGGAAGAAAGGTCTGCGATGAGGGGGACAAGATATTATATATATATATAATTTATATATATATATATATATATATATATATATATATACTCCCCCCGACTGCTTTTCAAAAGCAGGCTGCCGTATTTAAGAATTTGGTGTGCTTTTTTAAGTGGGTTGCAATGTTCTGGATGCATTGCAACTCCATTAAAAAAATGCCTTTGAAAACTGCGTGCGTGCATAAATAACTTATCCCTGCAGCACGACGATTTATTGGCAAGCCAGGCACCGACCCTCTAATCCTAAGGACATAGCTGCTAAATGCACGAGGCCTCACGCCAGGCGAGGATAACCTGAGCAGGGCCTTAGAGCAAGGAGTGCCCCTTCCTTAACCCAGGCCTTCCTTCCCCCTCAGCACCACACCGTAGACACAGGGCGAGCCTCCTCCCGCTCCTTATTCCACAGCTCCCACCCTCGCCCCCTTACCCAGCTTGACGGCGGAGTCAGCCAAGCACCGGTCCCACTTCCTGCCCAAATCACCCTCCGACGCCATCTTGGCCACCGCCTCCTGCTCCCTCCGAGAGCTGCCACTCAGCCTTCTCGCCCGCCTCCTTAGGCGTAAGTCTCGCGAGAGGTACCGCTGCTGTAGCTGACAGCGGGCGGCTCTCGCGAGTGTCCCAAGGAGTTGAAGGGAGGGGACGATAGGGGTTTTCCGCTTCCGCGGCCTCAGCGTCCGCTGCCCCACCCGGCAGAGCTGGCGCCCGTTGCCAAGGGTAACCTGGGGTAACCTTAGCAACCTGGGCCGGAGGCTTGACCTTGGGGCGGAAACCGGCTAGGCCCGAAAGAGAAAGGCTAGGATGAAGAAGGCATCCTAGGCTGCAGGCCTCGTTAATTGTAATCTGCGGGCATCTTCGTCTCCAGAAGGCACCCGTGGCCCTCCAGCCCGTCAGTTTTATTGTGTGGTATTTACAAACCCCCTTTCCAAAGAGATGGATGTAAATGCAGATCAAAAACAAACCCACCACGTTACTTTGGTTACTTTGTTGGGCAAGGGCATAGGGTGGTTCTGGATTCAAATCCCCACAGCCATGGAGCTCACGAGGTGCGGTAAGGCCAGCCACTTAGCCTACACTACCTCGCAGGGTTGTTGTGAAGATTAAACAAATGTATGGGTGACTGGGGAGATTGTATGTTGCCCTGTCCTAGCTGGGGCTGGGGGGGGGGGTTAAATAAAAGGATATACATTCAATTACATATTCCTACTTTTTTCTGTTGCATATTTTAAATAAACAGTAAAAATATCCCTACTTGTAAAAAAGCAAACTCCACTTAGCTTCAGTTTGACATACAGATGGCAGAGAAGAGTGATGTGCAAATTAAGCTGCAATTGTTGGTGTTAACGAAAAAGAAGTTACAAATACACAAAGAATGTCCTTACTTATATCTGTGAAATGGTGGGGAGTGTGCGTGGATGGGCGAGGTATAAATAATAAATTATTATTATCACCCTCCCCGCCTCTTGGTTTCGTATATATAATATAATATAATATAATATATATATTCATTCTTTATTCAATCAAAAGTATATATTCCAGTAATATATTAAACTGCATGATAATTAAAAATGAACACGCAAAATACAATTTGGGTCAGTGCATTCACAATGCACAATGAACTATTACTGCTTTGGAGGGTGATAACATGCCATTTAAAAACATATATTTTGTAAATATCAAGACGTTCTCAAGTTCTTATGCTATTCTCACTGGCTGCTGATGGTAGTAACCAATCAGACAGAAACACTGACCCACCAAGTCTGTACCTAGGGTTGCCAGACCTTCAAGGCTGACCTGCAGTCTCCGGGTTTGCCCGTCTCCTCCACAGCTCCTGCAGGTGGCAAGGGAGTGTCTTGAATATCCAGGTAGGCGAGAGAGCCTTTAAATTATGATGATAACTGTGGACACAACTTGCAAGCTTTAGCTTGGTTGGAGCCACCTACAAATTATGGCATAGGCTCTAATGGTGGGGGATTCTGCTCTTCTGCTCCCTCCCCACTCCCAATTAACCTCCGTCTCCAGGGCTTATTGATGTGAGGAAGCACAAAGGAAGGAGGATAGGGTTATGAGGGTGCATGAATGCCTGGCATGGGACTTGCCCCATGAGACATGGCAACACCACCTGTACCACAGGACAGGACCATCACCATGTGGAACCTCATGCCAATCTGGTTGCACCCTTTCCAGCACAGCCTACTCAGCTGGATTTGTGTGATGACATAACCATGGTAGTATACCAACAGTATACCAGTTTAAATGTATCTCTCAGTCTCACTGAGAAGGATTTCATTCTTGAATATGGATCGGATTATCCCAAAGAACTTCTCTTCCCCCACCCGTGGTCTCTGGCAGTCATCATGCATTAGATTCCCCAGGGTGCAAAATTCTATTTGAGAGGGTATGGAAAACATCCCATCTAATTGTTTCCTAAGTCTGACTTTTTTTCTTTTTTCGGTGAATTCCGTCTGCTGCTTTTTAATCCGGGAGTCGCCAGGCTATCAAAGAGCAGTCTGGAAGACGTTTTCCATTAGCAGCCTTGAATCCATTTCCCACCTCCTGGGAAAGAAAGTTGATGGCAGAGCAAAAAATGTATACAAAAGGTCAGGGTGTCCCCCCCTCCCGTTCAGTTGCCATGGACACACACCAGCAATTAAACCCATCCGATGCAATTGTGGATATTTATTATCAGATGACGCTGTTTCCAAATCCTCCCCGCCGCCATCTCATGACTTTTACAAGCACTTTTCATAATGCCGAGCCTGATAAATAAATAAGGAAAAAGGAGAGGAATTTTTAAGGGCAAGAGGGGAGTCAGAGGGGAACCAGGTTCGTAGCATGATAGTGAGTAAGCTTTTAAAGAAGCCACATTCACAGTGATTAGTAAATAACAAGTTAACCACTCTGTCACGTCCGCACCATGCATTTAAAGCACTCTTGTACCACTTTAACAGGAACGGCTTCCCCCAAATTATCCTGGGGACTGTAGAGCTAAGATTTGTTAGTAGGGTTCCTGTTTCCCTCACTGAGCAACAAATCCCAGAGTGGTTTAACCACCAGTCCCTCTTTCAAGGAACTCTGGTCCCAGTTAATAATTATAATCCATCTGATGACTTCTGCACTAGCTGCAGTTTCCAAACAGCCTTTGGGAGTAGCCCCATGTGCAGTAATCTAACCTACAGGCTACCAGAGCGCACTACAATCTAACGCCAGTGGGGCCTCAGAGACTGATCTTAAAGCACGGACGGGAAACCTTGTCATGCGTGGATCTGACCTGTCCCGTAGCTGAACATTTGGGGGTTACTGAGTTAAAGAGAGCTCTCCTTTGCTTAAGGCCGGTGGTTATGGCTTCTTTCCACATGCAGTGAATCTTTGGGAGATCTGCCACAAACCCCACACACTTTAAAAAACCCTTTTAAAGAAGAAATCCTGGCTCACTGTGATGAAATGCTTTCCAGTGCTCATAAAGACAGCATCTCCATCTCCCCCCCTTTCCTGTAACATAGAGAGAGGAAGTGCGTGTATGGGAATTGATTGTCACTGCCCATGCGATCCAAAAGACCCCTTATTAAAGGGGTGCCTTTGCAAACAGGTTAAGCGCTATCAAGCTAACTTATTTGACTATGTTTGTTAGTACGCTTGTAACTGGGAGATACAGAATCTAATGAGATGCTTTATATGGAGCCAGACCATTGATGTAACTGCATTTGGAGTACAGCGTACAGTTCTGGTCACCTCAAAAAGGATATTGCAGAGTTGGAAAAGATTCAGAAAAGGCAGCTCAAAATGATCAGGAGCAACTCCCCTACAAAGAACGGTTGCAGCATTTGGGACTTTTTAGTTTAGAGAAAAAGCGACAAAATTAGTCATGACATGGAGAAGGTGCATATAAGTTTTTGTCCCTCTCTCATAATGACAGAACTTGTAGACACTGCCTGGGATTCATCTTGGACCTCCATTCTCCTTTATAACAGGATACCTTAAAAAATAAATAAATCATAAGCCAAGGGTACGGGGGAGGGGGGTCGGCGAAAATTACTTAGGATTTTCTCTTTTGGCTCATGATTCAGTCTGCCTCCCACCCCATGGAAGGTAGTACTCCATGTGTGTTCAAAAGGCCGTAGAGATTCCTGAATGATTCGTTAGTCCACGTAGCATCATTTCCTTAATCATTATTTAGTACACATCCAGAGTTCAAGGCAAGGATGTTTTCCCCCCTTTTATGGCTCAGAGACAAGCACCGGGGTGGTGGTGGGAGGCGGGGGTTTGTATTTGCTCTTAAGAAGAGGTATAAAAAGGATCAAACAGCTGCTTTTCGTTTTTGCCCCAAATATTTGCATTTAAGTTCACCGGCCAAAAAATGTTTGCGCTCTCCAGCCTCCGAGAGAACACGGTCTGAAATGAGGACCAGCTGCATGCACGTGGATGTTTATGGCAGGGCCCGTTTGGAAATGAGCACATTTGTTTGGTGGGAAAGAGGATGGAGTGAACGCCTAGGGCGATGCGTTGTAGGACGTGGGGTGGGGGAGACCTCTGCGTGGAGGGAATGAAAGCTTAAGGCTCACAGGGTGGTAAATGAGCACAGACAGCTGGACGAGGCTGAGTACCAAGTAATCAAGATCAGGAACGCAGAAAGCTCTTTTGCACATAAGAAGCTCTCCTAAACATAAGAGGAGCCTGCTGGATCAGGCCAATTGCTCATCTAGGCATAGAATCATATAAGAGTTTGGAGGGACCCTGAGATCATCTACTAGTCCAGCCTCCTTTGCAGCTGTTCCTTACGGGGATCAAAACTGCAACCATGGTGTTATCAGCACCATGCTCTAACCAACTGAGCTATCCAGTCGATGCGTTTCTCCCACATCTTGTTCCATGGGCCAGGATTTGGGTTGGGAGGGGGGCAGCCAAAGTTGTTGAGGGTTTTTTTTAGGAAATCAAAGTTGCGGGGGGCAAGCTTCTGCTGGGGGGCAGGGAGAACCTCAGATAATTGCATACTTTCAATGCTTTTCAATAATATTTGCTACGCTCATGTTTTGTTCTCACAGTGGCGAACCAGATGCCTCTGGGAAACCAGCAGGCAGGGTTAGAGCACAAGAGCGCTCTCCCCTCCTGTGGTTTGCAGCAACTGGTATTCCAGCAACCGTGGAGGCAGAGGATATAGGTATTATCCACTGACAGCCCTGTGAATGTGTCTAATCCACTTTTACAACCATACAAACCGGTGGCCATCGCTGCCTCTTGTGGGAGTGAGTTCCATTGTTTAACTACGTGCTGCGTGAAGGAGGACTTCCTTTTCTCCGTCTTGAATCTTCTGATACTCATTGAAATTACAGAGTCATGAGAAATTGAAGACCAAAGTACGAGATTGGCTCCATTATTATCAAATAATGGAGGTTTATAAACAAGACAGGAAAATTGGCTTCCAGGTGGAAAAATCAAAATTAGAAACAGAATTGTTAGAACCCAATGCTAAGAATTTGTCTAGAATGTATAACTTGTTGCTGAAATGGAATACACAAGATGAAACAGTTAAATCAGCCATGATTAAGTGGGCACAGGACATTGGTCATAACATTATGTTTGCTGACTGGGAACAGTTGTGGACCACCGGTTTGAAATTTACGGCATGTAATGCCTTAAAGGAAAATATTATGAAAATGATTTATAGGTGGTACATGACCCCAGTCAAGCTAGCAAAAATTTACAATTTGCCTGATAATAAGTGTTGGAAATGCAAAGAAACTGGCGGTACCTTTTATCACCTTTGGTGGACGTGCCCAAAGATTAAGGCTTTCTGGGAAATGATATATAATGAAATGAAAAAGGTACTTAAATGTACTTTCCCTAAGAAACCAGAGGCCTTTCTCTTGGGCATTGTCGGCCAATTGGTGCCAAAGAAGGATAGAATTTTTTTTATGTATGCTACCACAGCAGCAAGAGTACTCATCGCAAAGCACTGGAAGACTCAAGATTTACCCACTCTGGAAGAATGGCAGATGAAGGTGATAGACTATATGGGACTGGCTGAAATGACCGGCAGAATCCGTGACCAGGGGAAAGAGTCGGCGGAAGAAGATTGGAAGAAATTCAAAATTTATCTTAAGAAACATTGCAAAATTAATGAATGTTAAAATGTTGAGGTTTTAGGGGAAAATGGGGGTTACAGCTGTAAAAGATTAAGTAAAAGAAAAGAATAAGGGAAAAATTCGATAAAATCAAGTGTTAGGATTTGCTGAAATAATTTTGGAAATTGGAATGCAGAAAGGGGAGGTATGGGGAAGTCGGCGAAGTAAGGTTTAAGGAAAAAAAGGATACGAAATTATACATGTTTGTTTGTGTGTTTGTTTGTTTTTTTGTGTTTATAAAAACTTTGTAAAACCAATAAAATTTTTATATAAAAAAAAAGAATCTTCTGATATTCAGCTTCACTGGGTGTCCACGAGTTCTAGCGTTATGAAAGGGAGACAAGTTTCTCTGTATCTGCATTCCCCGTGCCAGGCATCATTTTATGCTATCATGTCACCTCCTGCTTGCCTTTTCTCTAAACTAAAAAGATCTCAGGAGCCCACTTGACCATAACACACAGCAGGGCCTTCGGTGTAGCTGCTCCTCTGCTGTGGAACAGCAACCCTGCCAAGAAACCACAGGCGATCACTTTATCTGCATTTTTTAAAAAACAGCTGAAGGCACTTCTGTTCCAACAGGCCTTCGCAGCTGGATACATGGGTCTCTGCCACGGGTGTCTTCTTTATATAGTATTGCTTTTAAGTGTATCTGTGTTCTTTTAAAGCTGTCTTTATTGCATTTTGAACGTCACCTTGAGATGTGTGTGTGGAAGGTGAGGAAAAAGAAGGTAATTCAGTGGTCAAGGATGATGGGAACAAGCATAGATTGCAGTGCAACAAACATCGGGGGGGGGGGCACTAATTTGTCTACCCTTGGTGTGGGTAGTAATGAGCTAGATGGATCAATGGTCTCCAGGGGTGAAACTAGGCTTTATTTCACCTGGATCAAAGACCCAGTTTAGTACACACACCCCTACGCATTTGTGTACTCACACACACAGGCTGGAGGCGTCACATGGGGCAAAAAACCCCAGCTAGCCCCCATGTAGCTACGGCTCTACCGAACTCTCTGCAAGGCTGTTTCTTATGAACAACATTCTTCTTTGATGCTGCGATTTAAACCATGCCCTTAATATGTTGGTGCACATCAGCAACCTGGAAGATATCTGGAGGGCACCACCTTGGCTATCCTTGGTGTGGGCAACAGTGAGCTACAGGGCCTGAATCGGTGCAAAGCTGTTTCTTATGATCAACATTTTTCTCTGAAGCTGTGATTTAATCCATGCACCTATGCGCTGGTGCGCATCAGTAACCCGGAAGAAAGGGGGAAAGGCTTGAACCGAGAACTGTCAGCATGCACCAGTACCGGGATTAATTTTAGGGAAACCTCTAGGTCAAAACAGAAGGCAGGCGCAGCGAGAGAGGGGGCAGGGTGAATCCATGGAACAATAGAGGAACAGAAAGGCTGTCCTCCATCCATAGCAGTGGGCATTTTACCAATTCCACGAGAGCAGGCAGCCTTTCTGCTCCCAGCCACAAAGCAGCCTGCCGTAACACAATTCATAGTGAGATCAAAGCAGTTCTCCAGCCTGCAGGACCCATGTGTTTGATGTGATGTCTGTGGAAAAACTGAAACAGTTCTCCCCCGGGGACATGCGGTTCCTGTTACAGCTCCAATATATCGGAGTACCCTGTCCCATCCACGTCAGATACTGTACTGCAGCAGCTCTGATTCTGTTATCTGTCCAGGAAATGTCTTTAAATTCTGCTGAAAGTGCAACAGTTTCTACAGTGCTCGTCTCACTTCCTGATTATGGGGAAAGCACATACAGTGGTACCTCGGGTTACATACGCTTCAGGTTACAGACTCCGCTAACCCAGAAATACTGCGTCGGGTTAAGAACTTTGCTTCAGGATGAGAACAGAAATCATGCTCCAGCAGCGTGGCAGCAGCAGAAGGCCCCATTAGCTAAAGTGGTGCTTCAGGTTAAGAACGGACCTCCGGAACGAGTTAAGTACTTAACCCGAGGTACCACTGTAATAGGAAGACAGGGTAGGGTGGTATATAGAGTTGCCAATGGAGCAAGGCAGAGGCTGGCTGCCCCACTCTCGTGCCTTGATTTGCAGAAATCAGGCGCTGAAGTGCCATGAATATTGCAACCACAGTAGTCTAATTGTGAGGTTACTAATGTATGGACTGCTATGGCAAGCCTCTCTCTGTTAAGGAACAGGCATAGTGGACACATCAACCAAAGCTGGAAACGTGTTCTGAGCTGCTGAGGTCACCTGGGCCTCTGACAAGTGATGGATCTAGGAGCACCCCAAAACTACGAAACTGCAGAAGGAGTACAACTCCTCATTGCTGGTAAACAACCTTATTGGGACTATATAAACAAAGGAAGCGGCTGCATACTGAGTCAAAAATTTGGTTCATCTAGCTCAGCATTGTTGAGTGGCAGCAGCTCTCTGGGTTTGAGGCAGGGATGTTGCCAGCCCTACCTGGAGATGCTGGGGATCCAATCTTGGATGCTTTGCATGGAAAGCTGATGCCCCTCCATCAAGTCTCCTCCTTCTCAAGATTCACAGTCACAGTTGTAATAGTGCCACTCCTGCTTAAACCCACAGGTTTAGGATGTAGGAAAAGTGAAGAAGGGCCTAGATTGTCTCTTTAGGGTGACCCAGCAGGCTCATATTATTATTTTGCTTTGAATTCCCCAAGGAATATAACAGCCATGACATTTAGGAAAAGAACCTCCAAGCTCAGGAGCAGTCTACCCTCTCTGAACCTCTTGTTGGGATCAAGCAGTGGGGAGTGGGGGGAGGCGCCCTTTCCCTTTAAATTCTGGGTAAATGTTGCAGATTAGGGGGAAACAGGCTCTTCCCATCTTGAGTCAACCCCCCCCCCCGCACAACTTCTTGTTTTCCCCTCTCTCTATTACCCACCAGTTGGTCTTTCCCTTCCCAAACCCTCCTCCCGCTCCAGCTAGCAAATGGTCTCTCCCTCCCAAGTCCTTCCTTTCTTGCTTTGGATTTCCCCTTCTCCTCTTCAGCATAATGGTCTCTCCCGCGCCTTTGCGCTCACTCTCCCCCCTCATTAGCCCTCCCAATGGACTCTTCCTCCCAAACCCTTCGTGTCCCCTTGTTCTGAGATCCCCCTCCTCTCTTTAAACCAAATGGTCCCTCCCACAACCTGCGCCTGCTCCCCCTTTCCATTCATACCCAAAATGGTCTCTCCCACTCCTTCCCGCGCCGCGCGCGCCGCCTCCAGCTCCATACTTGGCGATGGCCGGCGAGCCGCCTTCTGATTGGCTGACGAGCTGAGGGGCGGCGGCGGTTCCTATTCTCGCGCGCTCGCGCGCCGCTGACCCGGATGCGCTACTGCTAGGCAACGGCGGAAGTGGCAAAAAGAAGAAGGGAGGCGGTGGAGGAGGGCTGCGGCCTGGCTCAGAATTCGGAGAGGCCGGACGGAGGGACTGAAGAGCCGCCGTCGTAGCCGCCCCCGCCCCCCCGCCACTGCTGAGAGGCCCCGTCCCGAGGAGGCATCATGGTAAGAAGACGGCGACTCCTGTGGGGAAGTGGGTAGCCGCTTCCTGTGAGGGAAAGGCCGGCCTGGGTCCTCTTGGGGGAGGGGCCGCTGCTGAGGGGAGCGGGGGGGGGGCGGAGAATCCAGGTGTCACTCGGAGGGCTCACGGGGGGAGTTGGTGGTGCTCCCTGTCTGGGGTGAAAAGGGGACAGGCAGGGGTTACAGCTCGGGGGTAGGGGAGCCAGGTGCGGTGGGTGATGGGGGGTGTCGAGGGGGTTATTTGTGCTTCTGGCCAGGATCGGGGTGGTGAGGCGAGGCGGGGGATAAAAGCCAGGACCCGATCTGGTTCTGGAGGAGGGCTGGGTGGGGGAGAGAAAAAGTTATTCGCGCTCCCTGTCAGGTCCTGGACGGGGGGAGGGCCGGTCTGAGACCTCCTGGGGGAGCGGCCACTGTGGGGGGGAGAGGGGACCGGGGAGGAAAGAAGACTCCAGGTGTCACTTTCGGCGGTTACCTGTGCTTCCTGTCAGGATCTGGGCTGGAGTAAAAAGTGGGGAGGCGTTGTAGATACGCTGGAGGGGGGAGTAGGAGGAGCCAGATGTGCATTTGTATTTTGGGGGAGATGAATCGGGTAGTGGTGGCTTGAGGAGAGTGATTTGTGCTTCCTGTCAGGGTCTGGGCTGGAGTAAAGAGAGGCAAGGGGCTGGGTGTGGCTCTGGGGGAGAGGCAAGGCCTGGGCAGGGGAAATAGAAAGAGGGTGTATCTGTCAGGAAGGGAAGTTCCTCCCCGTGTTGCTTTTTCTCCCCGCCCCACTGCATGCTGAATTGGTGGGGGTGGGGGAGAGAGAGAAAAGGACAGATAGAGGACTGTAGGGTGCAGCTTGTTTTTGTGGTGACACCATGTAGCCAAAGCTACATGTGAAGGTGGAAGGCCATGCAGAAGGCAGTGGTGGTGTTGAGGTCAAGAGGGCAAGTAGGATGGCAATGGCTGTGGTTGCGGGTTTATTAGCTGGTGAGAAAGAATAGTATAAGAGAGATGGGATTGGGGGGTGGAGCTGGTGTGAGATGCAGTGATTGTTGGGGAATACACCGAGTAGGCAATGTTAGAAACTCAGATACATAAGCTAGGTGCCAAATGGTGCCTTAAATCTAGGTTACAGTAGCCGCAACAGAATGTCTGTTTGCCAGCATGTTGAACTAGATGACACTTGGGGTCCCTTTCAACATTACAGTTCTACAACTCTATGATCTCAGCTACATTGCTTGACTGTAGTTTGCTCTTAGAACAGTTCACTTGTCCCAGTATGCAAGAAGGTGAAACGCACACCAGTGGAAAAGGTATTAACTGTGGACTAAGGCAGAGGCTCTCCTGCCAACCTAGCAGTTCGAAAGCACGTCAGGTGCAAGTAGATAAATAGGTACTGCTCCAGCGGGAAGGTAAATGGTGTTCCCGTGCGGTGCTCTGGTTCGCCAGAAGCGGCTTTGTCATGCTGGCCACATGACCCGGAAGCTGTCTGTGGACAAATGCCGGCTCTCTCAGCCTATAGAGTGAGATGTGTGCCGCAACCCCAGAGTCGTCTGCGAGTAGACCTAATGGTCAGGGGTCCCTTTACCTTTAAGGCAGAGGCATGAGTTCCATTTGGGTGGCCTGCAGCACAGTGAAATATATCTGTACTCAGCCCTGCACTGGTGATAGGGAACTAAGATGCCCAGCAAGGGATCCATGATTCACATGGCAACACAGAAGCACATGACACTGGCTCAATTGAGATTTCAGTCGCTACCTGGCACCCAGAAATCTCTACATAGTCACAATTAGACCACCTCCAATAGCAAAATGCACCTGGCTCCCAGGGTATTTTGAACACCTTGAGTAGGAGACAATGGGGGGTTTCCATGAGTGGGTGAAAAATAACAGTAAAAAAGAAAATTACCCATAGCCTCCTTTACATGATAACATGGTTGTAGACCTGGCTGTTAGGCAGTTGCTTGTAAATTGGAAGGACTTACCAATGTAGTTTTAAAGAGGCATCCTAATTCTTCTTGCACTTGGAGTTTTCCTGACCAGGACACTTGGAAATCGCTTCAGGTAGAGCATTGGCCTGGTGTCGGTGGAACTACAGCTTACCTGTAGAAAGTGGCAGTGTGTTCCAATTGTCTACGATGTCTCTTCACTATCTCATATCCCTTTCTTGGTCAACCTGGCACCCCCCAGATGTTTTGGACTACAGATTCCATTAGCTGTGCTGGCTGGGGCTGATGGGAGTTGTAGTCCAGAACATTTGTTGTGGAGTGGGGGGATGTTGACGAAGACTGTTGTATCTGCTGGGCTTGGTCAAAGGAGTTTTGGTGGGAAACACAGGCACGGCTTGTCTCATTGAGTCATAAAGATGGGGCATTTCTGCAGTGACTGCTGTGGTTTGGTAGCTGTCACTGTGGTCTCTAAGACAGTAGGAGGACCTTGCACTAGCAAACGCCGTATGGCACTCAGCAAATGTCATGGCTTTCCTCTTTCAAAGGGAGCTGTTGTAGTGTGGATAATCGCCTGGAAACCTGAGGTGGTGATGGTGTGAACAGATTGCAGATTGGTACAAAAGTGTGCCAGCTCGTGCACAGGTCCCTTTGAATGACTGGGCAATCCATGTGGCAAATCTCTCTCAAGTTACTAATTCATTCTGTGTGATGGCTTGCTCTGTGCAATTAACTTAACTGTATGGCTGCCCTTACAGAGAGCAAAAAAGGGCTCTTTAATTAAGCTGCTTGCTAGTCTGCTATATGTGAAGTGGTCTTATACAGAGCCAGACCCATCTAGCTGAGTATTATTTATTCTGACTGGCAGCAGCTCTCCAAGATCTCAGGCTGAGAGTCTTGCTAGTGACTGACTTTAACTGAAGGCCCATTAACTCCTTTAACTGGAGATGCCAGGTGACAGGTCTTGAGCCTGATAACACCTGCATACAAAGCAAATGTTCCTCCCTGAATTTGGGGATTAGGTTTGGCGGTATAGATTGGGGAGGAAGGAGCCAGAACTTCCAGTTGCTGGAAACTGGATGTTTGTGGGCCTGCTGTTGGAACATCTAGTTGCCCCCTCTGAGAACAGGAGGCTGGACTAGCTGGGCAACTGATCTGATCCATAGGGCATCTTCTCTCCTGTTCTTATGTTCTGCTCATGGTTAGGTAACCAGCTGTCATGATCATTTTTTCAGTTATACGTAGCTTTTTCACGTGTCCAATACAGCTCACAACACAAACAGCTGTGTAACAGCAAAAATATACATTGAAACATGACAGTGCCTGAGTTGTGAGTAGACCTGTAGTCTGGAAAGTCTGTGTTAGGTGGAAAGATAAAACATCCTTTCTTGTCTCATATCTGCCAGATTTAGTTCAAGAAACAAGCCTGTTTCTGTTTCATATAATTTTGCACTAGTTCTGTTATCACCTGTCCTATATGAGCATACTTGGGCACACTGACTGACTTGTGGGGCTAACAAACCTGTTAGGGTATTTCCATATAATGTAAAAAATGCTATGCATTCATTCCACCCTGCTAACCTCAAAGCTGGGTATGTGCACATCAAAACATAAGAAATGCCCTTCTGTTAGATCAGGCCAAATGCCCATCTGTTCCAGAATCCTTTTCACTCAGTGGCCAGGCAGGTGCCTATGGACATGAGTACAACAATGCTCTCCCCCAACATGTGATTCTTAGAAACGTTTTCAGAGGCATACTTACTCTGTCTCCCTCAGATGTGGGGGCATGAAGTATATAGTCATGCATAAAATAGTTATGCCTACTGATAGCACAAGCACTTGGAATTGTCTGGAAATGATGCATTTTCATACCTAACAGTTGGCATTCGGGGCATGACATTAACTTCATGATGCAGGGCAGATCTTTTGCACAGAACGCGGGGCTGTTGGTAGTTAATGAGGAAGTTGTCCTTTCACACACTTGCATCTTCCTTGGGATGGTGGCGGGCAGATTGTTCCGGGATCAGCCAGGTGTGTGCACTTATGCTTACAGAATTTCTGACTGCTGGGTACACATAACAGAGGTGTACATTTGTTCACTTACCTGAGTTTTGTTTTTGCGAACTTACAGACATCCAGGGTACACAGGAACACTTGGCCGTGTTAAGAAAGGTTGCAAGTTAAGTCAAATGTAGGCAGATGTTGAAATTTTACAGACCATCAAAATTTTAGGGGGTTGTCGTTTCATTTTGAGGAGCAGGTATGTCTGCCTAATGCACTTTTTAAAATAAAAAAAGTAAAGCTTCCTTTTGTGTGAATTGCTGGTGGCTCCCTACTGAACTTGCAGGAGAATCAAATGCCTGGGTAAACAGGAACGTTTTTAGTCATGAAAGTCAATAATGAGGGAGGCAGACTTTCCTTGTTAGGGAGGGCATTCCACAAATGTGAAACCAACACTGAAAAGGCCATATCCTTGCTGACCACCAACTTTGGAAACTCCCTATGGTGGTGTTACGAACAAGGCCTCATCTGCTGTTTGTAGGGTTTGCAATGGTGAGAATCGGGAAGGCATCTTTACTTGCATCCCCAGCCTTTTAGGGATTTGTATGCTAGGACTAATACTAGTTGAGCCCAGTAGCTTGCTGACAGCTGGTGCAGTGCTTCCAGGACACATGGTCCATTGACCTGCCCCAGTTACTAGCTAGCAATCATGTTCTGTCCTAGCTGTGGCCTTTGGACTATCTTCAAGAGCAGCCCACATAGGAAGCATTACTGTAGTCCAGATGATAGGTCACCTAGCATGGACAACTGAGACCAGGCTGTCCCAGTCTAGGAATGACTGCAGCTGGTGAATCAGCCCAACCTAGTGGTAAGTACTCCTAGCCACAGGAGCCCCTTGAGACTCCAGTGACACATGGGAATTCAGTATTCCAAGAATACGAACCTGTGCCTTCAGGGGGACTGCAGCCCTGTAGGACAGGTCATAAACTTAATTCCATGACCAAGACATGGGAACCACCCATGCACAGTAACTCCATCTTATCAGGATTTAGCCTCAGTTTATTAGTCTCCATTCAGCCCTTCACTGTCCTTAGATAACGGTCCAACACCTTCACAGCCTCTTCTGTCAGATGGAGAGAGAGAACTGTGTGTTGTGAGCATACTGGCCGCACTTCACTCTGAATCCCTGATGGTATTTCCCAGCTGTTTCATATAGATCTCTAAAGCCATATTGCTGAGCAACCAACTCCTAGTCCTACTTTCTGGGAGCAACCTTGAAGGTAGGAGCTGAACCACTGCAAGATAGTGTTTCCACCTCCCAGCTCTCTGTGTGGCTTCAGAAGAACACCATGGTCATTGGAATCAAAAGCTGCCGAGGGGCCAAGGAGAACCAACAGGGTTGCACTCCCCCTTGCTCTTCCCTAATAGAGGTCATCAGGGCGACCAAGTTTAGTAGGTGGCAAACACCCTTACAAATGGCATATTGCAATATTTCTCTCATTGCACTGTATAGTGGTTTCTGGTAAGCTTGTTCCACACTCCTAACCACTACCTTCTCTCTCTCTCTCTCTCTCTCTCTCTCTCTCTCTCTCTCTCTTTTAACTGAGTGTGCTAAGTCTTGAGCATGACAGTTACCTGGTTTTGGCATGCATTTCTAGTAGAAGCAATACGGCATTCATTGCCCAGGCAGTAAAACTTAAGCATACAGTATAATGTGGCGCTTGTCTATTTTTAGAGTGCTTGATACTGTACTTGCCCACAGGAATGGCTCCTTTTGGAGGAGATGGGGGCTGTCAGCAGGCGTTGCTTCTGTTTCTCTCCTCCTCCCCAGCTGACTTGGCACCCTAGAAATGGAGAGTGAGGAAGTGTTCCAAGAAAGAGGCGCCAAGTCCCACGGGTGTTCTCTGCTCCTGTCTAGACCAAGAGTGTAGTTACCCTAGTGTGGCATATTCATTTTCTTCATTATTCTGCCTTTCATCAGGTTTGTTTTTTTTAATAAAAAAAAACCTATTATTATTGATTTATTGCATTTATATCCCACCTTTTTCTCCAAGAAGGGTACATGGCTCTCCTTCTTCTTATATAATCCCCACAACAGCCCTGTTGGGTAGGTTAGGCTGAGAGGTAGTGACTGGCCCAAGGTCAGTGAGCTTCGTGGTCTAGTAGGGATTCAATCCGAGGTGTTCTAAATAAAGCAGGTGGCCATTCCACTTCTGCTTGAAAACTTCCAATGAAGGAGAATCCACCACCTTCCATTCCACTGTAATGTGCAGCTGTAGTCAAGTCTTGATGTTCACAGGCTGATAATAGTGGCAAGACCATCTCTGACCAGGGGGGAGCTGCTGTTGGTGTGCTAGTTGGCGAAAAGCACTTTGTCCTGTGAATGTGCTGGCAGTGATTGTCACAGTTGCCTTGGTGCGTGTGAATTTTCAGTGGACAAAACATCTTCGTCTGTACCAGTTCTTCTCCAAAGTGTGTGCTGGAGTACAACAAAGCACCTCAAAGTTGTATTTGAGCATTCACAGCACTGCCTATAAAGAAGGCTGCTGCTGCAACTCTGTGTGAGTCTTTGCCTTAAGTGTACCACTTCCCTTTGTTTGCCAGCTTTTAATTCCACAGAAATGTTTCCCATTGAGTGTTGGGGGAGGGATAGTACCTCTGGTTGGGGACACATTGTGTGCTTGCAGAAGTACAAAAAAAAAACACTAATCAAAACAACACTGGGGAATTTTTTTAAGGGGACAAAGCCCAAAATTGCACAACAAGGACTGAGCAAGAGATAGGCACACAAGCCAAGGTGTATTAAGAACACCTGCTGTCTTTTCTTTGGCTTTTCCTATTCTTGGCTGGTGTTGGATTTAGGGCTTAGGTAACCAAGGTGGTGCCCTCCAGATGTTGCTGGGAACTCCAGTTCCCATCAGCCCTGCCCAACATTGCCAGTAGCTAGGGATTATGGGTGCTGTAGTTCAGCAACATCTGTGGAGGGCATTAGGTTCACTATCCCTTATTTAGAATGTTGGCCTCCAGATTTAAGAGCAATCTTGATGGATCAGAGCAAAAGTCCATCATCTTTGGTATCCTATTTCCCATAGCAGTCAGGCGAATGCTTCCATCAGAGGCTGCAAGGAGGGCTCAGTGAGGTAATAGCCCTCATCAGCTCTTTGTCCCCAAACCTAGTATTCATATATGCTAATAGTGAACTCATTCCCAGAATGTGGGTTGTGGATGTTGTTAGACTCATTAGCCTGCCCTTCGCCACAGGTGCCAGGGTGGGGTCAACAATGTAAAATATAATAATAAAAGCAGCACACAAGGTATTAGCAGCTTGAGGGAACCTAAGTTCCCACATTTCCATCTGCAGTTATAACAGAAAAAGTAAAACAAATGATAATTTAAAAATCTGATATTAATTATTAAACTGCATTAATATGAGCATTCCAAATAGGTATCTAAATGGAATTGATAGTTATAAGCTATGTGTTCAGACCTAGAAAGGACAGTGAGATTTTAAAATGGCTGGATGAATGATGGTGAACATTTGTCCTTACAGTACAAGTCCCTTGGTCACTATAACGGCTTGCAGAACCCACCTTTGCTGGCTATTTGTTAGTTCCTATGCCACAGAAGCATCGGTGAAACTCAAGGATTTCCCAAGACAAAGTGAATATGAACAATATCTCCACAACACATGCCCAGCACATAATATGCCTCAAAAAGGCATTTTCAGTGTTACACTGCCAACATATATCTCAACTTACAAAATTCTTTTGGGAACCTTGTGTTTATGGGTCATGTCAAAGTGGGTGGTCAGGAATGCCTTTTACCACCTTAGGCTGGTCTTTCAGAAGATAGAACTACTGTGGTCACTCATGCTTCAGTAACAACCGGGTTGGGACTTCTGCTGCAGTGTGTTTCACATGTGGCTATCATTTGGAAACCTCCACTGGCCTAGTATGTGGCTGCCAGAGTATTGGGCTGGGCAAAATGTACTGTGCATAAGAAGAACTTACCACTGGCCCATCTTGTCCAGCATCCTATTCTCACAGTGGCCAACCAGATGCCCTTGTGAGAAACTCTCAAGCAGAATCTGGGCATAAGAGCCCTCTCTCCTCCTGTGGCTTCCAGCAACATTCAGAAGCATTTCTGCCTCTGTGGAGGCAGAGCATAACTTTGGTGGAAACACGGGTGTGACCTGTTCACTTGTGGTGCCACTGTTGTGGAATGCCCTCTTGAAAGAAGCCTGTCTGGCTCTGTTGCTGGTGCTCTTCTGTAGCAGCACTGTTGAAAGCTAAAGTTTGTTTTATTTTTTGTAAAGTCTTGGGTGGAAGCCTAGTTGGGTAATGAATTTTGCCTCCCTACAGTTTGGGTTCTTTGCTGATTCCCATAATGTGCAGTTCAAGGTGGCCCCTATAAGGAGTAGCAGTGAGTTGCAGAGAGCTCTCAGCATGTTCCTAGAACTTCTTTTGCAAGATTCAGTAAGGAGCATAAGGAAGAACTTCCTGACAGTAAGAGTTGTTTGACAGCGGAACAGACTCTCCTTCATGGGAGGTTTTTAAACAGAGATTGGATAGCCATCTGCCAGGGATTCTTTAGCTGTGATTCCTGTCTTGCAGGGGGTTGGACTAGATGACCCTTGGGATTCCTTCTAACCCTATAGTTCTATGATTTTATAAGCGTCTGCACAAGAGAATTCCTTGTCACCAATTGAAAAGTAGAGAGCACTTTTAAATTTGAATGTGGGTTCAAACCATGTCCCTACTAGAGACAGGCCAAGCCATTTTATGGCCCAGGGGCCCAGTCCATAGAATAGGATTACGCGCATGGGAGCTGACAGAAAGCACTGTGAATCTGAAAGACTGTTATGCTTGTGAGCACAACTAACCCACTAACCACAATAATGACTGGTAAATAAGTCCTAAAATTTCAGAACTGAAGCTTGTACGTTTCTCCCAAATTAGTAAGAAAAACTAAATCCTGAGGGAAGTGGGTGGTGTGGTGGTTTGAAACACTGAGTCAGGATTCAGAGAGCTGTAGTTACATCCATGTGGCCTTTGTACTTTGAGGTGGTCCCTGCTGCTTCCCTCCTGGGGGGGTTGTCCAACTTTCAACTTGAGGATGCTAATTAAGTGAGGAGGCTGCAGCAAACTGCGCTTTAAAGCAGTGTCTGGGCATGCTGGAGAAATCGACCAATTCCGTCCAGCGTCGTTGGTGTGCCCACCCACTTGAATCAGGGTTCTGAAACAAGGAACAAGTTTTGAACTTGGAGTGATCCTTTGCTTTATGGAGCTCTTAACGCATTTCAGCTTTACAGATGTTTGTGGCATCGCTAGGGCTTCCAGATCCCTTCCTAGCTAGCCCTGTACTACTCTTCCTAGCCATAAAGCAGCTAGCTGCATGTGGTACCTCCAGCTTGTTCAATCAGCAGCACTCACCCAGGATGTGTGAAGCAGCTGCCTCCTAAGACAAATCTCCATTCTGTTATTCTGTGGACCGTAGCATATATTTTTTGTAAAGGAGAACCACTGTGCATGTGGACTAACCTTTCTGCTTGAATCATTTTGCAAGCATGGTACAATGTCTGAGCAAGCAAGATGTGTTTAAGAAAGATAGTGTGGGAACATGGTTTTTTTTTGAGGATGGAAGCTCTCACGGTTCTAGTTAATGGGGTTAAGCTCAAGTGCACCTTTGTGTGTGTTCAGTTGTACACATTCTCTCCAGGCTTTAAAGGGGTTTTCTGCGTGGTACATCCCAGGTTCCCCACCCTCGTTGCTCTTCTCTGTACCGTATGCCGTGTTGATGCTTGCCAAGCATGATTGACGACGGAACTGAACAATTTGCACTTGGTTTCCTAGTCAACGGGTTAGCAGAGTTCCTCTTGAAATGTTGGAAGAGGAAGCCAGATGTCTTGCTTTTTAAAAAGCAAGGCGTGCATGTGTGCAGAAATTAAGAATGGTCTGCTCAGTTAGGTCATGTGTGACAGACCCAGGGAGTCTTTTGGGGTCTTTGAGGTGTTCGCTGCATCTGATTTAGTGAGACTCCAGGTGCTTAAAAATGAATGAGGCCTTCCTCTGGCGCTCCCAGCAGTGTGAAGTAGGGGTTAGAGTGTTGGACTAGGGCCAGGGTTCTATTCTTCACCTGGCCATGAAGCTCATGGGATGACCTCAAGCCATCCACTGCTTCTCAATCTAGCCTACCTCACAGGATTGTTGTGGGGATTAAATGAGGAGAAAAGGGTGGGATATAATTGCAGTAAGGAAACAGCTGCATGGGAAGAATGGCTAAGACAATGCCAACTGCTGCAGTCACCCCCCAGTTGTGATAGTTGCTTGTTTTGAAAAGGAGGACTAGACAAATTCATAGTGCAAGGGAAGTCTGCTAATAGGGATTGGCTCTGATGGCAAAGTGGAACTTCCATGTTCAGAGGCAGGCAGAGTGTATTGTTCCTCAGGGGAGAGGGAGGGACACTACCTTGAGCCATTCTTCTCATTTATGTGCATTATCATGCATATGTGCCTTGAGCTGAGGCCTGGCATTGCCAACAGACTCGGGCAGAGTCCAGGCTCACCTTCATACCTACTGCTCATAGATGTTTTTGATACTGGATTCAGAACCCGAGGGAGGCATTGCTGTTCTTGTTCCATGGCAAACATTCTAATCTGGCTCCCCAGCCCATAACTTCCTCATTACTGTTTAGAAACTGCCTGCAAGTAACTTTTTAAAACCGCGCTGTAAATGACACCTCCCTGATATTTCTCTAGGGTATCTGCTATCCTTACCCCCGCCCTGCCCCGACCCCCAACTCTTTCCTTCTTACGCGGGCTGTGTTACTGAGCTTGAAACTGATCTCCAGCTACCTGCCTTCCCCAGTTTTATTTTTTGCACACTGGTGCATACCAGAAATAGAAAAGTATCTGGAGGACCAATGTCTGTGGCTTTTTAGCTGGGCTCTCTTGCTGCGTCTCCGCGCTGCAGGCGTCGGAAATATAACCCTAGGCTTTGAGGGGGGAAGTCGAGAAAAGCCAAGACATAAATGGAACTGCGGGAGCCAATGCCAGGCCAGAGAGCGCTGGTGGCAGTAATAAGGTTTTGGCAGGGCCTGGAGCTGGTCTCTTAATGCAGTGCCAGGGTGCAGCTGACAATAAGAGGATGGGCATACATTAAGCCTGCTGGCAACTGATGCCTTGGCAGCTCTCCACACACTTCTCCTTCATTTACTGGCATACTGGAGGGAGTTGGCATTTTGGGGCAGTTGTTTGGTCAATTTTGGCTTACATTAGGCTTGTGAGAGCTCTCACTTCCACCCCCTTCCAAGTCTTCTGAACAATGGAGGCTGGTTCACTACCTTGTCAACCTCAGCAACTCGCCCCACCCCACCCGTGCACCTACCTTCCTTCTTTCTTACAGTCTTTCCCCATCTCTCATAATACTAGAACTCATGAACATCCAGTGTACAGTGGTACCTCTGGGTGCGAACGGGATCCATCCCAGAGCCCCGTTCGCATCCTTAAGCGAACACAACCCGCGTCTGTGCGGGTCGCAATTCGCTGCACATGCGCGTGACGTCATTTTGAGCGTCTGCGTGAGCGGCGAACCCCAGAAGTAATGTGTTCTGTTACTTCCGGGTCGCCGTGGAGCGCAACCCGAAAACGCTCAACCTGAAGCTACTTTAAGCCGAGGTATGACTGTAGTTGAATGTTGGAGGATTCAGGGCAAACAAAAGGAATGACTTTGTCACAGCACTAAAATTCATGGGAGAACAAGGCTATAGGTGACTACTAGTCATGATGGCTGTTCTCTGCCTCCACAACTTGGAGGCAGCATTGCTTCTGAATAAGATTTGATGGAAACTGCAGCAGGGCAGGGTTGCTGTTGTGCTCAGGTCTTGCTTTGGGGCTTCCCATTGGGGCATCTGGTTGGCCACTGTAAGATCAGGATGTTTGACTAGAAAGGCCAGTAGCCTGATTCAGCATACAGACTCTTCTACTGTAACACCAGGCCTTACTTCACAGGGCAGAAACAAGATCTCAGGTTCAGTGTTGGCTCCTTGGGTTCAAGGCTGTTGTGTTTCAGCACACTGTAAGTCTTGGGCCTCTCTGTCTGTTTGCTTTCGGAGGGTTGGACCAGTTAGGATTTTGTGATAAACTTCTTGGCAACTTGCCAGAACAAGCTTTGTTTCAAGCTAGCATTGCCTTTAGTTCTACTCTTCCCTTGCCCCCCTCTGAGTTTTGTTTTGCTTGCCTGCCAACAGAAGATCATATCAACGCCCCAGATGTAGATCTGTAAAATACCAGGTGGATGAGGGAAGAGGCACAGCAGCTGCTTCTAAAGTCCTTTTTAAAAAAGAAGAGGGAGGGGGGTCAATGTAGCTTGAGGACTGTATGTGGGATAGGTGCCAAATGAGGAGCCCAGAGGGGTCTGTTGCTACCCTGTGTTGAGAACAGAGCACGCTGGACCCATTCTCCTAGAGCTGGATTTAGAATAATGGGCTTTCTCTGTACTAGCATGGACTTTTTCCTCAACCAGAATAGCTTCCAACTTCCTTTCAGCGCAGGCGATCCAGTTTACACTGTGCTCTTCTTTTTTTGTGAGCAGATGGAAGTTTATAAATCTATTATTTTTATTTAGAGCATTACTATCCTCCTCTTCAGCCAAAAGGGCTTTCAGAGTGGCTTAGGTGCATTCAATTAAAACAGGACAGTCCCTCCATGCTGACAGTCTAAAAGGAACATGACACACAAGGGAAAAGGGACAGGGAGGTAAGAGGGGGGAAATCAAACTCAGACCACCAGTTCTTAAGCTGCTGTTCTTATAATGACGAGCTGGCACAGTTTGGAGGCAGGAGATGCCTGATGGAGCTGGGCTTCTGGCAAAGCTGATGGAACGAGCCCTTCTTCCATTCTGTCTGATTGAGGCCTTCTGATGGAATGGCTGCCCTCAGATGACAGTTGAGGAAGAGGAGGCCTGATGGAGCTGGCCTGTCACACAGTTGGAGAAGTTCCTCTGTTGCCATGAACAGGGACCTGATGACAGCATGCAATAGTGTGTGTGCGTGTGCCACTTCTGATGTAGCAGCACAGAATGCACAGGAGGTGCCTGACAGCCCCTGTTTGTGGTTTTAGATGTGTAGAGGTGTGAGGAGGAAAGGATTAGTGCAATGTCAGCTGCTGTTGTCACAGTGGCACAGAATCCGGTCTTACCAGCCTTGCAGATAAACTTACACAGTTGTTATTAGTTCCAGGGTATGAGTGCAAGAGTTTGCTTGCCTCGCATCCTGTTCTCACAGTGGCCCAAAAAGAAGCCAGCAAGCAGGTCCTGAATGCAACAACAGCACTCTCTCCCTGCTTGTGGCCAGTGGTATTGAATTGACTGGTGAAAACCTGATCCTCTCTCTGTGTGTGAACTCCCAAAGTGAGCTAGTATTCCTTTTAGCATTCCTCGTCCAAGTATAATCCCCAACTTTTTCTTTTTCTTTTGAAAAAAGACTCAGTGTTTGGAAAACAAATTTATAGGGAGACTTCGTGAAGTTAATCCTGTTCTTGTAAACACATCCACTCTGGCAGGTGGAAGCTCTGACAACAGAGCTTCCACCCTTGACAGCCATGGTGGTTAAAAGCTGTGAGTGGGAAGGGGAGCCGAGGCTGTCTCTGCCACAGCAGGGCTGAACTGGCTAATGTCTGCTGAAGTCTCTGGGCGGCTGCCACTTGCTACGCTTATGGCTAGTATCGTAAATCTGTCCCAGGCTTTGTAAGAAAGCCAAGCCAGCCAACCAGAGGGGATACGAACTTCCTCTGTCCTGAGACTTGGCGGAAATGGTGGGGAAATCAAAACAGTCTCTCGTTCAGCTCTCCTTTGCGTGGGGAGTAAATGCACAAATCTCTATATTGCAGGATTTTGCTGCAAAACGAAATGGATTGCCTTGAGCCCCAGGTCTTGTACCTCAGCTGATGACTACCCAGAAATAACATGCTTGTGTGTGTGTGTGTGTGTGTGTGCGCGCGCGCGTAGGTGTTGTCAGTTTTCAAGCTTGCCATATGTAAGCTAATCACCAAATGGCACCTTAAGCTTAGGTTACGGTCACCAGCACAGTGTTTAGGCACCACCCCCCCACCACCACCCCGATGATGATGATTTTTCATTTCTATACCGCTTTACATATATATTTTAAAAAACTTGTTTTATAACACATTAAAACATCAAATAAAGCAATCCAGAACAAAGCAAATTCAAGCTTCAGGGAAAATATTTCAGATCCTTCTGTAAGTGACATTTGGCTTTCCCCATATTTATTTACCTACTTGATTTATACAGCTGCCTTGTAGAAGAAGTAGTCTTGTGTAGTGGTTATTGTGTCAAACTAGGACCCTGAAGATCAGTGCTCAAACCTCCACTCATTCATGAAGCTCACTGGGTGACCTTGGGCCAGTCTCAGCCTAACCTACCTCATAGGGTCGTTGTAGGGTTTAACTGAGGAGGAGGTGAGTCATGTACTTCTTGTAGGAAAGGGTGGGATATAAATGCAATAAGTAAGCTGTTCTACTTACCTGCTTAAGAAAGCTGGAGGGGGTAGCCAGATGAAGATGTCAGTCGCCAACCCGGCATCCAGAGATCTCCACATGGTAGTAATTGGATCAGTGCCAATTGCAAAAAAGCGCCTGGCTCCTTGTGAATTTCTAACACTGCTTGGGTTCCATAAACTCATTCCCAGCACCCGCTGCCATACACTACAAAAAACATTATTCAGTATATTGGTTTGCACAGTCCACTAAGGAACATAATTGACACAATAAAATTCAGAAGTGTATCAGTTAATTGCATGTTTATTCAAAGTCCAATTCAATAAAATGGGTGAACCTGATCTAGTAATACCAGTTTTTCAAGGTCATCAGCATTTCACTCCCCTTGCCTCTTAGTGCCCATCTGCCCCCCCCCACCACCATTGGTAGTACTGCCCACTTTGGGAACCACTGGTATATATATCTTACACATCCAGGTAGTGTCTCTTACATGCTGGTTACAGCCAGACCAGACTATATGCTTTTTTAAATGTTATGTTGGCTGCCTGTTAACTGTCACAGTAAGGGACAGAAACTTGGTTTGAAAGCTGAGATTCTTAAGAAGGTGGATTTAAGGCTTCTGCAGAAATGTGGCATGCGCACACACCATGTGTCTTGTTGGGGCTTATTTCTATGCAGCATCCCAGCCTGCATGTTGATGCCATTTCCTTCCTCTCTTTAGTGGCTGCTAAAATATCCTGGCTTCTCCAAAATGCAGTTGCTATGAATGCAAATTGCATGCAGTGGGGTTTCTTTTTTTTTTTTTTTTTTTTTTTTTTTTTGTAGCACTCATTTGAAACACAGTATTTTAACTTGATTTGCCTTGATTGAATGCTTTTACTGCAGCCAGTGGATCAAGCAACTATTTCCCCCCTCTGCTTCTTATCTTTCAAGTTCCTAGATTATTTGTCTCTTTCCTCCCCCCCCCCCCAGATCAAATTTCAGCTTCTCTATACATACATTCCAGGAACATACCATAGCTGCTTTAATAAAATGCTGATATTTTGCTGTGAAAGTGTCTGGCACTGTATTTTGGGGGGTGGCTTGTGGTGAAAAGGGGAACACGTAAGAGGGAGCATAAAACATAATTTCCAAGCTTCCTGCTTAATAAGCCAATTCATTTAATTCATGCTTGTCTACTGATGCCGTTCTGAACTGGGCAGTGATAACCTTCTTTGGTCATGTTCCTTGCTTGGAATTCTACTCTGTCAGATATTTATCTGGACCATGGATAAAAGCAGTACCAAAATAAAGTATTTATCTTACTTTATTATTTTGTTTAGAGCTTTGGTATCCTGCCCTTTGGCCAGTTAAAACGAGAGAGACTTGCAGGCTTAAGGTCGGAAAAGCACATCACAAAAGGGAAGAAGGGACAGGGAAGGCAGAGGAAGAAACCAAACTGGGGCATCAGTATTTAAATAGTAATTTTCTTATAATGGCTAGCTGGCATAGAAACAATTCAGGGGGCAGTCGCTGGCCTTTTCAGCAAAGCTGATGAAAGAAGCCCTGCTTCCCATCCCTCCCTCTGAGGCATCCTGGTGGAATGCATTATGACCACAAACCTGTTCACTAGTGCCCTCTGAAATGTTGCTTTCCAAACAAGAAGAGAGCATGTCTGTGTTCCAAGGTTTTTGCCGCCTAGAAATAGACATGAGGGAAACAGAGGGTGGAAGGTAAGGGAGGCAGGAGTAAGCAGGGGAAGAAAGTATATACACACTATTTCAACAACATGTACCTTAGTTACCGTAAGGTAACATGGCCTTAGTTACCGTATTTTTTGCTCTATAAGACTCACTTTTCCCCTCCTAAAAAGTAAGGGGAAATGTGTGTGCGTCTTACGGAGCGAATGCAGGCTGCGCAGCTATCCCAGAAGCCATAACAGCAAGAGGGATTGCTGCTTTCACTGCACAGCGATCCCTCTTACTGTTCTGGCTTCTGAGATTCAGAATTTTTTTTTTCTTGTTTTCCTCCTCCAAAAATTAGGTGCGTTTTGTGGTCTGGTGCGTCTTATAGAGCGAAAAATACGGTGCAATATCTTGTTTAAGAAATGCCCATAAGCCATGTGCATAAAACAGGAAAACAATCACCAGTGATATACAGATAAAATCAGTAGATTTTTTTTAAAAAAACACCAAATATATGTAACTAAATTATAGACTGGCTGAAATAAACTGAATTGCAGGCATCTAAAATAGCACAAGAAAGGAGCTTTGCTGAATATTAGTAGGCAGGGAATTCCAAAGACATCACACAAGAACTAACCAACAGATGTGGGCAGGACTAGGGAGCCTCAGGCCCAAGGGCCGTATGTGGTTCCCAAGGCTTCTCTGCCTGGTCCTCAGGGTTCTCCCCAGGGCATGCCACTCACTGACCCTCTATCTGTGGCCTCTGTGAGTGCTTTTGCCTGGCTAGACTGTGGCTGTGGTTATGCCAGTTGCTTGCTTCGATCGAGGCCTCAAATATGTGTGGAAACTTTCTGCTTTTATGTGGTTGGAGTGTAGTGTGTGCTGTACCAAAAGAAATCACATCCATTCTTCTGGCCATTTTTGCTTCTGACCACAGCCATCGCTGGCATGTGGCCCCTGGAGGGTTCCCCGTGATAGAATGTGGCCCTCGGGTTAAAAAAGGGTTTCCCGCTCATGCAGTAGGGATATTTGGACAAGTCTGTATGCAAGGTAGGTCATCACATAGCAGGCCTTCATAAACACACAAAATTGTGTTCATAGTACAAATACTGCAATCCATACAACTGAGTCATAACCTGCTGCATGACAATCAAGGCAACCTTGGTGCTATCTTGCTGCTGCAGAGGCATAGGAAACCTTTTTCATTCTGTTTTGCCAGTAAGTAGTTGATGATTTGTTGGCTGGACTAAGTTACACGTCCCGTAAGCTATGAGGGCAGAGACGTGTGCAGGAAATGCCCCTGGCGAAAGCATTAATTGCTAGCCAAACATCTTAGTAAAATGCAGGGGAGAGATGCAGTTCCTCCCCCTGCTTAAGCTATTGATGTCACTTGTTCCTTCCTCCTGACGCCACGCTTATTGGGTAATGGATCCTTCTTTTTGGTCAAGTTTATAGTCCGTGGGTCTCCTTGGCACTGGATGAAAGCAGCCAAATTGCACAGTTACGGTTAATGACAAGTTGTACAAATAATCAACATCCCTTCTATTATGCAGAAGATAAACAGAAACACAGAAGATGCAGGGTCAAAGAGAATGGCGTCCTCTCTCCCAACCTCAGCCTGTCTAGAGGGAGCATGTAGCATAAAATTCTGGTCTGGGGCTGTGGGGAGATATTGGCTCTGGGGAGAATTTCTCTGTTTTGGTCAGCAGATTTTGGTCACTGCTGGAACGTCAAAAGTAACATTGTTCTTACGTTCCCTCTGCAAGACAATGCACAAGCCATATTTCATCTGAAAGGGGAGTTCTAAAATCTACTATATTTTAAGGTGTTTTAAAGGTGCTTTTATTGTTTACTTTGTTGTACCACCGTGAATGGTGGTTTTTATTTATGTATTTTTGTTTGTTCCATTTTGTTTTGTTTTGGGGGGTGGACACTGAGTGAGGCGGGGATTGGTTTTGTTTGGGCATAATTGTTTTGGTTGTTTTGTTTTCTATTTGTAAATGGAGGTTAGTATGAGGCTTGGGATTGCGACCGTGGAGGGGCGAGGGAGGTATGGCGGTGGGGGCAGATGTTATAGGCGAAGGGGATCGAGATATGGATATGCTCGTACCCCTTCCAATCTGCGCCCCATCCCGAGAGACGAGGGTAGGGTGAGCAAGGATTACTCACCTCCTTCACTGGTGTTGTGCAATGCCAGGTCTATAGGCAACAAAACTGCTACCCTGCGAGATTTCTTTATCTCGCAGGGAGTTGACCTGGCTTGTGTGACGGAGACCTGGGTGCGCGAAGGGGTAACTGTTACCTTACGAGAGATGGCGCCCCCGGGTTTCTCCGTCCTCCACCAGTCACGGACTGTGGGCCGGGGGGGAGGGGTGGCAGTATTAATCCGGGAAGATTGTTCTTTCAGGGCTCTACCATCGCCATCGATCCCCGGCATTGAATGTGTTGGCCTAGTGTGGGGCTCCGAGGAGAGCTTGGCTGTCTGGCTGGTGTACCGGCCACCTAGCGCACCAGCAGCCACCCTGTCAGGCCTGCTGGAGGCGGTGGCCGGCTGGGCCTTGGAGTTCCCTAACCTATTGGTATTGGGAGACTTCAACTTCCACGCTGATGCCACTCCCTCCTCACAGGCTCTGGACCTGGTGTCTTCCATGGCGACACTAGGGCTCTCCCAGTTTGTTTCGGGCCCCACACATCAAGCAGGCCACACGCTGGATTTGATCTTTGGCGCCGGTATAGATGTGATCATGTCTCCTTCGATGAAGGTGCCATGGTCTGATCACTACGCTCTGAAAGCCAGGATTGACTTTCCACCCCCACCCTGCTTAGGTGGCGAGCCGATTTGGGCTCGCCCGCGGAGGCTGATGGACCCGGATAGATTCCGTCAAGCCTTGCGGGACCTTGCTCCCCCTGGCGACTCATTGACTGAGCTTGTTGAGGGCTGGAATACCCAGCTCCTGGCAGCCATCGATGAGATCGCACCTAAGCGCCCTCTGCGACCCCGCAGAAACCGGGCTCCCTGGTTTACCGAGGAGCTTCGGAAAATGAAGCGGGACCTCAGACGGCTAGAGCGAGTATGGCGGGGTGCCCGTGACGGAGCCTCAAGAACATCTTATAGGGTTTTTATGAAAACCTATGAGATGGCAGTGAAGGCTGCTAAGAAGTCTTACTTCTCGGCCTCCATTGCATCCGCTAGCTCTCGCCCGGCGCAATTATTTAGTATAATCCGGTCTTTAACGTCCCTTGAAGGACAGCCAAATTTAAATAACAATCTGACACACAGCTGTGAGGCATTTGCGAGCTTTTTTGCGGAGAAGGTCCTGTTGCTCCGCCATGACCTCCCTGCCAATTTGGATACAATAAAGGAACTGGAGGCCCCTCGACTGTCCTCGGGTCCAGTATTGGACCACTTTGACCGGATATCTCCAGCCGATGTGGACAGATTCCTCCAAGCTGGAAAGCCCACCACCTGTCCTCTTGACCCGTGCCCGTCATGGCTGATTAGAGCGTGTCCAGACGAGGTGCGGGGCCCCCTGGGGGATATCATCAATTTGTCCCTTGGCACCGGGATATTCCCAGGGGAACTGAAGGAGGCGGTGGTGCGTCCGCTCTTAAAGAAAACATCATTAGATCCCTCAGATCTATCCAATTACCGCCCGGTCTCGAATCTTCCATTCCTGGGTAAGGTGATTGAGAGAGCGGTTGCTGAACAGCTTGGTAGGTTTCTGGATGAAACATCTGCTCTGGACCCATTCCAGTCCGGCTTCCGCGCTGGTCATGGGACCGAGACGGCTCTGGTCGCCCTAACAGATGATCTCCGCAGGCAGCTGGATCGAGGCGGGTCAGGGCTGCTGATTCTTCTAGATCTGTCAGCAGCCTTTGACATGGTCGATCACGAACTCCTGGACCACCGCCTTGCCGACGTGGGGATCCAGGGCACAGTCCTTCAATGGCTGCGCTCGTTTCTCTCTGGTCGGGGACAGAGGGTGGCGCTTGGGGGGGAATTGTCATCACGCCACTCCTTGGTGTGTGGAGTGCCTCAGGGTGCAATTCTCTCCCCGATGCTTTTTAACATCTTTATGCGCCCCCTCGCCCAGCTTGTCCGGAGTTTTGGGCTGGGTTGCCATCAGTATGCTGATGACACCCAACTCTATCTGTTGATGGATGGCCATCCTGACTCGGCCCCAGACACACTGACCAGATGTCTGGAAGCTGTGGCTGGATGGTTACGTGGGAGCCGGTTGAAGTTAAATCCTTCGAAGACAGAGGTCCTCTGGCTGGGGCGGGACGATATGGGATCGAGGGGGCAACTCCCATCTCTTGCGGGGGTGCAATTAGTGCCAGCACCGGCCGTTAAGAGTTTGGGTGTAATCTTCGATACCTCCCTCTCTATGGAGTCGCAGATTACAGCTATAACAAAGGCGGCATTTTTTCATCTCCGCCAAGCTAAGCAGTTGGCCCCTTATCTCTCTCGTCCTGACCTAGCCACTGTGATCCATGCGACGGTCACCTCCAGACTGGATTATTGTAACTCGCTCTACGTGGGGCTGCCCTTGAGACTGACCCAGAAACTCCAGCGGGTGCAGAATGCCGCGGCGAGACTCCTTATGGGGTCTTCGCTGCGAGAGCACATTCATCCGGTATTATACCAGCTGCACTGGCTCCCGGTGGAGTACAGGATCAGGTTTAAGGTGCTGGTTTTAACCTTTAAAGCCCTATACGGCCTAGGACCCTCGTACCTACGGGACCGCCTCTCCTGGTATGCCCCACAGAGAAACCTACGGTCTGCAAATAATAACATCCTCAAGGTCCCAGGCCTCAGAGAGGTTAGGCTGGCCTCAACTAGAGCCAGGGCCTTCTCGGCTGCAGCTCCAAACTGGTGGAATGCTCTGTCAAAAGAGACTAGGGCCCTGCGGGACCTGACATCTTTCCGCAGGGCCTGCAAGACAGAGTTGTTCCGCCAGGCCTTTGGTCAGGGCGCAGCCTGACTCCCTCCTCTGGCAACCTGCACATAATTCTGCTTAATTGGTTGCCATCAATTTGATTTAATTAATTTTTATAATGAAATATTTTTAGATTGTGTGATTATTTGACTGATTATTTGATTGTTGTTAGCCGCCCTGAGCCCGGCTTTGGCTGGGGAGGGCGGGATATAAATAAAATTTATTATTATTATTATTATTATTACTGTCTTTTCTTAGAACCAACCAAGTGTCACAAAATTGTGAGCAATTTGATTCAGCTTGGAGAACTATTCAGGGATTCAGAAACTAAATATTGGATTTGTTGTCAAATGTTATTTAGGAAGTTGTAGCATATTGTTATACCATGTGTACACCCGTGTGTGTGTCCTCGGGCGCATAGTTTACCCATCCTTTGTGCCTCCTGGGGTGTTCTCCAAAACTCAAACATTTGCATGCTTTTGTAGCAAGTTGACATCGATCTGGCGATAAAAATGGTGTTTCACTCTGTGACAGCCACAGCTTTAGACAGCAAGTGCTTTCACTGCTGTTATGTCCTTGAAGTTGTTTCTCTCCTTTGTAAAAAGAGAGAGAGAGAGAACTTTACACAGATAGCCCTGAATTTTTCAGTCTTGTAGGATTCACGGAAAGCAAAGCAAGAATATATTAAGTAGAAGGGGAGCTGGTAACAAAGCAGATGTCAGAGTGAAGATCCCAAGGAGTGAAAGCATCTTTGCAGGAGGTTTATTAAAGGAGATTTACCTTGGCTGAGGGTTCCCGTTAGCTCTAGGCTCTCAGATCTCTCCATCCTGGAGTGACTGGAATTGTAAAATAAGAAGTTCATTTAGAACTTCCCCTCTGCACTCCCCACTCCTGTCACGGCAGTTCGCTCCTGGGGTGAAGATGCGAGCAATGGAAAATTGCCTACATGCTCTGAAAATCCCAAAGCCTTGGAGATCTTGGCTTGCTTTGCAGCCCACACTGGGATTGGTATGCAGAGCTCCGCAGTTGCCTTTTTGTGGAGCAAAGGGTTGTGTTTTCTTATTCCCTGCACTCTGGGGCAGGAGGAAATGCCCTGAAGGGCCACGGTGTTGGTGGGTAATGCAAGTATTAAGTCCAGTTCAGTTTCTGTTGGCAGGTGAGGGCGTATTCAGAAACTCTGTGTGTGTGCTGGGCAGGGGAAAGGTCAAAATTATATATCAGAAGGCAACCCAGAGTGAACCATAGTCAAGGCAGTTTTGTAATTGGAAGACAATTTGTGGTTTTCTCCATTCAGGGCTTCAGTGTGCGATGAATGGCCAGATATGTGTGGTCATGAAGATTAGTAACTTTGGAGACTCACTTGCAAGACTGAGGAGATCCAAATTTTGCACCAACAACAGAAATTATTTCTGTTGAAATAATGCAAATTTGAGTAGTTTTGCTTGAGTTACAGAACAGCTCCCCTCCCTGTCCCCACAGTAGTCAGGGGGATGGCACAGAGGTCCCTGAAGCCCAACTTCTTAACTCACTCTTCTTGCTTCAAATACGTCATCTGGTGTGTGTTTTTGCACACTCTCAAGCTTGTATCTGTGTCCAGTCTCGCCTTGCTCTGCTACACTATTCTGGTTCTCTGAAATAAAGAAATAATGGGGAAGAAAACTTACTGAAGAGTGTACGTTGGATTGTGTGCATTACTTGCCTTTTCTTCCTTCCCATTCAGCATTGTCATTGAACTGCCTTGTTCTTGTCTTTTGTTGATGCTTGATGGGCTAGAACTGGGAGGGGGAAACACATTTTGCTAGACGTCAACTACCATCATCCTTCCTGACCACTGGCCATGCTCCCCGGGGCTGATGGGTAATAGGGTTCAAGAATCACATAGGTGTTTGACCCCTGGGCTAGAAACTTGAAATGCTTTGCACACCAAAAGTCTTCGGTTCAGCTCCAAATGGCTCTCACATGGCAGGTCTTGGAAGGGCCGTAGCTCAGTTGTAGAACTTCTGCCTGCAGTTAGAAGGTCCAAGGTTCAATCCTCAGTCATGGCTGGGAGTGCCCTAGAGAGCCACTGTCAGTTAGTTTAGGTTGGGATGCGGGTGGCACTGTGGTCTAAACCCCTGAGCCTCTTGGGCTTGCCAATTGGAAGGTCCCAGCTTCTGCCAACCTAGCAGTTTGAAAGCATACCAGTGTGAGTAGATAAATAGGTACCTCTATGGCGGGAAGGTCAACAGTGTTTCCGTGCACTCTGGCTTCCGTCATGGTGTCCAAAAGTGGTTTAGTCATGCTTGCCACATGACCCAGAAAGCTGTCTATGGACAAACGCTGGCATCCCTCAGCATAAAAACGAGATGAGCGCCGCATCCCAGTCGCCTTTGACTGGAGGTAACCATCCAGGAGTCCTTTTTATCTAGTTTAGACAATCCTGAGCTAGTTGGAGCACTGAATGTGACTTGATATAAGGCAGTTTCCTCTGTTCCTAAGATCTTTCTTCCAGAGATCTTAAGAGAGCTGCTGCCAGTCAGTGTTTATGGCTCTCAACTAGATGGACCAGCAGCTTCCTATGTTCCTTAAATGTCTGTCTTCCTGAGATATGGGAGAGCTTCTGGCAGCCCAGGGTAGGAACAATATTCAGCAGCTCCAGTTATGTTCCAGAGTCTGTCCAGAGATCTGTGTAGGTGGCATGAAAAAGCACTGTAGCCTTGGGCAGTCTTGAAGTTTAACTCACCTGTGATCCAGCCCTGTAGCACCACATCATTAATCTTTATGAGCGATGTGTAACACTTTTTCTCCCAACCGAAATTCTGAGTCATAGCAAAGTGCTCTTCTTTCCCCTTCCACTCCTTTTTAAGCAATTCCAGCTGGCACTGGTGGGGCAAGCTGCTTCCTCTAGCGTTCTCACGATCCTGAAGCAGAGACCCTGACCCGGCAACTGTGTGCTCGCTTTCTGAAACTGTGTTGCAAGGAGCGGTGGGGGGCAATGACAGTATGTGGCCAGAAGGATCCTCTTTCTGGGGTTAGCTGCTAGTCGCATCTTCCTATGCCAACCTAAACAGTGTTTTGGTTTGTTTTTCCTTTGTGAGGGGATGAGCAGGGAAGAGGGTAGAGCAGGGGTCAGCAACCTTTTTCAGCCATAGGCTGGTCCACCATCCCTCAGACCATGTGGTGAGCCGGACTGTATTTTGACAAAAATAATGAACGAATTCCTATGCCCCACAAATTACCCAGAGATGCATTTTAAATAAAAGCACACATTCTACTCATGTAAAAACACACTGATTCCCGGACTGTCCGCAGGCCGGATTGAGAAGGCGATTGGGCTGCATCTGGCCCCCGGGCCTTAGGTTGCCTACCCCTGGAGTAGAGCAAAATGCTTTTCTGCATCTGTGCTAAGTAAAAAGTCCAGGCTCCTGAATTTGGAATTGCTTCTACAAGCGACTTGCTTGTATACAGACCCTGGATTTTCATCTAGTTACGAAGAGTGTCTCCAAACCAAGTGGTTCAAATGGTCTTCTAAGGCATGACCTGGAGGCTTGAACACTAGAGGGCAGGTGATGTGGTTTGTTTTCTTTGCCATGCAAGCCATAGTTTATTCTGATGTATGAAATGGGAAACTGTGGCTTGCTCTTACCCTCCAAAGCAGAACTGTAAACCATGGATCTGCTACATTACGTTACGTCACGTCTGCCTCCACAATTAGAGGCAGCAATGCTTCTGAATACCAGTTTCTGGAAGCTGCAGGAAGAGTGTTCTTGTGCTTAATCCAGGTTTGCGTGTTTCCAACAGGCATCTGGCCACTGTGATTACAGGATGCTTCACTATATGAGCCATTAGCCTGATCCAGGAAGGCTTTTCTTATGTTCTTTATATTCTTATTTTAACAAGTATTATCCCACTTTTCCTTCAAGGGCTTAAGAAAAGAGTAAGTGGTTCTCTTTATCCTCGGAACCATGTTATGAGGATAAAGGCTGAAAGGAAGTGACTGGCCCAAGGTCTCCCAGTGAGCTTCATGGCTAAGTGGGGATTTGAACCAGGTGTCCCAGGTCTTAGTCCAACACTCTAATCACTACACAACACTTGGCTCCCTAGAGTTATGGCCTGGAGTTTGCTGATTCAGACATTGTAAGCAGCTGCAGGTTGTGTAAAATAGGAAACTGAAAATGACGCTCGGGGTTGTGGGTGGGGAGAAACAAAAGCTTGTGGTTTGATGACAGCTGGGTTGAGACAAACCTCCAGTATTTCCCCTTTTATTGTTCTTTATATTTACTAATTTATTTAGAAAAATTTTAATATCTTGCCAAAAAAGGCTCCCAGAGCAGTTTATGCATCACTACAAAAAGCAGGCTGTCCGTGTCTTTAGGCTTACAATCCCAAAAGGCTTACAGCACAAAAGGAAAATGCACTGGGAGGGAGGAGGAAATAAACTCAGGGTAAAGTTCTTAGGTTCTAATGACCAGATGGATTTATTTATTTTTTGAATTGTAGATAACTTTTTATTATATTTTTAATACTGACAGTATACAAGAAACTACAATGACCATTGTCAAATATCTGCTTATTGCTGTGAAAGGCTAGGACTCCTCTGTGGCATATTTCGTTTCTAGCATTTCAAACTGCCCTCCCAAAATTGCTAGCCTGATTTCCCGTCTGGTCCTCTGTCATTTTGTGGCACTTTGAGAATCACTCTGCAAGAGTTTTACATAGCTTAGTGGTAGCGCATCTACTTTGCTTTCAGAAAGTCTCAGGTTTAATCTCTGGATAGGATTGGGAGACTCTTCCTGTCTGAAAACTCCGGGAGCTTCTGCCAGTCAGTGTCTGATTAAGTATAAAGGCAGCTCCCACTGCTGCTGTGTTCCTGCTCACCTGCAGGCAATTCTTGCTCTTCATAGGTGAATTACTACTACAAGCCTGCCTTTTGCAGCAGTGAAATCCAGCTAACGGCACCTTTTCCCCCCTGCTTCTCCAAATATATTTTAAGACATTGAAGCAAGTACCATCTAACAAGTTGCTACACAAAAGAGTGAAGAGGCGGGGGGAGGAAGAAGAGGAGGGGGAATTGTTTTTATATTTTATTCCACCTCTCCACCAGTCAGCTGAAGGTGGTTTTCATTAAAACATAATGAATATAAACATGTAAAGGATTTGTGTCTGTTCTTGCTGATTAAAAATCTGAGGACTGGTAACTTGTTTTCAAGACAATTGCAACCTGTTCTGTACAGTTGGTCAAAAGTATCCCCCCACCCTCAACTTCAGGCGCCCCCATAGGGCCCACCTTCCGCCATGTCAGCATTTGTTTATTTGGCCTGCCTGTTTTGAGAGTGTGCAAGTGTTGCATGGTCAGGGATGTGTGTGTGTGTGTGTGCGTGTGTGTGCGCGCGCTGTGACCTCTGAAGAATTCATACCTAAGAATCCGTTCCCAGGCTCCATCCATGGTTGGCATTTCCAACTCCTGCAAAGGAGGAAGCGCTGACACCGCTTGCTAATGACAGGTGGTGCACTGGGAGCCCTTGGTGCCACAAAACTGTGCTGAGGACAGTTTGCAGGCACATCTTTGGGGCTCTGTGTTCTTTCCTGTTGAAATGGGGGGGGGGGAGAGAAGTGCACAGCTCCCAGCCTTGCTGCTCCCTGCAAGTGTGTGCTGCCTCCCTCTCCCTGCCAACATCAACAGAAGTTGTCTTCCCTCTGGATGTACTCTTGCAGCATAAAGTTACACTGTACAACATCAACAGAAGTTGTCTTCCCTCTGGATGTACTCTTGCAGCATAAAGTTACACTGTACTGTCACTGCCACAGGCCGTGTGCATCTGAAAGCCAGCTGCTGGGGTTCGACAAATGGGAAAAGAGAGAGGTGCGCACATTGCACTTGGGTCCTGCTTGTGGCCTTCCCTTTGGGTCCAGTGATAGAAACTCAGATATAGAAGCTAGGCGCCAAATGGTTGCTTAAACCACGGTTACACTCACCAAAACGGAATGCCTAGTTGCCATTTTTGGCCAGGCGGCTCAAAAGTCATACAGTCATATCTCAGGTTGAATGTGCTTTGGGATGAGCACGTTCAAGTTGCGCTCCGCGGCAAGCCGGAAGTAACAGAATGCATTACTTCCGGGTTTTGCCGCTTGCGCATGCGCATAAGCGGTGAAAAGCGACGCGTGCGTGCGCAGACGTGCCATCACTGGTTACGTTTGCTTCTAGATGCGAACGGGGCTCCAGAACGGATCCCATTCGCATCTAGAGGCACCACTGTATTTTCAACATGACTTTTGGGTCCCTGAAATTCATTCTGATTGTGCAGGTAAGATATAATGGATAGAATTATACAGGATGTGTTGCTAGTGTGTGAAAACAGACAAGATCCAAGGATCCCCTGGTGTGCACCTCCAGATGGTGGAGACATCTGGTGCCCGGGCATCTTCATGGTCTCAAGTGTCCGATAGTCAGGTGCAAAATGTGCCTGGGAAATTTCAAACGCTGTTTGGGGCATCTGGGTGGGCTGTTGAATGCTGGGCTAGATTGACCTCTTTTGGCCTCATTCAGCTTCAAGTCTCTTCTTATGAAAGGGAAGGCCATTGTCTTCATGCCCTGTGTATAAGCTTCGTGTGGGCACTGTTTTGGTTGCTGTGAGAACAAGATGCTGAACTATAGATGGGCCTTTGTATTCCCTGTTGCTCCTAATGGCAACAGTTGTGTGTGTGTTTCTTGTACAGTGGTACCTTGGGTTACAGATGCTTACAGACTCCGCTAACCCAGAAATAGTACCCCAGGTTAAGAACTTTGCTTCAGGATGAGAACAGAAATCGCGCAGTGGCGGTGCGGCAGGCCCCATTAGCTAAAGTGGTACCTCATGTTAAGAACAGTTTCAGGTTAAGAATGGACCTCCAGAACGAATTAAGTTCTTAACCCGAGGTACCACTGTACTGTATCCTATTTCACTTGTTCACCTTTGCTTAGGCTGGGAGCTAAGCACTGTAGACTAAAAGAAAGAATAGATGTGGGATGGCACTATCCTGTTTAAGGCAGGGCCACTCGACCTCAAGTGGCTGGTGGTCACAAGTATGGCAAAGGGAGCACCTGGTTGTTGTTGTTTTTTAGGAGGGGCAATCTCTTCCCTCCTTCAGTTTGATCCTAAATTGCAAGATTGCTCCAGTTACCAGGAGCCCAGAAAGTGGGATGCCTTTGGGCAATAATTTGGTGATCCCTTAGATAATAATTCCATTGCCACGAAGCTGTGCCAAGCGAGCCTCACTTCCAGTGTGTATTGAATGATTTCCTTTATGGTGCAATATGTCCCAAGTTGTGAAAAACGTACTGACATGGTTTGCCATGTTCAGCAGCAATGCAGTGATCCTGGGGTCAAGGCTTGGCTAAGTGACAGAGCACCTGCTCTGCATGAAGAATGTATTATGTTCACTCCCCAAAACAGTATAGATAAAAAGGATCTTGGGCTTGGGAATAACATCTGTCCAAGATTCTGCGGTTCATCAAAGTAGGCTGTCCTGGGGCTTGGTTGGGTCAACACTCAGTCTGGCTTGGTACAAGGAAACTTCATGCTGTTCTCTGTGAATGATTTAACATCCCCCCCCCTTCTGTTCCTCCTCCCACAGAGTGACCAGCAGCTGGATTGTGCCTTGGATTTGATGAGGCGTCTGCCTCCCCAGCAGATTGAGAAGAACCTCAGTGATCTGATTGATTTGGTGAGTATTGGGGTATCTTAAACCAGAGCAGAGTTATCATGTCCCCTGTTCATGCCAAACCATTGTTTGCACCAACCAATTTAGATCCCGGTAAAGGCACATGGTAGACCAGCTTACCCCTGCCTGCGGCTCTCCTGATGTTTTGAGCTTCAGCTTCCATCCTTGCAGCTAACTGTTGACCAGCTGGCTGGTGGGAGTCCTGGTACAACAATATCTGGAGGGTAGCAGGTTTCAGTAGCGAAACCATGGTTTAGAGTTGATTGTCTTCATTTCCCACCTGCTCCAGATTGCAGTAGGCAAATCAGTGTTCGTAGCTGCTTGTCTGCTCTCACTTTCCATCTGCTTGACGCACTTCTTTTTGGGAGCAGTGGACACTAGAAGCAAGGCAGTGGCTGCCTTTTTTGGCTTCTCGCCTCAGACATCGTGGCAACTCTCTGTCTGCAAACCCCTTTCAAACAGTAGTTTGTGGTTCTGCATTGCTAGCTGATTTTGTAGCAGAAATTTCACAGCTCTGATATTGGGAGAATTGTAGTTGAGGGCTTGTGTAAAGACTGCAGTGCCCTTAATATGACATCTGAATTAATCCTCTTTGTGTGAGACTGCTGCTGTTTTCAGGAGGTACACTGTGACCTCATCCAGAGGGTACACCTCTGTTCCTGTACCTGCTTCTGTAATTGGAGAAACGCCATAGCTCTGTGGTAGAGCATGTGCCAGGGCCCTGACCTGGCATAAAGCAGCATCTTATATTAGGAGAGTCCCAAATTCCTATCTACTTTGTAGCTCAGTGGAAGACCATCCATTTTGCATGCGGAAGGTCCCTGGTTCAACCCCCAGTGGCATCTCCAGGCAGGACTGGGAGAGACTCCCTGCCTGAAACCCTGGAGAGCAACAGCCAGTCAGTGTGGCTTGACTCTGATAAGGCAGTTTCCTGTGTTCCGAAGATCTCTCTTCCTTCCTGAGGTCTTGGAGAGCTGTTCCAGCCAGTGCAGCTTAAAATATGTCTTCGGAGTCTATCCGAAGATTAATTAATCCATGTTGGTGGCACAAAAAGGCATTGTGGTCTTGGACAGCCTTGAAATTAACTTACGTCTGAGCAGGCATTACAAGTGATGTGTAATGTTTCTCCTTAGCATCTCCAGGCAGAGCTGTGAAAAGACCCTTGTCTGAGATCCTGGAGAGCTGCTGCCAGTCAGTGTAGGCAATGCTGAGCTAGATGGACCAACGATATGGCTCAGTGGAGATTAGAAGTTTATATAAAATTATGCATGGCATGGAGAAAGTGGATAGAGAAAAGTTTTTCTCCCACTCTCATAACACTGGGTGGCTTTTAAAAAGGATGGGACCAATTCATGGAGGAGAATAAAGCTGTCAATGGCTACCAGCCACAATGGCTGGGCCTCCACAGTTGGCAGCAGCAATGTTTCTGAATATTGGCTGCAGGAAACTGCAGGAGAAAGTGTCCTTGTACTTTGATCCTGCTTGCTGGTTTTCCACAGGCAACTGCTTGGCCACTGTGAGAACAGGAAGCTCGACTAGATGAGTCATTGACCTGACCAAACAGGCTCTTCTTTAGGGTCTTATGGCAGCTTCCCATGTTTCTATAACTTCCTTGTTGCTTGCGGTGCTTAGGAAGGCCTGCATACCTCACCTCTTACAAGTTAAGGGGGCCCACTGAGGGCGTCTTACCTGAGGCACCCACCCACCCTCATATCTGGGCCTGAACTGGTGGAATGCGAAGGTGGAAGCCTCATTTAAGCTGTTTAGTGATAAATCCCCCCCCAAAGGTCCTTGCAGCTCCCGTTTGTCAAGCTGCATGAGGTGCCTTGCTCTGTACACAATTGTGCTGACAGAAGGGGAAATATCCAACTTGAACGTGAAACCAAAAGGGCACGGCCTGGCGGGAGGCGGGTAGAGCGTGGAGGCCCTTTCTGGGTCACTGCCCCTCATCAGCTCCCAAACGCTTCCTTGTTCATTAGCAGAGCGGCACGGCTGACCCCTCTCCCCGCCCCCCGTCACATCTGTTGTGGCTTCCTTGGGCCGCTGCTGCCGAGCCTGTAATTAGAGTTCATTAGAGCCCTTGTCAGTCACGGGCCTCTCCAAAGCACAGCCTGAAAGGAGCGGGGCCTGCGGGTGCCAGTAATCCGCCTTGGCAGGGAGCGCTCAGGCTTGGCATCTTAATTACCAATTATTTGGAAATGGGCAGCTTGGAGCAGCCGTTTGGGTGCTTTGCAAGGTTTTTAGAAGTTGCTTGTTGGAGAGGGGCAGGAGGTGGCTGCTTTTTAGGGTTGCAATATGAGGATTGTTTCGGCAAGTCATTTTAACGGTTGTCCTTCATGCAGTACGTTGTTAAACTATGGAACTCACTCCTGCAGGAGGGAGTGATGAGACCAACTTGGATGGCTTTAAAAGAGGAATGGACAAATTCAAATTGGAGGATAAGTCTAATAATGGCTACTTGCCATGATAGCTATTCTCTGCCTCTGCAGCAATGCTTCTGAATGCCAGTTGTTGGGAACCCCAAGAGGAGAGAGAGCTCTTGTGTTTGAATCCTACTTCCTGGATTCACATACCATGTTTTTCACTGTATAAGACTCACCCAACCATAAGACGCACCTAGTTTTAGAGGAGGAGAACAAGAAAAAAAATATTCTCTCCCTCTCTGTGCAGCTCCCCTTCAGCAAAGCGGCAGGAGAAACAGAGCCCCTTCCATTTCTTCTCCCGCTTCGCTGAAGGGGCACTGCGCAGCTTTCCCTCTCTGCGCACCGATCCTTCTTGCACTCCTGGCTTCAGGGATAGCCACCCGAAGCCTCTGGAGCGCAGCGGGAGCGCTCCCACTGCGCTCCGGAGGCTTCGCATTGCTTTCGCTGAATCCATGGAGCCTGCATTCACTCCATAAGACACACACACCTTTCCCCTTACTTTTTAGGAGGGGAAAAGTGCGCCATAGAGTGAAAAATACAGTAGGCATCTGGTCAGTACTGATTTGAAAGTTGTCGGTTTTTTTAAAAAAACAACAACATTGTTGAACAGTATAATTTATTTATTGCATTGATATCCAACATTTTTCTCCATGGAGCTCAATGGCGTACATGGAGCTCCTCATTTTATCCTCACAGCAACCCTGCAAGGTAGGTTAGGCTGAGAGGCAGTGACTGGCCCATGATTGTTCTTCAAGCTTCATGGCCGACTGGGGGTTCAAGCCCTGGTCTCCATTGAGTGGCCACTGTGAGAACACTATGCTTGACTAAGTGAGCTCTTAGCCTGATCCTGCAGGGCTTTCCTTGTGTTCTTAATAAATAAGTAGAAAGGCAAGCAGAACTATAAAGCCTCATACGGCTTGACTTAAAGCCTTATCCTATCCAGTGAGAGAAAGGTACATGTGGGTGTAGATAAAGAATATCTGCATCACTGCATGGGTTGTAGAGGAGTCCTCTGCCACCAGCCAAGGGACTAAAGACCACTTGAAGGCTCAACTGCCTGAAGGATTATCACAGCCAGGAGGGAAAACCAACCTGGCTCCATCCTTTAGCTAGTGCTGCAGCTGCTCCAGTGTGTAGCTTTTTTTCTTCCCTCCCCAATTTTTTTCCTTTTGTGCCACGTCTCTTAGATTATGAACCCGCATGCAGGCATGGTTAACCATACAGAGCTTAGGAAACATGTTGTGCCTTGCATGTTAATAATGTATGAGAGAGCTTTAGTGGTCACCATTCTGTGTCTCACACTCTCTGGTGATTGGTGGACAAACTTGGCGTGATGTGACAGATTTCTCTCTAAGCATTTGTTGGCTCTGATAAAAGCAAATAAGGTTTTTCTTGGGCTTTCTCTCTCTCTTTGAAAAACAAAAACCCTGCCTTTAAACACACAGTCTGGTAAAAGGAACTATTTTGATAAGATGGGAACTGCAGCAAGGTGGGGATCTAGAAACTGCCAGGGATCCACTTCTTTCCTCGCCGCCACCCCCCACCCCCAGCAGAAGTGTAAGCATCAAAGCAACCCTGGGCTGTCCAGCTGCTCGAAAACTGATCATGTCTGAGTCATTTCACCACAGTTTTTGTCCCAAGAAAGTTTTGTCTTGGAGGCATGCCTTCAAGCGCTTCCCCGTAAAAGTCACACCATGATAATAACCATGTCATTGTCCCATCTCAAATGAGTTAAGCCCCCTAAGGCAGGGGTTAGGCAGGGAACCTCCATCCCGTGGGTCAGATGTGGACCTCAATTTCTCTTTCTCCCTGGCCCTTAGGACTCTTCCCCAGGCCACACCCCTCACTGGCTTTCTCTCTCCCCTTCTTAGGTCCTTCCCACCCACCCACCTTTTTGTCCTTTTATTTTTATTCCCAAGGTTTAAACCTGGTACCTTCTGCATTCAGAGCAGGCACACTTTTCCACTGAGCTTTGACCCCTTTCCACCCAAAAGGAGAGGCAGGGTGCTTTGAAGCCCTGACCTCTGGAAATCATCTCTCCCCCCCCCCCCCTTCCGACTTCTGGAACTTCAGCAGGCATTCTCCATGCCAACTTTCAATCATATGTTCACCGCCATGAGGACTAGTACCTTGAGGCGTCTGCAAAACCTTGGCATTGAAAGTTTCGTGTAAGGCAGCAAGCTTGGTTCTGCACCCCAAGCCACATTCTGTGCCCCTAGGTACCCAGCACATGCCTGAATGAAGTCCTCCTTCCTAGCTGGAGGTGAGCAGATGCTGTTCACCCATTTTGTATGTGATCAGGCTGAAAGCGGCTATATACAGCCTTCGAAAGATAATAATTTAGCTGTGAAAACTTGACCATTATGTCCGTCTCCCCCGGCAAGAGCTGACAAACTGGTGTGTGTTGGTGGTTGTGTGCATGCACGTCCGAAACAAATGCAGGAATCCAGACCGTTGCTAGGAAGCCTAGCAAGCTTGGGAAAACTGCCTCTTGTCCTGCCTGGCTTTCCTTGAGCACCTTGATGGGAAGAGACGCCCTGCTGACAGCAGCCGGGGGTTCAAAAGGGCGGCCTTTTATGAACTTGGCGTTCTTTCCAAAGGATGTTGAGCATGTCGGGCATGGTGCAGCCGGCCATTCCTAATGTTGAAAGCAGCTGTCGGGGATCCAAACTGGGGATTATTGGCATAAAAATCAGGGGACTTGGCACAATTAGCGCTGCGAGCCAGTTTTCCACCCAGCGAGCGCAGCTGTAAATAGAAATGCCTTCAGCTTAGAAGCTATTACCATTGGGGTATTCGGAACTTGTTTTAAGACACTCATTTTGTTTTTAAAAAACCCATCTACAGGCAGTCAAGGAAGGGCTCTGTTTAAATCAGGCTTCAACGACCTTTAAGCATCCACAGATCAGTGACTTCACTGAAATGGTTTTCATGTGGCACCTTAATCTGGTTAACACAGAGAAGCCTTCACCAGCCCTTCCAGATGTTTTGAACTACAACTCTCATTGTTTCTCCTTATGGGAGTTGTAGTCTAAATCCCACCTGAAGGCTAGCATGCTGAACCTAAGAAGAGCCAATGGCCCATAAATTATTATGGTTACGTTTAATTACCCGCCCTTTGCTCTTAGGTTCCAGGGCAGGTTACAACGTTAAAACATTAAAAACAGTTAAAAAAAAACATAAAAATAATGGTGGTTTAACAGTCAATCCCTCTTCCCTGGGTTCGCTGGGAATTTCAGCTCCTAGCTACTCTCAGCTTCGTTAACAAACTAAAGTTCCCAGGATCCTTTGGGGGAAGCCATGATTGTCAAAGTGGCATCATAGGGCTTTAAAGATATAGTGTAAGTGTAGCCCTGGTCTTGAGATGTGTTTAACCTCTGAGTTCTGCTCTATGGAGGATTAAGCTAATTTATGTGTGAGAGAGATGCTCCAGAAGTTTTTGCCAGCTCAGTTTTGGATGCAGATATACATAGACCTTTCCTTCTCCCTTTTCAGATCTTTTAGGCCAGTGTTGCTCAAACTTTTGGCTGCTGCCACTCCCTTGCTTCCCTAAACTCATCTTGAGCCCACTACCCTACCCTATAAAAAGCATTATACAGAACAGTGACTTGCACAACACACTGAGGACGATAATATCCCAATAAAACAGTAACAGTTAACAGCACATTTGTTCAAAGTGCAGTTAAGCTGTTTGGTTTATTTGCACAAAATGGATGAACTGGATCCAGTGATACCAGGTTTTCAAAGTCTGATAGTCGTTTACACCTCTAGGCGACCCCTGCCTCTTCTAGGGAATCCCACAGCCCCCCATGGAGTGGTACCTCCCACTCTGGAAACCACGGTAGCCCATTGCTATCTTAGGAATCCTTCTGAGGCCTTGATGGATCAGCAAAAGCCATTGGATTGTATTTGATGTTAACCCTCCTTACAGCAGTCCCACTGAAATCAACGGACATGACTAACTTAGGCCCATTAACTTCTATGGATCTATTCTGAGTAGGACTAGCATTAGATGCATCCCATCATGTATGAGATCCTCTCTCCCCACCCCTCTGGTCCCATTATTTCTACGACAGTCCTTGGACTGGACCTGTTTTTCTGCTTCAAGAGGAAGCTTTTAAAAGCCTGCTGGATGACTCAATAGAATTATAACAAAAAAAATTATTAGATGTGGGCCTAGCATGGCTGGAATCCAGTCTGGGCTTGTCAAGTGGGGGGGGGGAGAGAGAGAGAGAGAGAGAGAGAGAGAGAGAGAGAGAGAGAGAGAGAGAGAGAAGGGCACCAGTTCAATTTGTCATTATGGAAGTGTTGGCTCCCTTCCGTTGGCTCCAAACATCTGAGTGGTTTTCGCCCTGACGTTGACCAACTCCGATTTCCGTGCCCCCCCTTCACTTCCATACGGGTGACATCAGTCCTGTAAGAATTCAAATGAGAACCAGAACTGTAAAGGCTTGAAATGCAATTAAATAATAAAACTTAAGTGATCACACTCCTTCCCTGCCAAGGAAATCTTTGCTTTGGAGGAAAGTGGCTTCGCGGTGGGCACCATTGTGGTACAAAATAAGGATGCTCCATTCTTGGGCCTTAACTCTAGTGCCAGTGTGGTGGAGTGGTTAGAGTGTCTAACCAGGACCTGGGAGAGAAGAGTTGGAATCCACACTCTGTTATGAAGTTCACCGAGTAACCTTGGGCCAGTCACTGCCTCTTAGCCTAACCTACCTCATAGAGTTGTTGTAGGGATTAAATAAGGAGGGAGAGAACCATGTACACCACTTTGAGCTCCTTGGAGAAAAAAGTGGCATATAAATGCAATAAACAAACAAGCAAGAACCCATTGGCCTTCCCCATCATCCCCATGGCCCTGGTTATGTTTTTGCTTCCCACGATCCCTTTGGGGTCCTTTATTCGCATGGATTCCCCCTATTTCCAATGTTCAAGCTGAGAGTGCCAATCACTTTCTTAGCTAGAAAAACACCTCTCACACATAAAGGGCAGTGTCAGCAAGCTCTGGAGAATCCCAGGTTCTGCAGAAGTGCACAAAATCTTTAGGAGGGGGAGCAGCCAGGAGGGTTGGGAATCCCCCTAAAACAGTTCATGAGCTTCCTGTGTTCCTACAAAGCACTCTCAGGTGACCAGACTTCCAGTGTCTCTCTGGGGGCTACAAGTTATGGAATCCAAGCTATGAGAACCTTGCTGGGTCCTCTTTCAAGTAGTGGCCAGACCGAGGCCACTGGGGAAGCCCCCGCCACCACAAATAGGGTATAAAGGCAGATTAGTCTCTTGTGGATCTTTCTTGTACATTCGGCCATGGGTGGCTGCAAGCTTGGATTTGACGTTGCCTGCCACCTCTTCAGAAACATTGCCTATTCTATAGTTGCTGGTTTAAACAATCCCTGTGGCGCTTTACAGTTCAATAAGTTTTGAACCGTGGCGTTTGCTAGGAATGACTGCCAACTACTCAGTTATGTTGAAGAAAAGTAACTGTGTCCAAGGAACATTATTGGAATAATGTGGCACAAATCAATATGGTGTAATCCCCACTCAGCCATGAAGTCGCTGGGTGAGCAGCAGCCAGTCACTGTCTCTCATCTAACCTACCTTACAGGGTTGTTGTGGGTGTTAAATGAAGAGGGGGAGACCTTGGGTTCCTAGGAGAAAAAGGTGGGCTATAAATGCAACCAATCAATAAAGGTGCCTCTGCTGCTGACAGCCATAATGGATTCCTGTCTGGCACTTGCTCACAAAATCAAATGTGGCATTGTGAGGGTAAGAGACTATGGGATAAATTGGGGGAGAGCTCACCTCTTTTATCTCTGCTTCAAAACGGGGGGGGGGGACCCTTTCCAACCTCAGCACTTCCCCCTCCTTCTGCCACCACCCCAACAATCCCTGCAAGATGGAAATAACACTAGCCTATGCGGGTGGCACTGTGGGTTAAACCACAGAGCCTAGGACTTGCCGATCAGAAGGTCGGCGGTTTGAATCCCTGTGACGGGGTGAGCTCCTGTTGCTCGGTCCCTGCTCCTACCAACCTAGTAGTTCGAAAGCACATCAAAGTGCAAGTAGATAAATAGGTACCGCTCCGGCAGGAAGGTAAACGGCATTTCCGTGCGCTGCTCTGGTTTGCCAGAAGCGGCTTAGTCATGCTGGCCACATGACCCGGGAGCTGTACGCCAGCTCCCTCGGCCAATAAAGCTAGATGAGCGCCGCAACCCCAGAGTCGGCCACAACTGGACCTAATGGTCAGGGGTCCCTTTACCTTTACCTACCTTTCAGGACTGCAGTTAGGTTTCCTGCGGCAAAGTATGCGTAGCACATCGAACCAGAGCAGGGAACCCCAGCCGAAACTGAGAGTGAGAACAGCCCCTCTCCATCAGGAACCCCCAAACCAATTCCTGAATAGCAGAATCCTTTAAATAACTCATTATTGGTGGTGTCATGATCTGGGCATCTCCTCCCACCCCACCCCAATAATCAATTAGTGATGGGGACAGAGAGGACTGTGGCCCTGACCCCAAGCAGGATGTGGTGAAGTGTCTGCCTTTCTCACTTTTGCTTTTTCTGTTCTCCTTTCCTTCCTAATCTGTCACCTCCTTTGAGATCCTGAGCCTGCGGCTAGGCCCTCTATGTGGCTACAGTGTGTCTTTTAATTTTAGTATCGCACCTGGGCCTTTTAGGTGGTTTACAAATAATTATTATGTTTGAGCATGGCAAGGTGTTGGGACTGGCTTCTACACAACAAGGACTTCACATTATTTCCACTTCAACACGGTCCAAAGCCTCGAGGGCAGCCACAAGTTGGAAGTGTAAAACTTTATGAATCAAAGCTGCACAAGAGCTGGATCGTATTGAGGGTCTGATCCAGCATCCTGTTTTTAAAACGTGGCCAGCTGGAAACTTAGAAAAATGCCACCCAAAGCCTTTGCTGTTAATCCATCCATCTTCTGAATGAATTTGTGTGTGTCTGTGTGTTGCATCAGGAGTAGTTAATCCTGCTGGGGAACAGACACTGTAATTTTTGGTGTGACTTTCCTCTCCCCACACTCACCTCTAGGTATGTTCCTAATAAAGCAAAACTAATTTCAGAAGGGGGAAATATCTGACATAAGATCATGGGTCATGCCAACTGTGCATCTAGTGTAGCCTCTCACAGCGGCCAACAAGCTGGTTATGGGAATCCCAAAAGCAGGACCTGGGAACAACTCTCTTCACTTGTCATTCCCAGCAAGTAGCATTCAGGGGCACATGCCTCTAAATTCCTGATTTACACACACACACAAATCTACTTGTATGAAAATAAAGTTTGGCAGTTGATCTGGGATGTTCCCCATTTCAACTCTAATCCCAGAGACCTTCTCTGATACTACCTGACACCCATGTACACCTTTGCCTCAATGTGCCCAGTTTTTTGAGCTTTCAGTAAGTCCGTCAGCATTCTGACTCCTGAGCAGGAAGCAAGAGTTTGGCCAGCTGCTCAGGGAGGTGTTTGGTTTCTGGCCGTGCACAGGTGGCCACTTGTCTCTCTGGTTGGAAAGGTAGTTTATTTTTAATTAAAACTTTGTCCCAGTACCTGGTTCACTGGTTCCAGCCAGATTAGCATTTCAGAAGGACAATGCCATCCCTTGTTTGAAGCCCACTGTAAATGTAGCGTTCTCCTTTTCAATTTGTTTCCCTCTTTGTCTGTGGCTAATCTCTCTGTCCCTTCAGGATGTTACCACTGTTTTGTAACCCCCTCCTTCCTCTCTCCCCCCCACCCAAGTTGTCTCATTCATTCATTCATTCATTTGAAGGGACAAAAAAAGTCTGATCTTTTAAGAGAAATGTCTCTGGTATTTCAGGGTGGTCTGGGTCCAGATGTGCGCTACGTGAACAGGTTATAGGACTCACCAGCGTGTTCAGCTAAAGGTCTGGAGAGCCTTAGCGAACTTTTATTTAATTTAATCCATTTATGGATCACTTCCTATGAAACATCTCAAAGCAAATAACAGCAACAATAATTTATTACTTAAGCAAGTTTATGGACCGCTTCACTGCTTAAATCCATCAGATTGGTGTACGTGGTAAAAATGGAATAAAACCACAGAAACACATGCTCTAAGATTAATAAAACCAATTTGACAGACAGAAAACCTTTCATGCAAACTCTAAAAACAATGGAACAATTTATATTAAAAAGAATACCACCAGTTGAAACAATTACTAAAACACTGCACCCATAATATTTTTCCCCAGGGTATGTGAATGAAACAACCCAAATATATACCGTGTGATGTGTGTGCATGTTTAATTTTTGTTTTCATTCAGTTGTATTCATTTCTTCATTCTTGCATGTTACTGAAGTATGTGTTTTTGTTTAAAGAAAACAAAAAAGATTCAAAGCGCAACATTTTCATGTATAAAAACAAGGAGAGATCAGCAAGGAGTGGCTGCCTCCGGCTTGCCCTGTTTGTGAGCTTCCTGGGAGCGTTCGTGAACAAAAGAAACTTTCCTACCCTTGATCAGACCATTGGTCCACCTTGCCCAGTAATGTCTCCTCTGGCTGGCTATGGCTCCCCCAGAGAACCACTGCCAGCCAGTGTAGACAAGACTGAACTAGATGGGCACAAGGGTCTCCTGACAGTATTAAGATTCCTTCCAGTAGCACCTTAGAGACCAACTAAGTTTGTTATGCACACAAAAGCTCATACCAATAACAAACTTAGTTGGCCTCTAAGGTGCTACTGGAAGGAATTTTTTTGTTTCGACTACAGCAGACCAACTCGGCTACCTACCTGTAACTAATATTAAGATTCTCATTCCCAACTCTTCTAGCTGCTCCTTTCCAACTAGACATGCTAGGAGGCTGATGCTTGTGGGGAGTAACTTCTACATGCCAAGCAGGTGCTCCACCTCTGAGGCTCAGTCTCTCTGTTGTGACATTTTCTGTGCATCTGAGAAAGCACATTTCCTGTGTGTTTGAGAGAGAAGTGTGTGCTCGCGCGAGAAAGGAATTCCTTCTCTAAGATGGTACCCTGCCACCTACAGCTTATAAACATCCTTATACTTAAACAAAGCCAGTGGTATGTGATAAATCAGGTGTGCTTTCATAGTAGGCAACATTAAAAAAAAATTAAACAAGTTTACTAAGCGCAGTTCTCACGTGTGTCACTTTTGTGGACTTATTTGAAAAAGACTTTTCAAAAATGTATGGTCTTATTTGCAGCTCACGCTGTTTTAAGTTTAATTTGTACCACGGTGTTTTCTGCAGTGCCACCTCCCTGGAAAAGCAGCACATGTCAGAGGAAAACGTATTTAAAAAACAGAAAAAGTTATCCAACATAGTAATGTTTGGCAGTGTGCCTGGAAAGTATATTAAACTCCACCCAGAGCATGAGTTAGTGGAAAAAATTAAGCTGCCGTTCACGGGGCAGCTTATTCTCTTAGCAGCTCTTGGATTTCCACTCAGTTATAAATATTTACCGCTTTTTCAAGGTCTGTTCCCCCCGCCACCGCCGCTGCCCCCTTCAGCAATTGCTTTGCAGCCCTCGATTTGGCAAGAAGCAGAGACTGTGACTAATAGGTGTATGTGCGCGCATACATTTAACTTTGAGACCACACCCGTGGCCACAGTGCTGAAACCTGAATTGCTTTAGACAAAACTCTGGTGTGTGTCTGTGTGTGTGTGTGTGCATGTGCACACACATGTATAAGGGCACACCAATGTGCCACAGTAGTGGAATTATCATCCAGTGTGATACTAGGCAGGCCCCAACCCTGGATAATTTCAAAGGGGCCTTGAAAACTGTCTTAAAAGCCTTGGCTTACAAAATTGCGGCTGGAAATCTCATTGTGTGGCCTGGCCTTGGAGACTGTATTTATTAATTTTATTTGCTTCCATAAAGCTTACAAACCACTTGATGGTTGTTGGGGTTTTTGTTTTTTTCTAAAGCCACCAAAAGTGTTGGTAGGTAGTGGGGCAGGGAGGGGGGTATTTAGTTAATTTGTTATAGTGGTTCAGTTTTTTTGTTGTCGTGGTTCTGTGTATGCCTATGGGGTTGAGGTAACGATAGTGGTATGGTGAATTTCATCAGCATGCATTATTCAACAGAAAACTTCCTCTGTTTATGTGTTTGCTTATACTTTAAAACCAGATATATATATAGATATATAGTTCTAAACCCTCAAAGTGATTTACAAAAAAAAGAAAAGATATTATTTACAACAATTTAAGACTTTCAACAACTTAAAATAACAATAGACCATGGATTTCTTCAGATTTTTTTTAACTGTTACCTATTTTGTTTTGTTTTATTTTTAATGGGAGCTGCCTTTGGAAGAACTTTTTATTATTGAAAGTTGCAATAGAAATGTATCAAAGCCAATGTGGTGTAGTGGCTGGAGCAGGGGTAAGCAACCTAAGGCCCAGGGGCTGGATGCGTCCCAATCGCCTTCTAAATCCGGCCCGCGGATGATTCGTGAATCAACGTGTTTTTACATGAGTAGAATGTGTGCTTTTATTTAAAATGTATCTCTGGGTTATTTGTGGGGCATAGGAATTCATTCATCATCCCCCCCCCCAAAAAAAATATAGTCCGGCCCACCACATGGTCTGAGGGATGGTGGACCGGCCCACAGCTGAAAAAGGTTGCTGACCCCTGGGCTAGAGTGTAGGACTAGAACCTGCTGGGAGACCAGGGTTCAAATCCTCCCCTCCCATTCCACCATGAAGCTCTCACTGAGCGACCATAGGCCAGTCATTGCCTCCTAGCCTAACCTACCTCACAGGGTTGTTGTGGGGATTAAATGAGGGGGAGAATTATGTACACTACATGATGCTCCGTGGAGGAAAAGGTGGAATATAAATGCATTGAACCAGTGGAGTTAAGAGTAGGTGATGAGGTCCTTCTCCAGGGGACCCTTCTGGGTGGGGAAGAGCTGTCGCTCAGTGCCTTACATGCAGAAAGCCCCAGACTGAGTGCTTTTTTTCTAGAAAAATAGGTGCCGGTACTTACCATGAAGTTGTTATAGTACAGTGGTACCTCGCAAGACGAATGCCTCGCAAGACGAAAAATGCGCAAGACGAAAGAGTTTTCCGTTTTTTGAGTCGTTCCGCAAGACGAATTTCCCTATGGGCTTGCTTCGCAAGACGAAATGTCTTGCGAGTTCTTGCGAGTTTGTTTCCTTTTTCTTAAAGCCGTTAAGCCGCTAATAGGGTTGCTTCGAAAGACGAAAAAACCGCAAGACGAAGAGACTCGCGGAACGGATTAATTTCGTCTTGCGAGGCACCACTGTAAGTGCCACACTTTTTAACAACAACAAAAAAAAGAAGTGGTGCCGATACTGCAAACCCTTGATTACCCCCTAAAAAAAGCAATGCCCAGACTCAGTTCCAAGTAGCATCTCCAGACAGGGCTGGCAACATCCACTGTCTGGAACTCTGAAGAGCCACTGCCGGTCAGTGTGGGTGGTATTGAGCTAGGTGGGTACGTTCCCATGATCCTGCTATGGGAAGTTAGGTGGACAGCGACAGGGCAGTAGGCTCTTCTTGGTTAAATGGCCTATCCAGGGAGGCTCAGGTATGGAGACGCAGGGTTGGGGCTTTGATAAGGGTCTAAACAAGCAAGTTTGCATGGAAAACGGTGTCCCTTCTGACATCCTGGTCACAAAGGCTGCTTTATAAAGGAGCTGCAATTCAGACATACATTTACAGGATCTTGCTGAAGCACCCCTGCCTCACTTTTTGCATCTTGTGTCCCCCCCCCCCAACTTCCTGCTTTTGTTTACAGGTCCCCAGCCTCTGTGAAGATCTCCTGTCTTCTGTTGACCAGCCTTTGAAGATCGCTCGTGATAAAGTAGTGGGGAAGGACTACTTACTGTGCGACTACAACAGAGATGGAGACTCCTATAGGTGACTGCTTTGCTCCTCTGGACAGGGAAACACTCCTTTATACTATCCATCAACTGACCCCCCATCTTTTTATCCCTTTTGATCTCAGGCAGGTTATTAGGAAGTGGCAATCATCAAAAATTGTGGGGGGTGGGGGTGGGGACCGTCACAGAGTGCAAGTTTAAAAACAGACATAAACACATTTTGCTCACTGCTAGACTAACATTGTGGATTTACAGAGTTTGATTCACAAAGATAGCAGTCTTGGAAGCTCTCTTAAACTGAACCAGGCTCTTGAGTCCATCGAGTTCATTATTGTCTGCACTAATTGGCAGCAGCTCTCTAGGATTTCAGGCCTGGTTCTTTCCCAGGCCTGGAAAAAGAACTGGGAAGATCTTACCTGGAGATTTTAGGGAATGGAACTTGGAGTCCTCTGCCTGCCTCTACTACTGAGCTACAAATGGGTGTAATTGGGGGAACCTTCTGGGGTTCTCTCCTAATGACCCAGCTAAAGAAGATAATAACCCAGAGATGTTCACAACTTTTAAACTATCCAGTAGACTATAAAACGTGTGAGCTTTGTGATGGAGGCACAGCTCAGTGGTAGAGCATCTGCCTAAAACCCTGGAAAGCCACTGTTGGTCACTGTGGACAGTATGAGCCAGATGACCTGGGTGGCAGAGCTGTAAAGTAGCTTCCAGTTTTTCTGTTGAAATCAGCCCTTGATTCAGAATCATAAGGACTAGGGTCTTTATTTGTAAGGAGAGGGCCATGCCTCAATAGCAGAGCTCCTGCTTTGCATGTAAAACACCCCAGTTTTAACCCCTGGCAACTCCAGGTAACACTGGGAATGTTTCTCTGGTTTGCAGATGGGTCCAGAAGGGTTTGCAACCCCCTGGATGAGAAATCGGTTGCACGTGCTATTTATTTTTGAAGCTTTGGGTACTTTGAGCCCCTTACCCACATCTCAAGAGATCTTGCCCATTGTATCGTTTTTCCTAGGTAGTTGAGTGCAGCTTCTGACATGCTGTTGCATGGCTCTTTGTGCTAGAGTATCCTGTATGGTGCATCCCTTGTAATGTCTAAGGCCTGGTTGCAGCTCCCACAAACAGACAGGGGTTAACTGGCATGGTGCAGTGGTTGGAGTGTCAGACTAGGACCTGGGAGAGACCAAGGTTCAAATCCCCACTCAGCCATGAAGCTCATGGGGTATCATATTGGGGCTTGTCAGTGTCCCTCAGCTTGAGCTCCTTGGAGAAAAAATGGGGGAAAGTGAGATATAGATGCAGTAAAGGTAAAGGGACCCCTGACTGTTAGGTCCAGTCGTGACCGACTCTGGAGTTGCGGCACTCATCTCGCTTTATTGGCCGAGGGAGCCGGTGTACTAAGACGCTTCTGGTGAACCAGAGCAGCGCATGGAAACGCCGTTGACCTTCCCACCGGAGCAGTACCTATTTATCTACTTGCACTTTGACGTGCTTTCGAACTGCTAGGTTGGCAGGAGCAGGGACTGAGCAACGGGAGCTCACCCCGTCACGGGGATTCGAACTGCCAACCTTCTGATCGGCAAGTCCTAGGCTCTGTGGTTTAACCCACAGCGCCACCCGCGTCCCTTATAAATGCAATAAATAATAATTAACCAGCCCAGTTCACCTCTGCTGCTACGGTTGGTGGGTAGCACCTGGGAGGCGCCAATGGCAGAGACACCCAGCAAACACAAGCTAACTTTTTTAAAAAAATAACAAAACAAGACCAAACTCCAAGCCCCCTCCCCTCCCCTCTGCACATCCCTATCCTGGTGTTTGGTTGCTCTCCTTAAATAGGATCCTTATGGGGGGAAGATGCTGATGCCAGCAGCACCGTCTTGGAACCTGTTGGCTGCAGCAGAAACATTGCTCTTGCATGAAGCTCCATCGCTTTCAGCCAGGCGGGCTCCCTTCAGCTGCCTTCTTTCAAAACAGCCTCCCATCTAAGCCCGTAAATGCGTTTTGAGGGCTTGTCTGCTGTGAAAACATCATTTGAGGGAGTAATGTTATGAATTTCTCGTGGATGAAATTACTGCTGCAGCCAGCAATCTTTCTTACTTTCTCTCTCTTCTCCCCCCACCAAAAATCCCCTTTTTAGAGGTGGTTTGGGATGTGCACGGTCTGCAGGCCAGGAAAGTGCTAAGTCGTGGCTGTGTGCTCTCGCTCTGAAATTCCATTCCTCGTGCTCTGCAGAAGAAATCTCCTAACCGCAATTAAATCAAGCCCACCTTGCTTAAAAGTGGCTTGGAGGGGTAGGGGAGAAAGGAGATTGTTTGGGTTGGAGGCAGAAACCTTGAGCACTTGCTCAGCATTTACCAGCTGCAGAAATGGAGGGTAAGGGTGTCAGCGGGTGCTAACCATGATGGCTGTGCTCTGGGGCAGCAATGCTTCTGAATGCCAGCTGTTGGAAACCACAGGAGGAGACAGGGCTCTTGTGTTCAGGTCTTCCTTGCTAGCTTCCCAGAGGCAACTGTTCAGCCACTGTGAGAACAGGATGCTGGACTAGATGTCTGTAGGCCTGACCCAGCAGCCTCCTCTTACTTCTAATGATATAGGTAAGAGTTCCTAAATGGAAGAAGTTAGTTCTCCACCACCATCACTCCCAAGAGGTGATTGAAATTTCAAAGCTCTTTTCTTGTGTATTTTTACTGCCACCTGCAAATGAGGCTACAAAGCTGCTAAAAGGTAAAGGGACCCCTGACCATTAGGTCCAGTCGCGGACGACTCTGGGGTTGTGGCGCTCATCTCGCTTTATTGGCCGAGGGAGCCGGCGTACAGTTTCTGGGTCATGTGGCCAGCAGGACTAAGCCACTTCTGGCGAACCAGAGCAGCGCACGGAAACGCCGTTTACCTTCCCACCGGAGCAGTACCTATTTATCTACTTGCACTTTGACGTGCTTTCGAACTGCTAGGTTGACAGGAGCAGGGACCGAGCAACGGGAGCTCACTTCGTGGCGGGGATTCGAACCACCGACCTTCTGATCGGCAAGCCCTAGGTTCTGTGGTTTAACCCACAGCGCCACCCGCATCCACACTAGCAAAGCTGCTAGTCCACACTTTTTTGCCTTTTTTATATTCGGTATGAATATTTATAGTCTGCCTTTGTTCATAGCCTCATAGTGGCTCTCAAAGCATGAGAAAACCGTTTTGCAACACAGAAGACATTATGAAAAACTGCTAAAATAACACAAAGCCAATCTGGCACCAAAAGAGCTTTTGAGCTCTCTGCCTTGCTTGGATTCTAACTTGTGCAGGGTTAGGGTTAGCCACAAATGGCTGAAATCATGCAACTTAAATGCACGTTAGGTGCCATGGTGCTGTGCTAGCAGAGCCTTTGCTTTAGACATCCAGCACCAGCCGCATGGTTGCTGGAGCTGTTGGGAGGGGCAGTTCAAAACATCTGCAGAGACCCATGCTAGAGATGGCACACCCATCGTTCCCTGTTCTGAATATCAAGCACGATCTGCACATTCAAAGCAATGAGGTGAGAGTTAGGTGGAAGAATGCTGGGGTGGAATGCTCCAGTGTACTCCTTTGGACTGCAGTTGTGTTGCGTGTCAAATTTTTGCTTAAAAGATACTTATCTCATCAAGGGGAGAGGTTCTGCCATATTCCTCTGTGCCAGCTGTCCTCATTTCCTATTGCTAGGAAGAATTTGTTCCTTTATGTAATCTTTTGATGTTCTGCCTTTCTCCCTAATTGGGATTCAGGACAGCTTCCACCATGGTAAAGCTTCATTATAAAAGCTAAACTAGTTAACAATAGTTGCAATACCTCAAAACACACTTAGAGCCAGCAGTTAAAATCCAGTGTGCCTTGACGGCAGCCCAGTGGACAACATCATCTACACCTCAGTTTCCAAAAGGCCTGTCTAAACAGGAAGGTCTTAGCCTGCTGGAGAAAGGATAACAAAGAAGGAGCCAGTCTGACCTCTCTTGGGAGGATTTTCCACAATATGGGAGCAACCCCAGGAAAGGCCGTCTCTTGTCACCACCAGCCGTGCCTCTGATGTTGATGGGACCAAGAGAAAGGTGTTCACCCAAGGTTTATAGGGAGAGATACGATCTTTCAGGTAGTCTGGTCCCAAGTTCTTAATGTAGAGGAACTTTCAACAAAGCAACACAGACATCACCCTGCAGTCTGAAATAGTGCAGTTCATTCTGCCACTCTCCTCGCGTGTATAGACTATCCCTGACATTGTCTGGGTGGTATCTAGCTATCTATTCAGAGCAGACCCATTGAAATCACTAGAGCTAAGTTTGTCATGCCTATTAATGGTAATGGGTCTACTTTGAGTAGGAGTGCTGTGAGATACACCCCTAAGCTTCTTGGGACAGGGGCTCTGTTGCAAAATGAGTAATTAATAGCAACACCCGTGCTTGATTGTCTGGGGGGGGTGGGGGATTCTATTGATGCTTTGTGTGCTGAACAAGTTTGTTTACTCTCTATCTTTCTCCTGCTGCAGATCGCCGTGGAGCAACAAATACGACCCTCCTCTGGAAGACGGTGCCATGCCATCCGCCCGCCTGCGCAAACTGGAGGTGGAAGCGAACAACGCCTTTGACCAGTACAGAGACTTGTATGTTGGCTTGTGAAATCATCTCTCTGGGTGTTTGTGTCCATTATCCTCAGGGCAAGAATGAATCCTTTTAATTTCTTTAAGATGGTGACTTAGAGGACAGCTCAGTCAGTATTGCACAGGATTCCTAATCTCAGGGTTGTGGGTTCGAGTCCCCACATTGGGCGAAAAGATTCCTGCATTGCAAGCGGTTGGACTAGATTACCCTCGTGGTCCCTTTCAACTTTAAAAAAAGGAAAAGAAGGTGGTGATTTACTGCAGTTGTGGTAGCCAACATGGCTTTTCCAGATATTGTTGAACTCCCATCAGCCCTAGTTACCATGGCCCAGTGATCAGGGATGGTGGTAGTTGGAGTCCAGCAGTATCAAGGTGACACCAGACTCCCCATCCTTGTAGTGATGCAGAATAATGATGCAGGTAGCTATGGGCAGTAAAGAAAAGTGATGGTCTTTGTTCAGGGATGGGGGAACCTGCAGCCCCGGAGATATTGTTCAACTCCTTTCTGCCCAGCCACCATTGCCAGTGATCAGGACTGATGGGAGTCATAGTCTATAGTGATATTGGGAGGCCGCCATGTTGGTTTAGAGCATAAGATTTTTAGGAGCAAGTCGTACCTCCTTCCTGCCTCCCTGCTTGTTATCCCCTTTATTTTTGCAGCTTGCTTTGATAGAAGGATGTGGATTTTTCCATCAGAGGGAGTTTGTCTTCAGTCTCTCCTAAGGCACTGTTGTTGGCTCTCTCTCTCCACTTTGTGACGTTGCAGACGGGCTTAGATGAAAATCTAAACCAGCCCCTGAGTTTAACAGGAAGCAACCTGCTGCCACAGGTTTGGGAAGCGTTGGAATAACAAGCATGTAGTCTTCAGCAGCCAGGGTGGAAAGAGATTTCTTCCCCCCACCATCATATTTGATCTTCCAGGTGGCAGCTTAGATTTGAAAAGGCTGCTTGCTTAGAAATGGGGGCATGTTAGATGCAAAACCCCATTCTCAACACGAAGGCAACCTCTTTTCTCATCCTCTGACAAAAGGGCATCCGGCTTTGATTTTCGAGATGATAGGCTGGCAAAGACTGGTGGGGGTGTAACTACAATTTATTCTTTATTTGTATTCATATACAAATCACACACACACACCAGAGTCTGGCTTTTTGGTGTCCATGTGGGCCACTCGGGGCAACTGACAATGAATTCAGCACATAGTTTGGGTGGTTTTAAAAGAGATTGGACAAATTCATAGAGGAGGAGGAAGCTATCAGCAGCTGCTAACCAGGATGGGACTGTTCTCCTCCTCATGGGCAAGTGTTCACGCCTTGCCTCTTTCATAGCCACACGCTGACAACCTGCAATACCCAAAACATGTTTGTAAGCAGTATGGGAAAGAGCTCAGAGAGAGAGAGTTTTTGTCTGCCGCTCTGTTTAAGCTGGAGGGAGTAACAGGCTTATTACTAAAGAGTGACCACAAATGGGAGAATTTGGATTGTGAGAGCGAGACGTGTGCTTTCAAGGTCGGAAGTGGGAGCAGGATTCAAACAGAAATTCCAGATGGCCAGGTTCCTGCCTTCCCCCATCAATTTGATAATCTTGTAGGTTCCATGGCGAGGCCAGTGTCCTGGGTATTGTTTGCAACAAATGAGGTACTTGTTGGCAGCAGTGCTGTAATATTTGACCGGCTGAGGCCTTCTGCGGAAGATGCTTCTTTGTTGTCATCCAGGGTTTGTTAAACTGTGGAACTCATTCATGCAGGAGGCAGGGATGGTCTCCAACCTAGATGCTGCTAAAAGAGGATTGGACAAATTCATGGAGGAAAGGGCTATTGGTGGCTACAACCTCAATGGCTGTGCTCTGCCTCCATAATGTTTTTGAATACCAGTTTCTGGAAACTTCACGAGATGAAAGAGCTCTTGTACAGTGGTACCTCGGGTTAAGAACTTAATTCGTTCCGGAGGTCCGTTCTTAACCTGAAACTGTTCTTAACCTGAGGCACCACTTTAGCTAAAGGGGCCTCCTGCTGTTGCTGTGCCATCACCGCACAATTTCTGTTCTCATCCTGAAGCAAAGTTCTTAACCCGAGGTACTATTTCTGGGTTAGCGGCCTCTGTAACCTGAAGCGTCTGTAACCGAGGTACCACTGTACTTGGGTCCTCCTTGCAGCTTTCCCACGAGCACCAAGTCAGCCACTGTGAATAAAGGCCTGGTTTTAAATAGAAACACAGGAAGTTGCCTTCTACCGAGTTGTACTGCTCAGTACTGCCACAACACTGACTGGTAGCTGTTCTCCAGGGTTTCCGGCAGGGTCTCTCCCAGCCTACCTGGGGACTGAACCCGGGTCCTTCGGCATGCGGAGCAGATGCGCTACCACTGAGCTACAGCTCTTTCCGCTTAGTAATGCTTGCAGTTCTCTTCCCTTTTAAGTTAATGAGCCTGTCTTCTGCCACAGGAACACAAAGTGTGTGGAGCAGCTGTGGCTCTGGATGCATTTATCCGCTTTGCTTTCCATGCCGTCGTCTTCCTGTGGGGCGGCGGGGAAAGGGGATTGAGCGGGAGGATGGATCCAATTGTGGAATGCAATCATCCCTGATTGTTTTGAAAGCAGGGGCCTTAGAAGTGAGCTGAGATCGTCTCCCTGGCAGGAAAGCTATTGATCTCTTGGCCAGTCCCAAAACAAATGCCTGTTGACGGGGCATGACGGCTATTGGCCAGATGAGCAATATGGCAGAAACTGGTTTCCATCATCAACAGACGGCACTTGTCGCCTCCTATTTTGTTTCAGTGCCTAGGTTTTTCGTTTAAAAAAAAAGCTCACATGAGACAGCGCCATATGTTCTCGTTGTCCTAGTGGTTCATAATCTTTTGTTCATGCAGAGGAGCTTTCTTCATGCTTCAACATGCTACCACTAAGGTGGAGGTCCTAGGTGGCCCTCTAGATGTTGGCAGGTCCCAACCCCCTTCCCAGACTCAGCCAGCCTGGGTGATGGTCAGGGGGATGATGGAAGGCAGAGTGCATCAACATATGGAAGGCCACAGGCTGCCGATCCCTGCAGGAAAAAGGGGAATACCGGAATACAGAGTGCCATAGTGCCTCCCCATGGAAGGTAGAACAAGCTAGTTTTCTGCTGCTCGGACCTGCTGCTCACTATACGACCCAAGCCACTGAATTCAAATTACAAGAAAGGAGATTCCGACTAAACATTAGGAAGAGCTTTCTGATGGTAAGAGCTGTTTGACTGCCTGGGAAGGTTGTGGGCTCAGCTTCCTTGCAAGATTTTAAATCATGAGGTTGAATGGCCATCTGCCAGGGATTATTTAGCTGCGATTCCTGCTTTGTAGGGGGTGGACTGGATGATCCTTGGGGATCCCTTCCAACTCAACAATTCTGTGAAACTGTAGCTGTAGTCTGGGGCGGGCAGTCGGTCTCTGCTTCCTTGCAGTGTAACGCCAAACACTTCCCCCCCCTCCCTTTCCGCCTGCCGCGAGCGCTTTCCCCACCACCTCTCCACCATCTGTCTCTGGATGTGAATCAAGCATGGCCAAACCTGAGAGACTCAACCAGCAAAGCCTTTTGAAGTGGGTTTATTGCCCTTGGCTCATGGCTCCTAAACCCCTTGTGATGATCTACCTCCCCTGTCTCTGCTCGGGCACAATAATTTGCCACAGCTTTGGCAGCTGGGGCCCCGACGGATTGAATCCAGATGCCACAGCCCTGGAGAAAGTTGGGCTCCTTTCCCTCTCTCTCCCCCCCCCCCAAATATTTTCTAGCCAGGTCTTTGCACAAGGGAGTCCAGAGCTGGGTTTGTGTTGCCTGCAAGATTCTTCCTCTTCAGCTTTGACTGACTTTTTAAAGTTAAGCAGCAACACATATACAATGAAAGAAGCTCCCCACAGCCAACAGTAACTGCACTTAGCACTTGTGCTGCATCATTTTACACAAACCACACACACACACACACACACACACACACACGTGTGTTATTTACTGGTATTGGTGTGCACCCTCTGTTAAGAGCAGTAGTCTTCATTCCCCATTCCCCGAGCTGGGACCCTGCTTCTAACTCAAACATGCATTTGGGGAACTGTTTTTAAATTATTCTTCGCTGTACATTTATACTGTGGAAGTTCTGCTGTTGCAATCCACGTAAAAATCCACCTTAGACCAAGTTCTGAGGAGCTTAGAATCTAAAATTCATTGCAGGGGTAGGTCAGGGAAGTCCAGGCAACAGTAATCTGACAAGTAATATGCTGTTGCTTCAGCTGAATTGGGGCTGAGCATGAAAATTAAAAAATAGATATTACGTGGAAGGAAATGGGAAGAGACTTAGCTAGCCAATTAAAAACCACAAAATGCCCCGCTCGTGGTAGGAGAGGCTCCATTGCCAAAATAGGTGAGTGTCAGATGCCCGCCTTGTGGCTTCCCGCCTTGTAAGCACTGGCCGACTTTGGACACAGTGCTAAGCGCCCCTCTGTTGCGTCTGAATCCGCCCTTTGTTCTTCCAGGGCCGACTGCCTCCCTGTGCAGTCAGAGCTGCCCAGCTGCCGGCCAGATGTGCACTCTTTTAAGCGTACCTGGCATGGAGGACGTACATACCTAACCGGATCGGTATGTTTGCTCGAGGGCTGCTTTTGCACCTGTGTGCCTGCTGGAAAGAATTTGCTGAATACCTGCGCAGGGACCCACAGGCACTGTTTTGGGACGGATTTGCTTAAGTTGTGGGGGAGGTGAAGGAACAACTGGACCGAAGAGGCTTATTTTTCTCTCCCCTTCCTGCTTTTACCATCTCATGGTGTGTGTGCGTGTGTGCGTGTGCGTGTGTGTGTACTGAATGTTACAGAATATATGGTGGTGTTTTGGGTACTCCTATCTAGGCTCTGCCCAGACCCAACTTCTGCTTGGCAAAGTGGCTGTGCCATTTACCTTCAGATCAGGACAGTGGTACATGGCTTTAATATTTGCATCCTGGTTTTCTGTAATCATAGAAGGGACCATGAGGATCATCTGGTCCAAACCCCTGCAGTGGAGGAATCTTTTGCCCAATGTGGGGTTTGATCTCAAGATCCTGAGATAAAAAGTCTCATGCTATCATGAAATGAAGTAAATGGGATCAAAGCAGCTTACAGTAACAGCATTTATTGATTTTACTTATGTATAGCATTTATATCCCGCCTTTTTATTCAGGGAGCACAAGGTGGCATACAGTGGTACATCGGGTTACCTACGCTTCAGGTTTCAGACTCTGCTAACCCAGAAATAGTGCTTCAGGTTAAGGACTTTGCTTCAGGATGGGAACAGAAATTGTGCTCCGGTGGCGCGGCAGCAGCAGGCAGCCCCAGTAGCTAAAGTGGTGCTTCAGGTTAAGAACAGTTTCAGGTTAAGTACGGACCTCTGGAACGAATTAAGTACTTAACCCAAGGTACCACTATACATGGTTTCCCCCTTCCTCATTTAATCACCACAACAACCCTGTGAGGTAGGTTAGGCTGAGAGGCAGTGATTGGCCACAGTATCACCCAGGGAACTTTATGGACTAGTGGGGATTTGAACCCTGGTTTCCCAGGTCCTGGTCTGACATGCTAATTCCACAACACCGGTTGTGTAGATCTCCTGGCCTTGACCTCCTGGAAGATGACAAAGGCAATTAGGGAAGGAGATAAAACAAGGCTTATAAAAGTAGGCACTCTGTGAGAAAGGGGGTGGAGAGCACTTTTCTCCTCTCTTGCCCTACTGGCAGCTCCCCATTTGCACACGCTCAGCACACATGTGCTATTTTCAGCACTGGAAGGGGACAGGACAGGCTTGCACACCTCCCACTGACTCACATGGTGCCTCAGAATGCAACCCCCGCGTAAATGAGGAGTTCCCCTGCTGGATCAGGCCAGTGGCCCACCTGACCCAGCATCCTCTTCTCACAGTGGCCAACCAGATGCCTGTGAGAAACCAAGCAGAATTCAACCACAAGACTCCTCTCGCTTTCCTGTGGTTTCCAGCAACTGCTTTTCAGAAGCATTATAAAGGTAAAGGGACCCCTGGCCATTAGGTCCAGTCGTGGCCGACTCTGGGGTTGTGGCACTCATCTTGCTTTACTGGCCGAGGGAGCCGGCGTACAGCTTCCGGGTCATGTGGCCAGCAGGACTAAGCCGCTTCTGGTGAACCAGAGCAGCGCACGGAAACGCCATTTACCTTCCCGCCGGAGCGGTACCTATTTATCTACTTGCACTTTGACGTGCTTTCGAACTGCTAGGTTGGCAGGAGCAGGGACTGAGCAACGGGAGCTCACCCCATCGCGGGGATTCAAACCGCCACCCTTCTGATCGGCAAGTCTTAGGCTCTGTGGTTTAACCCACAGCACCACCCGCATCCCTGTTCAGAAGCATTGCTGTCTCCTAACTGTGGCAGCAGAAGATGGCAATTGTGGCTAGTAGGTAGCCCCTCTCCTCCATGAATTCAGCACTGGGAAAGAAAACCGGAGCATTCCAACATTTGCAACGGCAGGAAAAAAACCCACCACACTGAGCCAGTGCCGGCACTCAGAGATCAGCGTGGTTCCAAGCCACAGAACAGCAACTTGGCTGGGGTTTTGGGGGGGGTTTTTTGCCTTGCCGGCCACATCCCCCCTGCCCAGCGGGATGGACCTGAGGCACTAGCTCCAGCCAGCTCCAAACCAACTTGAAATAGCATGTTAGTATTTAAAACAATATTAATGCTAGATTTGATTCATTAAAGGTACAAAGGCCGTCCTGAGTGTTTCCATGTGTGCGCTTGTTAGTTCTGGCTGGAAGCATTCCCTCCGACGGCTTTATGTGGTCTCGGACAACGTTTTAGCACGTTCTTAAAATATGCCCGCAAAAGCCTTTATGCAGAATCTCATAAATGTGAAGCGTGTAAAAATTAGAGCGCCTTTCTCTCCCCCCCATTTCATGTCATTAGGATCAAAGTACAGATTTGTAAGGTATGGGGTATTCCTTGTAGTGGACCCCTTCACCTCCTAATTAATGTCTCGTGCTCCGAACAACCTGGTAAAATGTGTAATTGCAACAAATGGAGAAGGCTGGTTTGGGAGGGAGGCGGTACACCAGTTTTTCCTAAATTTCTGAATAGATTTTGATTGTATGCGTTGTTTTCGGTTTGAAGTGGGAGACAGGCTTCTCTCTTGCGTTCAACGTGGCTTATTTGCGGGGTGGGGAAGAAAGCCTGCTCTCTGTCAGGCTGTAGTTCAGCGATAGAGCCCATCCTTTGTGTGCAGAAGGTCCTGATTTCGATACCTGAAGTCTCCAGGTATGGCTTGGGAGGACCCCACCTGAAACCCTGGAGAGCCGCTGCCAGTCAGTATAGACAGTATTGGACTCAACAGACTTACCGTCTGACACTCCAGAAGGCAAATCCCTATGTTTCTATTTAAATTGCCCCTTTATTCCGAACCATGAGGGCTAGAATCCTGCTTTATTTTTAGGGGGAAGTGGTAGAACATCTGCCTTGCATTCAGGTGGTCCCAGGATGACGGATGTTGTGAATGGCCTCTGCCTGACTCAGTGCAGATATTCTTTGTGCTGACAAGGAGCCTTTTGCTATTTAACAATTATTCAGCTGAAGCTAACGGATCTGCAGTGGTGGTGGGCAGGCTTGCAGGATCTATTTTGACCATTGCAAGCCACGCCTAAAAGTTTTGCTGGATTAGACCAAGATGGTTTCATCCTGTCTAGCTCCCTGCAGTGGCCCTCCAGTTGCTTCTGGGAAGGCCAGAAGCAGGAATATGAAGGCAACGGCCCCCCACATCATAAAATTATTATGCAGAGTGTCCCTTTAGGTTTCATGCTTGAGAACATTCAAAGAGCCCTGCTGGATTTGGACCCAGTTGGGATCCTGTATCCTGCGTCCCACACTGACCCTAACCAGATGATTCTAGGAAGCCCATAGGCAGAACTTGAGTGTCATACTTGACCAGGCTTTGCACCAGCATCTGGCATCCCAAGGGACGCTGCCTGTGAACATAGAAGTTCAATTTCTCTATCATGGCCTAATAGCCATTGCTAGATCTGCCCTCTGCTTCCACGGCTTTTTAAATCCCTCTTCTTAAAGCCATCTAACAGTCATTGCGGCAAATCCGACAAACTGCGTTGTGTAAAAGGGGGTGGTGGAAGGAGTCTTTGTTTTGTTTTACCTCAACCCACCCCCAGACAAACTCCCCAGTTCCAGGGTTTTATATATGAGAAGAAGGAAAAGTTACTTTTCCACAATGTGCATGAATTAGTATACCCTTATCTTTCCATTCCCCTACCCCAATTTGTTACTGTCCTCAGGAACAACTCAACAAACACCCGTTTGTGGGTGGATTCCGTGCTGCCTCAGTTCTGCAGGGTCAGATTCAGACAACCCTTCAGTCCTGACACCCTCTGTTGTTTGCACTCAGGTTGCCTTGAATGGAGGTGTGGGTGCGTGTGGGTGTTTCCGTGAAGGCTTCAGCATGCGCCAGACAGAGCGCCCAGGAATTCTGTCGGCCAGACTTTGCCTGCAGTGTTTAGGGCAGTGTGCAAGAGATACCAGCAAAGGTGTCAACTAGGTCAGCAGAAGATCAGGTGTGAGAGGCTCACGTACAAAGCAGCTCAAGTGTAGCAGCTTTTGCAGAAAACAAAAACAGAAAAACCTCCCAAACTTTTTGCAGGCACAAGAGAAATGGCACTCACAGTTTGAACCAGCTCTCTGCATTCCACACTGGACGCCAGGTGGAGGAACATTTAAACCCAGTCATGGGACCTCTGTTCTGCAGAGGCTTTCGACTTGGTTGCAAATCTGCAATAAATCAAAATATCGCCTCTCTCTCTCTCTCCCCCCCCCCCAACACACAACGGGAGGGCTTGCAGAGCCAGGCTGCCACGTACCTCTTGTTCCCTTTAGTCTTAATTAGGCAACCTCACTGTAAAAAGGTGGGCGGAGGGGAGGAAGAGAGTCTCCCAGCCCACACTGTTTAGCAGCGACGAGAGAAAAGAGAGCTTGGGAAGAACTGAGCTGTAAAAATGCTGGTTTTAAGTTTCAGCTGTGCTCTTTAACAGCTTGTTGCCATTAATTGGAGTCGATGGCATTGTGCAGGTTTGAGTGGGATCCTGACAATGACAGAATGGAGGGAGTTGCCTTCCACTGCACAACTCTTTGCTGAAAAAGGTTCTCCAAGCCGTCCTACGGAGTCAAACTATGGTGGTGGGAGGTTTGCTGAGCACTGAAGCCCCTGCCCACTGGAATCCTTCCTTGCTAACACCCCCCCAAAAAAGAATTATGGAGATTTCAGGAGGTACAGCTGCATGAGGGCTAGAAACTTTTAAAATAAAAAAGAGATTTTTCAGGAAACTGCTTCACCTGGTCTGTCAATTTACTATCAATTTACACCAGACACTTAGCTGTGCGTCTTTGGAGCTGATCTTTATATACATACATGCATATGCATGCAGAGTGCACATACAAATATATACATACATAGATATTTATAATAAATGGTGATGGAGTGATGATGCTTTGTTCTGCCCTGTTCTGCTCCTAACAAAGCTGATCAGCTGGTCTCTCTCTGTTTTGCTTGCAGGTATTTCGAAGGGGGCGTTTCCTCCGTCTACCTCTGGGATCTGGATCACGGATTTGCTGGCGTGATTCTAATTAAGAAAGCTGGCGATGGATCAAAGAAGATCAAGGGGTGCTGGGATTCCATCCATGTGGTGGAAGTTCAGGTACGGCCTGGTCGGTCAGTCTCTCTCTCTCTCGGGCAACTTGCAGTTCCTGAGGAGGGAAGAGAAGTCCTTGTTAAATTCCAGGCGGCTAATGAGTGCAGGTGCTCAGCCAAACAATGCGATATTGTTTCAGGCTCATAAACTCCCCCTGCCACCGCTGCTCTTGATCTCCCCCTCACTGCCTCCCCTCTGCAAACAAAAAAAAAAAAACCACACACCCTCCTATTAATTTTGGAAAATGCTCCGAAGCCGTTTGGGGGAAAAGGTAAAGTCAGATCAGCAAACCCAAAAGCTCTCTTAAAGGCCCGTGAATTGCCGCTGTTTCTTCCCGCAGCTGTCTTTCTATAATTTCAGCCTCCAGGTCTATTTTCCCAGTTGGATGGTTTAAAACAGGCCCTGGGTATTCTGGGGAGACAAGCAGAATTTGACTGGCTACAACTGAAAAAGATGCTCCCAGATTTTAAGAACAACAACAACAAAAGTATAAAAATATACCTTTTAAAAGCAGGTGCTTATTAAAAGCAACAGGTAGTTGTCCCAGCGACAGGCAACATCCTTCTGGGTCAGCAGATTGATGACTCCCAAGCGCAAAAGAAAAACATATCTTTTCTTGGTTCAGTAGAGCCAATTGAAAACCAAAGGCATTCTGGGAGCTTTCAGGAGATGGGCAGGATAGAGATGCTCTAGCCCATTGGGGGTGGGGGAGGTTGTTGACTCCTTGCAGCCTGCAGGGAAGAAAATAGATGGTGCACCAGCACCAGCGCAACCCTGATACGGGGAGGGGGAAGAGACAGGCGGCTGGCTTTTATTCAATAGCTATCCATTTTCAAGAGAGGTAACTCTTTTCCCCCCTTCCCTCCAGGAGAAATCCAGTGGCCGCACTGCCCATTACAAGCTGACCTCCACAGTGATGCTCTGGCTGCAGACGAACAAAACCGGCTCTGGCACTATGAACCTTGGGGGCAGCCTCACCAGACAGGTACAAGAGCCAGCCAGCCTTCCTTCCTTCCTTCCTTCCTTCCTTCCTTCCTTCCTTCCTTCCTTCCTTCCTTCCTTCCTTCCTTCCTTCCTAATTTTTTTGGGGGGAGAAGTGATCTTAACTATGAAACTTGCAAGGAGTCATGAAGTGCATGCTTTGTCGGCCGAGGGTCCCAGGTTCAGTCCCTAGTATCTACAGGTGTGGCTAGGAGAGGCTCCTTGTCTGAAACCCTGCAGAATCGTGACTGACGGGCCCCACTCTGCATAAGGCAGCTTCCAGTGCTACTGTGTCTTAAGTGCAGGGCTGTATCTCAGTGGCAGAGCATTTGCCTGGCATGCAAAAGGTCCCAAAGTTCAATCCCTGGCCTCACCTCCAAGGGTCTGGCTCAGTATAAGGCAGCTTCCTATGTCTTGAAGGAACAGGCGTAGCTCAGCAGTGGAGCACCTGCTTTGCATGCAGAAGGTCCCCGGTACAATCTGCGCTGGCATCTCCAGGTGTGGCTGAGAATATCTCCTGCCTTGAAACCCTGGAGAGCCACTGCCAGCCAGTGCAGACTGTACAGAGCTAGATGGATTAACTCGGTATAACTTTCCCTCCCCTGCTGTTACTTGTAGGTACATAAGGAAAGTCCAGAGGGGTCTATCTGGTTGAGCCTCCTGTTGCCCATTCCTGGGTGCCCGCTGGAAAGCCACTTCCCACTAACTTTTCCATATAAATTTTATGAAATTAATTAAATTCAGCCGCCTTCCTGCACCGACAGGGGTTAGAACAACATCATGGCAGCCACGCTTCTTTTGTATGGAAGTCTTAGGTAGCAGAGGTGAATTTTATGTCAGGGTGTGGGCTCTGCCTTTATTTACACACTCAGACACACAGAGAAAGCATCCTTCCTTCCACAACGGAAGGCCAGGCCATAAATCACTCCGGGCCACACCGTAACGGGGAGAGCGCTGTTCTGCCTACTCTCTGCTGTTGTAGATTTTCACCAGGGTTTCACTTTCAAATTGAGGCCCATCCCGCAGAGCTCCAGGTGTCGTCCTCGGGTGAAGTGGAAGACCAGTGGTGGACTTTGTGAGGCGGGGTCGTGGCAGGTGGAAAAGGGGGTTTGCGCCTTCCGCCAGAGGGATCTGAAGTTGCAGCGTGTCACACGCTCTGTGCTCAGGCTCTCGGTGCCCCAGTTTCCTGGTGCCGGTGGGCGGGAGGGGGAGAAACTCTCCCCCTGTTTGCCGAGCAAGAGAGGAATTGCTAAAGTAAGGTTGAGATCCGCTGCCCCAGCCAGGGAATTCCTCCTGTTTCTCCATGTGAACATTCTGGCCTTTCCGTTCCTCTGGTGACTGGATAATAAGACAATGGGTGGTAGGGGAGAATTGGGGAGGGGGCACTGCATGAGCTGAGAGGGGGCAGGTCTCTAGCCCAGTCACAAGGTGGGTGAGTCACTCCCTCCCCTTTCTGAGGGCGAGAGAGGCAGCTGGAACAACCCAGTTGTGAGATAGTGGAAGAGGAAGTTCATGGCATGCTGTGGGAGGGAGAAATCTTGTTCCTTTTGCCCCCTCAGGTTTTTGCTAGTTGTATACTTTAAAAAATAAATACAAAATATAAACACAAACTGGATGGTTATGGGTTGTCTCCAGTTAAGTCTTGCTCAGCATAGACTGTTGAAATTAAGGGACCTTTGTGATCCTTGACGATTAGTAACTTCCATTTTTAAAAAAACAACAGCAACAACATGAAATGAGATTTTCAGGGTGTGGCTGTTTGCACCCAGTTACCATGCTCTGGGTTCTATCCTAGTGAATGCCAGTCCTACTCAGAGTAGGCCCTGAGTTGGAAACTGGGGTGCAAAGCAGGTCTGGCAAACAGAAGAGAGAGGTGGCTTCAAAAATGGGTCTGGAAAGGTAAAAAGGTAGCTTAGCTTTTGCCTGAGGTGGGAAGAGAAAGCTCTAAGGGGTTGATGTTTAAGGAGTGGCAGGGAGGTTGGCATGCTGAACGAGCAGGGGCACACACCCTTGTGTTTGTGTGTACATACACATGGCCCCTTGGAACACCTGGGCTGCTCAGGAAATACGGGGGGCAGATTCCTTTCAGTGGGGGCCCTTCAGAGCAGTGCCATAATATCTGCACCATGCATGAAAATTTCTTTCCAGCTCCTGCGGCTCTTGCCAGTGGGGTGTCCAGGTGTGGGAAGTGGTTCTGTGTGTGAGTGTGTGCATTTTTGCATGTAGAGAGCGGAAACTCCCAAGGGACTGTGGGCACCCTCCCTTTCCCCCCGCTCCCCATGCTCACAGCAGGGCCCCACAACCTCGCCTTGCAGATTCTGCATTCTCTTCCAGTGCAAAAATCCTAAACAAAACGGAGGCCGTAATCTCTCCCCCCGCCATTCCCCAATTTCCCTTTTGTATGTCAAAAACGAACTAGGGCCAGCTAATTGGAGCTGGCGCCTTGCCACCGTGCAGGTCACATCTTGCCTCGGAGGCTCTGACTAAATTACACGCCCCGTCGGGCCCAGCAGACACACTTGGCTTGCGCTGGTCTCTCCCCCCCCCCCCGGGCTGGTTTTGCAAGCAGAGGGAGAAAGACCTGCAAGTGCCTCTTTCCTCCCTCTCCTCCACTCCCCCCTGCAAGCTTCTCGCCCCGTGGTTCTGGGGGAGCTCCAAACAGCTGGGCGAGAGTCTTCCAGGGACGTTCAGAAGCCTTTTTTGAAACCCCTTTGTTGTCTTGACCCGAGAGTTCTTTTTTCTCAAAGGGCTTTGTCCAGCACAGCATAAGAACATAAAAGAGCCCACTGGATCAGGCCAGCAAGCCCGCCTAGTCCAGCATCCTCGTCTCACAGTGGCCAACCAGATGCCCCAATGCAAAGCCCAAGAGCAGGACCTGAGCACAGGAACCCTCTCCTGCTCCCCTGGTTTCCACCAACTTCCATTCAGAAGTATTTGCTGCCTCCAGCTGCAGAGGCGGAGCATAGCCCTCATGACTAGTAGACACTCATAACACAGTCGTACCTTGGAAGTCGAATGGAATCCATTCTGGAAGTCCGTTCAGCTTCCAAAAATAGTTCGCAAACCGGAACAGTCACTTCCGAGTTTGCGGCGTTCGGGAGCCAAAACGTTCAAGAACTAAGCTGTTCAAAAACCAAGGTACGACTGTACAGTGGTACCTCTGGTGCGAACGGGATCCATTCCAGAGGCCCATTCGCAACATGAAAAGAACGCAAACCACAGTGGCATGTCTGCACACATGCGGGTTGCAATTTGCTGCTTCTGCGCATGCGTGTGACGTCATTTTGCTCTTCTGCGCATGCGCGAGCGGTGAAAGCCGGAAGTAACCCTTTCCGGTACTTCCGGGTTGCCACGGGACGTAACCTGAAAGAACGTAACATGAAGCGGGCGTAACATGAGGTATGACTGTACTAATCGTCCATGAATTTGCCCAGTCCTCATTTAAAGCTATCCAGGTTGGAGGCGACTGCTGCCATCTGCAGGAATGGGTTTCATAGTTTGTCCCTGCGCTGCGTGACAAAAGTGTCGAGAATCCAACATACAGCTTTATTGGACACCCCCAAGCTCTAGAGGGGGACGGGGGGGGGGGGGACAACCCAATCTACTTTCTCCATGCCGTGCATGATTTTATAATGAACTTTTTTCACGTCGTCTCTTACTTGCATTTGATTTACTGTAAACAAAATGAGCTGGTGCCTGCCTGCATGCCCACTTCTCACATGCAGGTGACCCCCAGATTCGCTGTTGCTTAGCTTAGGCTGTGACGGAATCTACTCCTGCTGTTGCGTGCGTGCTTGTGTTTGTGAGTGTGAAATCATGTTATCTTAGCGCCGATGCATTAAAGACAACATTGCAATTATCATTAATCTTGTTTTCGTTTGCTTGTGTGCCGCACCTTGATAGCTCCGGAAATGAGTCCGATAAAACTGCTGGTAATAAACCGAGAGGCAAAATTACACAGTGATCTCACACCTCCTGAGTCATGCAAAATGACAGCTTTATGCAGAGTCAGCCCTTTGGGGCATCTAGCTCAGGACCTGTACTGGTATTTCCCCAAACTTTTTGGGGGCCAACCCTGGTTTCACAAAGCGATCCCCACTTCCCACTACACTAAGGTAAAGGGACCCCTGACCATTAAGTCCAGTCGTGGACGACTCTGGGGTTGCGGCTCTCATCTCGCTTTATTGGCCAAGGTAACCGGTGTACAGCTTCCAGGTCATGTGGCCAGCAAGACTAAGCCACTTTTGGCAAACCAGAGCAGCGCACGGAAACGCCGTTTCAATTTGTATACTGCTCTTCATCCATCCATAATAATAATAATAATAATAATAGTAATCCATCTGGTCTAGGGAACTGCCTACTAGCAGGGCTGGGGGATACCTGGCTTTCAACATTGCGATATATCAGCTGCTAAATACCACGATATGCTGATATATCACAATGCCTGAAATGCCTACATTGACTCCCAGTACGTTTCCGAGCACAATTCAAAGGGTTGGTGCTGACCTTTAAAGCCCTAAACAGCCTCGGCCCAGTATACCTGAAGGAGCGTCTCCACCTCCATCGTTCAGCCTGGACACTGAGGTCCAGCACCCAGGGCCTTCTTGTGGTTCCCTCCCTGCAAGAAGCGAGGCTACTGTGAACGAGGCAGAAGGCCTTCTCGGTCGTGGCGCCTGCCCTGTGGAACGCCCTTCCATCAGATGTCAAGGAAATAAACAACTATCTGATTTTAGAATACATCTGAAGGCAGCCCTGTTTAGGGAAGGTTTTAATGTTTTATCGTGTTTTTAATATTCTGTTGGGAGCCGCTCAGAGTGGCTGGGGAAACCCAGCCAGATGGATGGGGTATAAATAATAAAGTTGTTGTTATATATTGGCTGCTGCTTCCCACCTTAGGGGAGGAAGAAGCAGCCGAGATACATAGCCCAGCCCTACACAATGAGCAAACCCCAATGCCTCTCAGGCTCGCGTTGAAGCCGGAAGAGCATTGGGGCTTTGTTGAACTGCTCAGCGTGCCAGGCTTTGGTGTCAGCAGTTTCACTCATGATATACTGCCAGGCGAAGGCACCACCATGCTCTGGTCCACAAGCCGGTCCTGGGCAATGTATCAAGCAGCCTTCCCTTTCTGTCCTCTATCCCCAGTGTTCTTCCTCCTTCCAGACTCCCAAACAGGTGAGCTCTAACCAGCACAACCTCTGCGGTGTTGACTTCCCTCTTAACCAGATCTTTCTTCCTTCCCTGTTCCAGATGGAAAAAGACGAGACTGTGAGCGACTCCTCTCCACACATAGCCAACATTGGGCGCTTGGTAGAGGTAGGTTCTGACAAGGTGGGTGGGAAGGGAGTCAAGATTCAGGGTGCCCTCTTCTACCCTGTTGCCGACCCCCCCAGTCTCCCAAGAGGCCGGGGCAGTTGAGTTGAGTCTTCATGTGGGGTGGAAAGCCCCCATTTCCTCCCTGGAGTTCTTCCACCTTCTTACAACGCTAGTCTTGCACCTAGCAGCCCATGGGCCAAATCAGCCCAAATTTAACAATTTGCTTACCGCTCTCCTATATGGTGGCTAAATGAAACTTTTTGGCTTCAATTAACACATCTAGAGCTAAAGCTGAGCCCCCTTGCTGGCTATTTTTGCATCTTGTGGAAAGTTAAATTCTACCATTTTGTGTCCTTTATTTAAATTTTCGAGGTTGTAGCCAATTAAATTATACTTCAGGGTAGGTCTGATGAAATGAACATTAGTCTTGAGGACTAGTAGCTTCCATTTTTTAAAAAAGAGAAATGGGAGAGATTCTCAGACTGCGCTGGTTTGCATCCAGATCCCACACTTTGAGTTGTATCTAACAAAGGTCATCTTGGGGGAGACCTGTTGAAATGAATGAACCTTAAGTTAGTCTTGAGGACTAGTAACTTCCATTTTCTAAAAAAGCAAGAAACGAGATCCTTAGAGTATGCCGGTTTGCACCCAGATACCACACTCTGGGTTGTATCCAGCTAAGTTCAACTCAGAGTTGACCTGTTGAAATTAAATTAACAGGGTGGGGGGAAGCTCTTGATGGCTACTAGCTAAGAAGGCTATGCTCTACATCAGGGGTCAGCAAGGGTTACCTCACCTGGGCCAGTTCACTCCCGCGGAGATCGCTCCGTGGGCTGGATCGCGCCTGCGCAGACACGATTTCCGGCATCTGCACAGACACCATTTTCGGTACCACGAAAGCAAGTCCCCGCTCCATGCTGTGCTGGTTTATTGCAGCGCGCAGGGACTCACCGAGTGGGTGGCTCAGTTTTGGGGCAGCTCATGGGCCGTTTAAGCCATGGGCTGCAGGTTGTCAACCCCTGCTCTACATGCAGAGTTGGAGGCAAAAGTGCTTCTCATCACCTCCGGAGGGGAGCGAGTGCTTTTGTGCTTAGATCCTGTTTTACAGGTATGATGAACTAGCACCCTCTTGGACTCTCTCCCTGGCATGCTAGTTCATCATACCTGCAAAACAGCCATGCCCTCCCTCCCTCCCTCCCTCCTTTCTCTCAAAATATATGGCTCCCACCGGCTGCTGTTCTTTTAAAGGTCACACCGCCCGGCAAGTAGGCGCCTCCTTTCTCTCCAAAAATGTCAATGCACCCTGTTAACACCCTGACAAGGATGTCTGTTGGCTGTTGGCCTCATCCTGATTGCCAAGGCTAGGGCAGACTTGAAAGGGCAAATGAGACAGAGTAGGAGAGCATCTTGTTCATTTTGGGGAGGCGTTGCTTTTTGGGACTCCCAACTTTTTTGTTCGTTTTTGCGTTTAAAAAGATCAGGGGGGGAGTCAGGGTGGCACACTTGGCCAGGTTACACACACACCCCTTCCCATTTTACCTGCACAATTCCCCTCGGAGGCTGGTTAAGGAGAGAAAGAAAGGCTTGCCCCAGGCATAAATGGCTCAGTGAAGACTCCAAACCAGGTTCCCATTGTTCAGATTCAACACTGTTCATTATACTGCTGTCTCCCTCTCTTTCTCCTGCCTAGCACAGCCTTCAACGGTTAAAAGATCCTCAGTCACCCCACTTGTTTGCTTGACTGTGGGGATCCAGCTAGACTTAAACCCAACCTCATCTTTGAGGTTGTATAGGCCCCAACTGCACCATGCATTCAAAGCGGTCTCATGCCACTGCCATGGTGTCCCCCAAGGAATCCTGGGAGCCTCTTAAAGGAGCCGAGAGCTACAGTTCCCAGGGAAGAGGGCTTGATTGTTAAACCGCTCTGGGAATTGTAGCTCTGCGAGAGGAATAGGGGATCTCCTGACACCTCTCAGCACCCTTAACAGGCTACAGCTCCCAGATTTCTTTGTGGAAAGCCTCGGCTATTGAAAGTGGTACGATACTTTTTAAAATGTGTGGTGCAGATGGACCCACAATTCCTGACTTGTATTGCAGCGGGTGTTTGTTTGCATGGGTGCCTGCTGCCCTCTAGTGGCAGGGATTACAACTTTCTGTCTCTTGTTTTAAAACCTTAATGTTTATTCCTACACATTTGTTTTTCAGTTCCCTTTCTTCTCTCTCATTTATTTTAAACATGCCACTTTGGGGTTTATTTTTTCTTGCCGAAGGCAATAAGCCCCATTAAGACCATCGTCTCCTCAAAATGATTCTGTGGTTTAAACTGGCCTTTTCCCCTTGCCAGTTTAAATGTTTTTTATTTCAGTACAGTGGTACCTCGGGTTACATACACTGCATGTTACAGACTCCGCTAACCCAGAAATAGTACCTTGGGTGAAGAACGTTGCTTCAGGATGAGAACAGAAATTGTGCTCCGGTGGCGTGGCGGCAGCGGGAGGCCCCATTAGCTAAAGTGGTGCTTCAGGTTAAGAACAGTTTCAGGTTAAGAACGGACCTCCAGAACGAATTAAGTACAGTGGTGCCCCGCAAGACGAATGCCTCGCAAGACGGAAAACTCGCTAGACAAAAGAGTTTTCCGTTTTGGAGGTGCTTCGCAAAACGAATTTCCTATGGGCTTGCTTCGCAAGGCGACAATGTCTTGCGAGTTCCTGCTGGTTTTTTTTCCTCCCCCCCCCCCTTTTTCTAAGCTGCTAATCAGCTGATCTGATCAGCAGATAAGCCGCTAATAGCGCTAATCCTTCAATGGGCTTGCTTCGCAAGACGAAAAAACCGCTAGACGAAGAGAATCATAGAACGGATTCTTTTCGTCTTGTGAGGCACCACTGTACTTAACCCGAGGTACCACTGTACATCCATCCTGCCAGCCATTACAAGGCAAAAAGGAGGGTTTTATTTTTAAGATACAGTGGTACCAGGTTAAGAACGTAATTCGTTCTGGAGGTCTGTTCTTAACCTGAAACTGTTCTTAACCTGAAGCACCACTTTAGCTAATGGGGCCTCCTGCTGCTGCTGCACGATTTCTGTTCTCATCCTGAAGCAAAGTTCTTAACCCGAGGTACTATTTCTGGGTTAGCGGAGTCTGTAACCTGAATGTTACCCGAGGTACCACTGTACTTGGATGGGTGTGTGGGCTTCAGTGTGTACCAATGGGATGTCTGAGGGGGCGTCATGCTGCAACGCAGAGCAAAGCAGTTCTGTTTTTAAGGGGAAAGGCGCAGCAAACACCACCTGGTTCCTTTTCCCCTGATAGCTTTTCACAGGTGTGTTCCTGTGATGGGTCATCTTCCATGCCCTCTACCTTGCTTCTGCCACTTCCTCTAGGGTGGAAACTAGCACTTTGAACTGATTGTGGATTCTCTCTCTCTCTCCCTCTCCTCCACCCCATTTCTAGGACATGGAGAATAAAATCAGAAGTACGCTGAATGAGATTTATTTTGGGAAAACGAAGGACATTGTCAACGGACTGAGGTAAGGGATGGACTGCAACTTTGCGGTTGTTGTTCTTCTCCCCTCCCCTCCCTCCTCCCTCCACCCTCTTGACTCCCATGAATTATTTCCATCATTTAAAAAAGGCATTTCTCTTTGAGGAATGTGTTGAACCGCAGCACATTTTAGCAATGCTATGTAGTCCTGGTTCCCTGCATTTCAAGCCCACTACAAGCACCAACTGGAATTTCACCTCTATCCTACCGTTAAGAGTGCCCTGTTCTGTTAAATTCTTCTGAGCTAATCTTAGGTTTTTGTTATCCCCACCCTCTCCCAGCTGCATTTCTCCAATTAAATTGCAACACTGATGTGGCAAAGGTTTCAGATAGCGGGCTTCAAGGTAGCACAAAGAGCTTCCTCTGTGAAGAAGCACTCTGTGTGACTTGGCAGCTTGCTACTCTAGAAGCAGCTGCTTCCTAGCCACCCCCAAGCTGTGTGTCATCTGATTTCCAAACTAAAAGAAGCATCAGTTGACGATGAACTCCTTCCTCTCTGCCTTTGCTACCTGAAAGCAACGTCGTCTGTCTCCCCTTTTCTCCCACTCAATTATTTCTACCTGCAGTGTTCTCTCTCCTGCAACTCCAGTGCCCCCCCCCATTCTGCTTCTGTTTCTCCAACTCTTCTGACCTGTTCTTTTACTTCCTCTGCTTCTCTTCCCTTTTTCCATTTCCGCACCTGCTCCTCTCTAGATCTATTGATGCTATTCCCGACAACCAAAAGTATAAGCAGTTGCAGAGGGAGCTCTCCCAAGTCCTGACCCAACGCCAGATGTACATTCAGCCGGATAACTAAGCCGGCCCAGGTATTCCCCCTTGGCCTCCCTCCAGCCTGCAAAGTGCACCACTTGGCACTAAAACAGCACTTAAATTTGGCCGGGCGAATCCTGCCTTCCGTGAGCGCATGTTGGGGCACTCTCTGCCCTCACACAAACTAACCCCCTAACCTCTAACTTGAACCAGTTAGAACATGCTAGGGCCCGTTGTCTCTCTCTCTCTCTCACTGTCCCTTTCTTCCAAAGGCTTGATTTGTTCTTACTTGCCCACTGTTTTGGAGTTTTTTGCACCTGGTATGTTAAAAATAAATTGTGTGTGTGATTTTATCAGTCTGTGCATGGGTGGGGAGAGAAACCACGCCATAAGGGCTGAGTGTACACCATGCAGGAACGCCAGCAAATTCTTTGTAAATGTAACACCACCATCCCTTCCTTTTTTAAAAAGTGGAACTTGGTTAACTGTTAGAAATTCCACAGAAAACCCTATCAGTTGATTCGGTGAGGGGCGGCAAGGAGCTGTGTGAGGTGCTGAAACTCCACCTCCTTCAAGCCTCCCTTCCAAGATTTCAGCAGGCATTGCTCACAAACTTTTGGGCTTCTCTTACCAGCACTGTGGACTAGAAACTTGGCTTTATAAAAGTTAAAATGAAGCCCGCTGTCCTGAATTCTGCATACACCACTTAAATTCATTTGGGGATTGTTTTTTATTCTTTTGGAATTTGCAGAATACAAATTTAGTTGCAGGTTGCTGCTGAACTATTCCCCCTTTTTCTTGAGGTCTAGGCACTTGTTTTCACTCTTTCCCCACCTTTTAAAATGGAAGCTGGATTCTGCCAGCTGTTCTGCAGCACCACAAACGGTGGCAATAATCCACAGAGCTTGGGGATTGAGGGAAAACAGGGAAAGGAGTAGAAAAACCAAGCTCTGACTTATGGCCATTTCTTCCTTCCCCTGACTGTCAGGAACAATACAATTCGCCAAAGAGTCCCAGGCCAAATCAAACACTGTGCAGTCTCATCCCCGCTGTCTTAAAGGGAAAAAAGAATTGCTCTTCTGAATTCTAACTGCTTAGCCTGCATGGCAGTGACTAACCTCAGGCCGGCTTAACCTTCCACGAGTTGAGCTCCTAACATGCCACAGAAACCCTTGAGCCATGTCAAGGGAGATGCCTTGCTTGTTTTGATGGCAGCTGGGAAGAAAATTTCCCTTCTCTTTCAGGAACACTGCTGAAAAACGTGTGTGGGTTTGATTTTGTCTACTAAAGCAATAGATAGATAGATAGATAGATAGATAGATAGATAGATAGATAGATAGAAAGAACAGACTGGAAGTAGTTTTCCAGTAGAGTTGTGGAAACCTAAGGAGGTGTGAAATAATGGCCAACTGCTCCTTCACTGCTAGGATATGGAGGGGATCCGTCTGCCAGCAGTGATGGTGCCATGGAACCTCCACATTCAGCATTAGTCTATCTGAGTAACAGAGGCATGACAGTAGATGAGAGAGCTGTTGCTTTCTCCCCCAGCTAGCATGGGCTGCAGCCTACTAGGCTCTTCAGTCAGTCCGTCACGAAATTTATATACAGCTCGATTGCTAAACAACACAGAGCAGTTTACAAAAAGGTAGGTTTGCAAGAGAATCACTTGGAAAAATAAGATCCTTCGGACTATGACTTTCAACTACTTTTTAAGACACTTGGCAGTCATTACACAGTAATGTAAATTAATCCAGAATGCATACAGCAGTTGGGAAGAGGCCTCAACAGATTTCAGGGAGATGTCACAATTAGCAAGGAACCTGTGGAATGCCAGAAGAGTCATCTTCCAGAAAATGGAGCTCTTAGATAACTATATAACGTATAAGTTTCTGCCTCTTCTCTCCCCAAAACGCAAATCCAAGGCCCCTTCCCAATCAGCCACTCTGCAATCTTGGTTTTTAACCCTCTGGTTCTCTCCCTCCAGGTCTGTGCAGACTTTTGCGGACAAATCAAAGCAAGAAGCTCTGAAGATCGACCTGGTGGAGGCTTTGAAGAAGAAGCAGCAAAGCTAAAACGAAAACGAAGAAAACCCGCTCCGTTGACGATGCTAACGAGACATGCCATGCTCTCATTAGATTCCTTTTTCTTAGAGAACTTTCCCCCCTCTTCCTTTCTCCTCTCCCCCACCACCCGCCTGCCACTATTTTTTCTGTCTGCGTCTCCATCACATCATGCCCACGTACAAAGTGCTGTCTCAAGTCCCACCCCCTCCCTAACCCCACCCCGGATGAATAAAGCTGTATAAACTTTCATCAGTCTCTCTCTCTCTCTTGGCTTAATTTGCACCATTATTTTTTTTTAATTCTCGAGACTTTGCGGAGTGCATTTCTGTAGAGAGAAAGATCCACGGGAGGGGGTGGTGTTTATTTTGTTGCCCTGTTTTTTCCCCCCTGGCCCCCACCCCAACATCTATATGCATAAAATCACCAGGCCATTCTGTTAGTCTTACCCCTCCCTCCCTCCTTCCTTCCGTCCCCTCCCCTCCCTGTGCTTTTTTCTTTTCATCTTTTGTTACATTGGTGTAAAAAATGTAAAACAAAACAAACAACAAAAAAACTTTATTATATACTGTGGTGTGTGAAAGAGGAAAACGAAAAACTGGAAAAGAAATTGTTCCATGTATGTTTGGGGGTGGGGGGCTGTGCGGGAGGGGGGTGTGCAGAAGGCTGAAGTAAACTCTCTCCCACCCACCCACCGACTTTTTGAGCTGCGAGGAATTTTGCTGAGTTGGTGATGGCTGCAAGATGTTCTTTCTTAATGGGGACAGTGAGGTGCTTTCTCTGTTCCCCGCCCCCCAAATCCCTTCTCTTGTTTTGATTTCTATGGAATGCAGAAAATTTTTTAAACCCACCCCTCCCCGGTTATTTTTATTTTATTTGTAATGCTTAAATCGGAATCTACATCTTATACTTGAGCCTCCATACTTAAAAATAAAAAAATAAACCACAAAAAAATGTGAAAACTTGCGTTGGGAAGTTCACAGTTTTTGCATGTTCCTTATAGGGGGTTGGTTTGATACGTGGTGGTGCTTGTAACAAGTCAGTCAGTGGGATAGCCTGTCTAGCATGCACTCTCCCCAAAGGTTACTGGATTACAACTCCCATCATCCCCAGCTAGTGGAACCATTGGTCAGGGATCATGGGAGTTGTAGTCCAACAACAGCTGGAGATCCAAATTTGAAAAACACTGGGCTGTGTTGAAAGACTGGCCACATTCACACCGTGCACTTAAAGTTCTATGATACCACTTTTAAACAGTCATGGCTGTAGTTTTGTTAAGGATGCTAAAAGTTGTGGGGGGGGGCACATTTTACCCCCTCAGAACTAGAGTTCCCAGAGTGGTTTAGCAGCCCATTCTCCCCACAGGGAGCTCCGAGAATTGAAGTGCTGGGAGGGAAGGAGAGGTCTCTGTCAAGAGTGTGAAGAAAGTTCCTACTCTGTTTTGAGGTGTTTTCCTCCACAAACCGGCCTCAATTTGAATTACATGACCTGCCTACATTTTAAAGCAGCAAAGTATTTCCTGGGAAGAGTGATGGGCTGGCTTGAGTTATACTAGAGGTCACCTACTTCTGTATTCACAACCAGAGTTTTCTAGTATCATTTTTGCAGTCAACATGTTATGGACATGGGTGGCGCTGTGGTCTAAACCACAGCACCTAGGACTTGCCGATCAGAAGGTCGGCAGTTTGAATCCCCGTGACGGGGTGAGCTCCTGTTGTTCAGTCCCTGCTCCTGCCCACCTAGCAGTTCGAAAGCACATCAAAGTGCAAGTAGTTAAATAGGTACCACTCTGGCGGGAAGGTAAACGGCATTTCCGTGCACTGCTCTGGTTCGCCAGAAGTGTCTTAGTCCTGCTGGCCACATGACCCGGAAACTGTACGTCGGATCCCTCTGCCAGTAAGGTGAGATGAGCGCCGCAACATCAGAGTCGTTCGTGACTGGACCTAATGGTCAGGGATCCCTTTACCTTTTGTGGGGGGGGACACCCTCACCTTTCCAGAGTTTAGGCTGACTAAAACACCCCCAGGAAACCTATCCTGTTCAAATATCAACACTGAAGAGAGGAGTGAGATTGTGGCCAAGATTAACAACGAAAAGAATGATCTGCTGGCCCATCTAGTCCGTCAGCATGTCTAGGCAACACGATGACCATAGACATATGTTATAGAATTCCTTCAAACCATAACAAGTACAAAATGAAATCTTTAGTCTCAAAGTCTCTGAAAATCTTTAAATGAAGCGAGGTACCAAACTGTGTATGATGAAAGACAAGCTGTGAAGCTTTGTGTATTTATTCAGCAAATATGATGTCCAACACTGAACAGTGAGTCCGGATATTGACTACTGTTTTGTAGAATTCTTCGTCAGCGTGGTGGGAGGATATAGAACTGCTAAATTTTGTACTTGTTATCGTTTGAAGGAATTCTATAAAGACTGTCTATTACGTATGTATATGGTCATCATGTTGCCTAGACATTGCTGGCGTTCTCTTTGCAACACAGGGGTTTGTTTGGTTACTTATTGCTGGCCCGTCTAGTCCAGCATCCTGTTTTCACAGTGGCCAAGCAGATGCCCCAATGGAAAACCAGCCCTCTCCATTTCCAGCAGCTGCTATCCAGAAACACTACTGCCTCCATTATGGATAGCCCTCTTCTCTATGAATTTGTCCAATACTCTCAAAGTCATCCAAGTTGGTGGCTGTGACTGCCACCTATGGGGGCAAGTTCCACACTTTTAACTATGTGCTGGGTGAAGAATTTTACCTGCCCCAAATCTTCCAACACTGAGCTTCCTTGGCTGTCCACGGTTCTGTTTCGTCTTCTCCCAATGCATCCAGACATTATTAGAAAGTGGGGGTTAAGTTTATTTTCATATTTATCCATCTGTGCAAATAAAACACTTATTCACAATGAATGCCCAATGTGTGTGCCACCGAAGACCTCTGCCCTTCACCCCTTGGCAGAATTCACCTGTGACTGTGTTTATGAAGGCAAGTAACTCTTTGAAGCCCAGAGATATAGCTTTAACCAATCCCCACTTGCAGTGATTTCCCTTTGATCCCATCCAAACCTCCTCATTAAATTACATTTTTCCTTATTTTGGATTGTGATTGTGAAGAGGGAGCTATGTGCATCTTGAGTTCCAAAAGACACTTAAAAATTAAAAAAAAAAAAATGCACCATTTTCACTCCTCAGTTTACAACCTGTGAGATTAATTCCCCAGCCCACCCTTTTAAATAGAAACATTGTCCGTTTAGAGGTAGTCACAGCCCAACCCCAAAAAGGAGAAGGATCTGTTCAACAGTAAAAGATTTAACTGTTGCGTGCTCTCCAAAGTCCAGAGGAATGGAGAAGGCCTTCACAGCATCTTCATTCACTTAAAAATCGTGCCTTGTCAGCTTTCGGTAGGTTCCTCTTGCGCACCCAGGAGAGCCTCTCTCTCTTCAAGTGATGGTAGCCTCTTCCGGCGGTAGGCAAGGAACTGAAATGAGATCTGAATTGGTGAAGTTAAGGACAGTTTCTGCAACAGGAAGAGCCAATTTTAGTTTTTAATTGTGTGCCTCTTGATTTTACCATTGGTCCATCTCAAATTAATCTGTGTAATCCTTTTATTTTTTTTAAAAAGACCCTTGCTACTTAAATGTGGTGTTGCAAAAAAAAAGAGAAAAGAAATCAAGGCAGCAGCATATATCTTCCTATATAGATAAAAACGTAAGGCTGTCATCACGCAGCCCCATTGGAATGCTTCATCACAATTCTGGATTTGCATGAAGACAGGGCAGAGGAGCAGAAGAGAAGATGCAGCAGAGTGGACCCATTTGCTCTCACTTTCCTCCCAGGAGCTGAACATAGGTGGACCCAATCCCAACGTAAACAAATCTGAACTCTGGCTGGGGGTGGGGGTCGGGGCAGAAAGAGAAAGGATACAATGATGTCGAGAGCCAGGACTCCCAAACTGCCAATCAGCCATGGCAGGTGGTGGATGACGTAGCTGCCTTCAGCTTGGCCCCGATCCGGGTTTTTCAGCAGGACGCTGAGTCCGTACAAAGTGTTCCCCAGCATCACCAGAGCGAAGAGGGAATAAGATATGCCGACGGTCGATTTTCTCTTGAACTGCAGGGTAAGTTAAGAAGAATTGCAATTATCAAGGCAGCCCTATTTAAGGAAGCTTTTAATGTTTAATAGGTTATTGTATTTTAGTGTTCTGTTGGAAGCCGCCCAGAGTGGCTGGGGAAACCCAGCCAGATGGGTGGAGTATAAATAATAAATTATTATTTATTATTATTATTAATTATTATTATTATTAGCAGCAGCAACAACAACAACAATAGCAGCTCTCAAGGTTTTCTGGCAGGGAATATTTTCCCAGCCCTACCTGCCAATTCCTTCAGGGACTGAACACCTATCAGAGAGTCGGGAACACTTATCAGAGAGTCAGGAAGAATGTGGTGCAATTGCGGACATCTAAGGCAAATAACAGAGACGCGGGTGGTGCTGTGGGTTAAACCACAGAGCCTAGGACTTGCCAATCAGAAGTTCGGCAGTTCGAATCCCCATGACAGGCTGAGCTCCCGTTGCTCGGTCCCTGCTCCTACCAACCTAGCAGTTCGAAAGCACGTCAAAGGGCAAGTAGATAAATAGGTACCACTCCAGTGGGAAGGTAAACGGCGTTTCCGTGCGCTGCTCTGGTTCGCCAGAAGCGGCTTAATCATGCTGGCCACATGACCCGGAAGCTGTACGCTGGCTCCCTCGGCCAATAAAGCTAGATGAGCGCCGCAACCCCAGAGACAGTCACGACTGGACCTAATGATCAGGGGTCCTTTTACCTTTACCTTTAAGGCAAACAACGCAGATGCGTTTGGAATCGTGCAGACAGAAGCAGACTTCAGGCTTCTCAGATCTACATTGGTGGTGGGTTTTTTAATACTAGAATCCAAAATCAACAGCTACTAGCCTTGATGGCTATGCTCTGCCTGGAGGCAGTAAAACTCTAGATATTGAATGCTGGGAATCACAAGAGCGATAGGCTCAGGTCCTGCTTTTGAGCTTCCTTTTGGGGCATCTGGGTGTCAGAACTGGAATAGATGAGCCATTGGTCTGATCCAGTAGCCAGGCTGTTCTTGCGTTCTTCAGATCTACCACGTGCAAAAGGTTTGTTTTTAGCAGCCAAACTGAGCTGAGCTCCTGATGGCTACTTGTGATCTCTCTCCCACCCAGTCGCAGCCACTGCAGAAAATGAGCAAAGCCTGCTTTGGATCAGGTCAGACTATTCACCCATCTAGCCCCATACAGTCTACTCTGACTGGCAGCAGCTCTCCAAGACCACAGACCAGGGAAGGGCCTTTCCCCTCCCCAGCAGCCCAACCTTTTTTGATTGGTGATGGAACCTCAGACCATGTGCAAGCAAAGCAGAATGCTCTGCTATCTGCTAAAAAGAAAGTAAAATTCTATATTCCTGCCGCTAGGGAAAAAGTTTTCTTATATGCAACCGCTGCGGCCAGAATGATTATAGCAAAAAATTGGGAGAAAAAACTCCCTCAATAAGAGATTGGCAAATAAGATTTTGTGAATATATAGAATCAGCAAGACTTACAGCAGTGGTAAGAAGCCAATCAGACCAAAAACTGATAGAGTGGACTTCCATGAAGAAATACATAAAAAGACATGGTTCTGGTATTAATATATCAATATGCAATGAATGAAACTTATAGAGTAAAAAAAGAAAATTAAGAAGAAATGGGTATAAGATGAGATAGTCAAAAATAATATTGATAATACAGCGAAAAGAAGAAAAGAAACAAAGGAAGCCATACACAGGTGGAGGGAAGTCAAGATTTATGTTGGTAAGTTTAGTTTGTCTGTTTTGATTTTTTTTTAATCTGAGTCGAGAAGTGTATGTATCTATGTATAATAAGTTGGTTTAGTGTTTTGTGTTTGTAAGTATTGCATTTACAGTGGTACCTCAGGTTAAGTACTTAATTTGTTCCGGAGGTCTGTTCTTAACCTGAAACTGTTCTTAACCTGAAGCACCACTTTAGCTAATGCAGCCTCCCGCTGCTGCCACACTGCCAGAGCATGATTTCTGTTCTCATCCTGAAGCAAAGTTCTTAACCTGAAGCACTATTTCTGGGTTAGCGGAGTCTGTAACCTGAAGCGTATGCAACCCGAGGTACCACTGTATCAATAAAAGTTTTTTTAAAAAAGTAAAATTCTGGTCCTCATGGTTCAAAGAAAAGGGCCCATTTAAACAAAAGCAAAGTCAGCTGCCCTCATGCTGAGTCAGACCACTGCTCCATTTAGCTTGATCTTCTCTGACTGGCAGTAGCCACCCAGGGTTTCAGATGCCCTGTCTCTCTCGGCCCTATCCGGAAATCCACTGGGAGTTGACCCAGGAACTTTGACATGCAGAGCAGCTGCTCTGCCACTGAGATACTGTAACCTCCCTCCCAAGCCAGCCTGAAAGAGCCGCTGGTACTGAAACAGACCCGGCCCCATTTCCCCGAGCGCAGCTTACATTCGTGTAGATCTGTGGGACTCGGGAAAGCAGGTAGAGAACAGACGAAACAGACCCGATAATGAAACCAATAATTTCTTGCTGGGTGAAAGGCTGCGGAAGGAAACGAGGCCGTTAAAAATAAATAAATGGTCCAAGGACAGAACAGCTTTAAAATTAATTCTGCCCAAACCAGCCTGCCGCCCTCTGGCTCCCCTCCTCTATTTTTTGAAAATATTTTTTATTAGTTTTTCAAGAATAAGGAAATATAGGCAGCTCTCAGTTTACAGTGGGGTTATTTTCTGGGAACAGCGTGTAAAGGCAAAATAGTGTAAAGTCAAAACAGACTAGGTCCATTAGCAGGTGGGATTGACAAAGCCTTTTCCCCCTGGTGCCCACCCCTGACCATTAGGTCCAGTCATGGTCAACTCTGGGGTTGTGGCGCTCATCTTGCTTTACTGGCCGAGGGAGCCGGCATAGGGCTTCCGGGTCATGTGTCCAGCATGACTAAGCCGCTTCTGGCCAACCAGAGCAGCGCACGGAAACGCCGTTTACCTTCCCACTGGAGCGGTACCTATTTATCTACTTGCGCTTTGATGTGCTTTCGAACTGCTAGGTTGGCAGGAGCAGGGACAGAGCAACAGGAGCTCACCCCGTTGCGGGGATTCGAACCACTGACCTTCTGATCAGCAAGCCCTAGGCTCTGTGGTTCGCAGGGATTTGAACAGCCGACCTTCTGATCAGCAAGCCCTAGGCTCCGTGGTTTAACCCACAGTGCCACCCGCGTCCCCCCCCCTTTTTATAGGTTTTCCATATTACCCATAACACCCTTAGTGAAACATCATACATTTGTCATAACTATGTCATAAATTGGGGGGGGGGGGTTCTTCTAGCAGAAACCTGAGCACCAGGCTTGCCCTGAGCCTCACATGACCTCCAGCTTCCGCTCTTTAGGTGAAACAAATAAACAAGCATACCTCCCACCCAGGACGATCTTCTGCGGACGAGAGAAGCACCCTCCCTCTGAAGGACACAGTGTCATCTCTGGGAAGAGAGGAGGGTCTGCCCAGGATGGAGGTCACAGATACCGTTCCCACAACGAGGAACGCAAAAGCAGCATTGATTGAAGCGGAGACTGAGGAGGGAAAGAGAGAAATTGGTTTAGGATAAGGCAGAAAACTGGCCAGAGAGGGAGGGGCGTGTGAACAAGGGGATGGGAAACCCCCTTAAAAAGTTTCCCGAAGTAATAATAATAATTTTATTCTTTGTATCCTGCCCATCTGGATGGGTTGCCCCAGCCACTCTGGGACATATAAAAACATGGGTTTGCAATTGTTATTGCAAAACAATTTACATATAACAACACAAAGACAGTATCTCAATGACAACTAAATATTAACTAACAACACATCATCTAACACAGGGGTAGGCAACCTAAGGCCCGGGGGCCGGATGTGGCCCAATTGCCTTCTAAATCCAGCCCACGGACGGTCCGGGAATCAGCGTGTTTTTACATGAGTAGAATGTGTGCTTTTATTTAAAATGCATCTCTGGGTTATTTGTGGGGCATAGGAATTTTTTCATTATTTTCCCCCAAAATATAGTCCACCCCCTCACAAGGTCTGAGGGACAATGGACTGGCCCCCTGCTGAAAAGTTTGCTGACCCCTGTATAAAAACATACTAAAACATCAAACATTAAAAACTTCTCTATACAGGCTGCCTTCAGATGTCTTCTAAAAGTCAGATGGTTGTTTATTTCCTTGACATTTGATGGGAGGGTGGGTGCCACTACCGAGAAGGCCCTTTGCCTGGTTCACCCGTAACCTCACTTCTCGCAGTGAGGGAACCACCAGAAGGCCCTCAGAGCTGGACCAATGAGGCAAGCTTCTGCCTGACAATTTCCCCAACATTTCAGCAGTGTGGCGTAGCGGTTTGGAGCATCAGCCTAGGACCTGGGACAGCAGACCCCACTCAGCCGCAAAGCTCGCTGAGGGAGCTTGGGCCCGTCACTGCCTCTCGGCCTATTCTAGCCCGCAGGGTTGTTTTCGTGAGGGCAAAATGGATCGGGGAGAACCACGTATGCCACTTGGAGGAAAGTTGGGATATGAGAGGCAGTGTGGCGTAGTGGTTAGACTGTTTTGCCAGAACCTGGGAGAGAACAGGGTTCAAATCTGCCCCCTCAGTCGTTAGGCTCACTGGGCACCGCTACCTGCCCTCTCAGCCTAACCTACCTCCCAGAATTATTTTGGGGATTACATGAGCTCAATAGAGGAAAAAAAGTGCAATTAGTCATAATAAATCATTATTAGTAATGTTTAGCCCTACTGTGGCTTTTGGGGGGTACATTTAGGGTTTCCCAGAATCATGGCATCAGTAACAGATTTTCCTTTAGGGGAACAGTCTCAAAATGACACCCGGCCACTGACCTTCAGCCTCACAGTGTTAAAATATCTCAAAAAAAGAGGAAGAGATAAATTCATTATCAGCAGCTAGGAAGTTGTTCACAGAGTTAACAGATCTACAGAAAGGATTGGTTAAAATAAAAAAAAGTTTGATGAAATTAACAAGATGGAGAGGCAAGTCCTTTGTTTTAAAGGGTGGGGGAGGATTTAAGGATTGGGATTCAAGATTGACGCAGGGCTTCTAATTTATGAATCCTTGCCAAACTTTAGATTGTAGGTGTTTTGAGGCAACAATCTGCCCTTTTGTACTCTAAAGCATCACACAAACTGATAGCACTATGCAAACTGACAACAGGAACGTGGTTATGCAGTGGCAGGGTAGATGTTGAGCCCTGGAGCCAATTAAGTGAGCCTTAGAGCATGTACAGAGTGCACACCCATACCAGCTTGCATTCCACCCTGGAAGTCGGTGAGCATTGAGTAGAAAGGTTTAAAGGGTCTTCCAGGAAAATCGCAGCCCTGACGCTTTGGTTCGTTGTTAACCATAGGCAAAGTAGGGCAGAGAACTCTGCACATGCCCAGAGATAAAAAATAGAATTAAGTTGCATGCCCCAAACCCTTAAATGGGGCCCCAACTTGTGTTGAAGGTATTTCCTGAAAACAGGGCTAATGTTTTGGGTTTTTTGAAAAAAGTTACAACTGTTAATTTGTTTTGCAAAACCTGCTTTTCTTGGCCCGTGTTAGTGAGTTGAAACTTACAGGTTCGGTTCTGGTTCTTGACTTTGTAATAGAGGTAGAGAGACATCATAAGCAGGTCTGCCAGTACGTAATAGATGGCTGTGTATACCTGTGGCAGAGAGAGAGAGAGAGAGAGAGAGAGAGAGAGAGGGCTGTCAACAGCAACTCTGAATTTAAAAGAATTAAAATTCTGTACCCACAGGCTATACCGATTCGGCAAAGTGATCAAGTATGGAAAAAAGATTGTCCTAATCTGCAGTCACAAATCACATTCTTTCACTGAATTCATTTCCACAGAATCTTGGAATTGTCGAGTTGGAAGGGACCCCGAGGGTCATCTAGACCAACCCCATGGTTCAGTGCAAGAATCACTGCTGAAGAATCTCTGACAGATGACTACCCAACCTGAGTTTTAAAACCTCACGAGGGAGCATCCCGCCACCTTCCAAAGGAAGTCCGTTCCCCTGCCAACAGCTCTTATAGGCAGAAAGTCATTCCTGACGTTTAGTCGGAATCTCCTGTCTTGTAACTTGAAGCCATGGGTTCGAGTCCTACCCTCCAGAGCAGGAGAAAACAAGCTTGTTCCATCTTCCATGTGACAGCCAATGAGATAGATGGCTATGATGTCTCCTCTTTTCCAGGCTAAACATCCCCAACTCCCTCAACCATTCCTCATATGGCTTGGTTTCCAGACCCTTGATCAGGCATAGGCAAACTCTGGCCCTCCAGATGTTTGGTACTACAATTCCCATTATCCCTGACCACTGGTCCTGTTAGCTAGGGATGATGGGAATTGTAGTCCCAAACATATGGGGGGGCGGAGTTTGCCTATGCTATGGTTACCAGATTTTTTTCAGTCAATCTAGGGACGTTTAAAAAATATATATTTTTTTGAAGTTGAGTAGCAACAGGGAGTTAGCAGTGGGGATGGTGAGGCAAAAGACCCTGGGCCCAAGCACGCATGCATATTGTATAAAGGAGCAAAGCCCTTCTTTCGCACCCTGTGAAACATAAATGCGCAGTTTTTTAAAAACTGGGCAACAGTGTGCCGCCTGCCTGTGACTCCCAAGCCTTCTCTGATCTCCTGCCCCCTTCCCCCCTTTGTTTTGACAGATTGAGGAAGGCTCGGGAGTCGCAGGCAGGCGGTCATTGCCCAGTTTTAATAATAATAAATAAAATAATAACAATAACAATAACAATAACAATAACAACAACAACAACAACAACAACAACAACAACAACAACAATAATAATAATAATAATAATAATAATAATAATAATAATTTATTTATACCCCGCCCATCTGGCTGGGTTTCCCCAGCCACTCTGGGCGGCTTCCAACAGAACACTAAAATACAATAACCTATTAAACATTAAAAGCTTCCCTAAACAGGGCTGCCTTTTAAAAAACTCTGCGCATTTATGTTTCGCAGGGTGCGAAAGAAGGGCTTTGCACCTTGCCTGGAAGAGAAACCGCGCGCCTTGCGCCCCTCCTAGGCAACGCCTGCCCGCCCACGACTCCTGAGCCTCCCCCGATCTGTCAAAACAAAAGGGGAAGGGGGCAGGAGATCTGTACCGCCAGGCGTCCCTGGTTCACCTTTGGCAGTGGTGGCGGCAGCGAGCAGCTCCTGAAGCCAGCCAGAGCCAACTGCGCTACCAGACTGCCTCCGGGCTGCTGGGGCTGCCGCTGTCACGTTTCCCAGGGACAGATTTTCAAATATGGGGACATTCCAGGGACGGACTTTGTCCGGTGACAGATTTGCAAATCCGGGGACTGTCCCTGGGAACCGGGGACATTTGGTAACCTAGCCTATGCCTACCCTTGATTCTCTTGGGTCACCCTCCTCAGATCCCATTCCAGATGGTCAATATCCTTAAACTGGGATGATGATGATGACAATAATAATAATAATAATTTATTTATTTATTTATACCCTGCCCATCTGGCTGAGTTTCCCCAGCCACTCAGGGCGGCTCCCAATCAAGTGTTAAAAACAGTAGTGTTAAATATTAAAAACGTCCCTAAACAGGGCTGCCTTAAGATGTTTTTTAAAGATAAGATAGCTGCTTATTATCTTCATAATAAATAATAATAATAATAATAATAATAATAATAATAATAATAATAATAATAATAATAATAATTTCTTATTTATACCCCGCCCATCTGGCTGAGTTTCCTCAGCCACTCTGGGTGGCTCCCAATCAAGTGTTAAAAACAGTACAGTGTTAAATATTAAAAACTTCCCTGAACAGGGCTGCCTTAAGATGTCTTCTGAATGTCAGGTAGTTGTTTATCTCTTTGACATCTGATGGGAGGGCGTTCCACAGGGCGGGCGCCACTACCAAGAAGGCCCTCTGCCTGGTTCCCTGTAGCCTCACTTCTCGCAATGAGGGAACCGCCACAAGGCCCTTGGTGCTGGACCTCAGCGTCCGGGCAGAATGATGGGGGTGGAGATGCTCCTTCAGATATACAGGACCGAGGCCGTTTAGGGCTTTAAAGGTCAGCGCCAACACTTTGAATTGTGCTTGGAAACGTACTGGGAGCCAATGCAGATCTGGATTGGATGCCCAGAACTGGACAGAGGACTCCCAGGTGAGGTCTGACCAGGGCAAAACAAAGTGGTCCTATTTTAAACCCCGCAAAACGTGGATGAGGGCATCCATTTCAGTTCAGTTCACTCTGCTCCAGAAAGGCTCTTCTTACCTGTAGTGGTAGCTGGTCAGCCAAGAACGACCCAATCAGGTTTAAAGAGTCTCCTCCTAACCATCCCAACAGGAAGTAGACAGATAACGCCTGGTCCATAATCCCAGTTTTACAGGCCAGGTAGTATTGGCTACAAGGGGAGACATTGGAGGAAGAAGCAGTTAGAGTAGGCTTGCTGGTCAAGCTTTGCTTGGTCACCTAGGGCAAGCACATTTTATCTCCAGATGACCAGGCCCCCCCAGTCAAAAAAAAGTAAGATTGTAGAAGTCTGCATGTAGACACACACAGACACATATACACACACGTTTACAATATTGCTTTTTATATATAGAGATAGTTCTGTGCTTCTGTTTTACTACTTTGATATTAGTTAGTTTTACGGGTTGTATTTTACATTCGTTTATTTAAAAGCATGCATAAACTGCATGAAATTTTTTAATCTCTAAAAAGGGTAGGATGCAAAACAAACAACATTGCAGAAACAAAAATGCAAGCTGTATACAGCAAAACATTTGTTTATTTTTTATTTTATTTGTCGAATTTATATTACCGCCCTATACCCGGAGGTTTCAGGGCAGTTCAGAGAATAAAATCAAAATATAAAACCACAAAATACATAAACAAAATAAAAAAACAACAACAACCCAATAACCTCCACCCCCAAAAAAACAACCCACCACATTTTAAAAGGTCATAGGATGTCAATCAAATCAACCAAAGGCCTGGTTAAGTAAGTTCTGGTGAGCAGAAAAGCAGACAAAAACAAATAAAATTTCAGGGAATTCAGACAAATAAAGACAGGGTCTTTTGGGTTAGGGAAAGCCTGGGCAAAAAAGATATACATGTATTTAAGAATGTACAGTGGTGCCTCGCAAGACGAAAAGAATCCATTCTGTGATTCTCTTCGTCTAGCGGTTTTTTCGTCTTGCGAGTTTTCCGTCTAGCGGGGCACCACTGTATCAGGTCAACGGGCCACCTAACCTGCAACCATTTTTCCACAGAGCGATCTTTCTCAATACATCTGAAGCAAGCAACGACCGCTGCTTCACCTATGCACTTCATTTTAAATGATGTTTTCGCAACCTGCCCTGGATCCATTTGGTGAGTAATAAGTAGATATATTTCCTGAGCTTTAATTTAAGAGACAACGTAGCTGAAAACCTGCAACAAAATGTTGCAGCACAGGGCGCACTATCTTGCTCGAGACTGCAACCAGCCACATGAGCTTCATGTCTCATTTGGAGGAATTTTGTCGTTGCCACTGCAAAGAAAGGGGAAAAGAGGAAAGCTCGGAGTTTCCTAAGGGCAGCAGGAGACTTGCTCGAGCGGGAAGTGACTCATGTCTCCCCAAAAAAAGACGTTGCGTCAGGGTTGGTTAGCAATGAGAAACTCGCCCGTCATTCCAGCAGTGGGTTGTTGAGTTCTTCAATTAGGAGATCTGATCTCTCAAGGCAACCAAAGAGGAAGCAACCGTTGTTGTTTTTGCTTTTTGTTACTTACGGGAAAGACGCCGCAGCAAAGCAGAAGATGGAGAGCAAGCCCAGCACCACACTGGATATGTCCCAGCCATCCTGGGCACATTCGTGGAATATCTCCCAAACCCACTGGGAGCCATTGGGGCAATCGGAAAAATTCATGCTCAGGGAACCGATCATTTGCAGATGAACCGGCATCGTGCGTATCTGAGCAAAGGCTCAATTTAGGGAATTTAGGGAAAGGGAGGCAAGGCCACAGATGTCACACAAAACATAAGAGGCAGGATTGTTTGTCCATAGCCGAACCGTGAACCTGCCAAGGAAGAAAGGAAAGAAATAAGTGTCATAGGAACCAGTCTTTTAGCGTGGCTGCACTCTGAAACTCCCTGCTAATTGACATTGGTCAAATGTCTCAATTGTATTCTTCCCGACGCCTGCGAAAAACTTTCCCCTTTAGGTAAAGCCTTCTCAGACACAAATTTTAATCCATAATTTTAACCTAGAACGCTAAACAAACATCTAGAGGGAATCAGGTTGGAGGAGGCTCGTTTAAAGGGTTGTATCCAACTAAGCAAGGGACGCGGGTGGCACTGTGGGTTAAACCACAGAGCTTAGGGCTTGCTGATCAGAAGGTTGGCAGTTCGAATCCCTGTGACGGGGTGAGCTCCCGTTGCTCGGTCCCTGCTCTTGCCAACCTAGCAGTTCAAAAGCAGGTCAAAGTGCAAGTAGATAAATAGGTACCGCTCCGGCGGGAAGGTAAACAGCGTTTCCGTGCGCTGCTCTGGTTCGCCAGAAGCGGCTTAGTCCTGCTGGCCACATGACCTGGAAGCTGTACGCCGGTTCCCTCGGCCAATAAAGTGAGATGAGCACCGCAACCCCAGAGTTGGCCACGACTGGACCTAATGGTCAGGGGTCCCTTTACCTTTATCCAACTAAGCAGACCCACTGAAATGAATGAACCTAAATTAGCCAAACTGTGTGGTTGGTCTACTCCAGGGGTCAGCAACCTTTTTCAGCTGCGGGCCGGTCCACTGTCCCTCAGACCATGTGGTGGGCCAGACTATATTCTGGAGGAAAAAATGAACGAATTCCTATGCCCCACAAATAACCCAGAGATGCCTTTTAAATAAAAGGACACATTCTACTCATGTAAAAACACGCTGATTCCCGGACCGTCCGCGGGCCACATTGAGAAGGCAATTGGGCCGCATCCAGCCCCCGGGCCTTAGGTTGCCTACCCCTGGTCTACTCTTAACATTGGATGCAAGCCAGTACAGTGGTACCTCGGGTTAAGTACTTAATTCGTTCTGGAGGTCCGTACTTAACCTGAAACTGTTCTTACCCTGATGCACCACTTTAGCTAATAGGGCCTCCCACTGCTGCCGCGCCACCAGAGCACGATTTCTGAAGCAAAGCTCTTAACCTGAGGTACTATTTCTGGGTTAGCGGAGTCTGTAACCTGAAGCGTATGTAACCCGAGGTACCACTGTACAGCTATTTGCCACTGGGGCTTAATGGAGCCTCCAAGTTCAGGGGTAGTGTATCTCCAACTACCAGTCTGGACCCAAATGTCAAGGGAAATCCCCATCTCTTTCAAACCCGCCCCTCCCCTCCCTGGGCACTGTCCAAAGCAGCTGCTCTTACAAAGCACTTTTTCTGGGATGGGGACAGCTGACACGAAAACAGCTCAAGAAAGAATCACACTTGGCTCGTGAGCAGGGAGCCCTTTCACAATCCCACAGGCAAAAGAAAAGAGAGAGGACTTTAGCCGGCAAGAATTGCCCACCCTAGCACATATTCTTGCTTTGCAGGCACAGAGAAATCGTCATTTCAGCACAAAATTTATTTTTCATTCTGACACACACACACATGAGAGAGGGGGGGGGAGAGAGAGAGTTTGGTCTTCCAAAGCTGAATTCTTTTTTTTCTTTTTTCTTTTTTGCCAGCCAAACAAGAAACTAAAAAGCTTTTTTTAAAAACAAAAAACAACTTTCTGACTGGAGTCCAAAGGGAAGACCAGATTCTGGAGCGCTTCACCTTGGTGTGTGTAAACAGGAGGGTGACAAACCACTTCAGTATTTACCACACGGTGACCTGGTTTGCTATCCGAATGTTTGTCTGAGAAGTCGTCCAGTGGCGTCTCCCCAGCCCCACATCCCTGGTCTGTTCTAGGTGAGGACAAAAGGCTGTTTTTCCTTCTACAGATCCGGGTGGAAAAGAGGTTACAAAACTACCAGCCCTCACGGACAGAGATCACTTGGAGAATTTAGAGCAGGGCTCGGCAAACTTTTTCAGCAGGGGGCCGGTCCACTGTCCCTCAGGCCTTGTGAGGGCTGGACTATATTTTTTTTTGGGGGGGGAATGAACAAATTCCTATGCCCCACAAATAACCCAGAGATGCATTTTAAATACAGTGGGACCTCGGGTTAAGAACTTAATTCGTTCCAGAGGTCCGTCCTTACCCTGAAACTGTTCTTAACCTGAGGTACCACTTTAGCTAATGGGGCCTCCCGCCGCCGCGCGATTTCTGTTCTCAAAGTTCTTAACCCGAGGTACTATTTCTGGGTTAGCGGAGTCTGTAACCTGAAGCGTCTGTAACATGAAGCATCTGTAACCCAAAGTACCACTGTAAAAGGGCATATTCTACTCATGTAAAAACACCAGGCAGGCCCCACAAATAACCCAGAGATGCATTTTAAATAAAAGCGCACATTCTACTCATGTAAAAACACGCTGATTCCCGGACTGTCTGCGGGCCGGATTTAGAAGGCAATTGGGCCAGATCCGGCCCCCGGGCCTTAGTTTGCCTACCCATGATTTAGAGAGTATCCTGTTCTCTCACAGTAGCCAAGAAGGAACTGTCCCGAAGGGACAGTGAGGGTTTTGCCTGATGGAAATTTGGTGGGGGAAATCTACTCTGCTATAGCTAGAGGCCAGAACTTTTGGGTTAGTCTCTATTGGTTACTGCAAGAACAGGGCGACGGTTTCAAAAAAAAACAAATAGTTGCAAAAAACAAAACAAAAAAGGAGCCAGGATACCATCCACAATGACCTTCCCCAGGACAGATATAGCAGGTGGAACACAAAGAAGCTAGTTCCAAACTGGCTGTGAGAAAAAAATGGAGGAATATACTCGGCACATGCCCAGAGTTACTCTTGTTTATCGCTGCTTTCCACCTTTGCAGAGGTCTGGAAATGAAGAAGCCACTTGGAGTACATTAATTAGGTCTTGTAAAAAGAGGAGCAGTTGCAATGGGCCACGATTCATCTCCCACCCATCAAAAAACATTCACTATACCATCAAAGAGAATGAACAAAAAAAATTTCCTCCCTACCAAACTCCACTTAATAATAAGGTTTTTCCCTTAAACAGTTCTGGGACACAGGAAGGCCTCTGAGCACAGGCAGAGTGGCTTTTTTTATTTTGTAAGAAAGGAGGAACCACACCCAAGGCCTTCGGTGGGATGGGGGCTTGCTGAGAAACAGCCTCCTGATAAACCTAAGCTCCAGGTGGTCTCCATTTCATTTGCAAGACAGTCATCAAGGAATAACGATAGATAGTAATAACTCAATCTTCTTGTGTGGATGCACTTTGGAACTCCCTGCCCATTGAAATCAGGCAGGAGCCTTCACTCTCCTCTTTTCGGTGCTGGCTAAAAACATTTTTACGCAAGCCTCCCCAGATTATTATGATGCGGGTTTTAATCTGTTTTTAGTCTATTGCTATTTTATTTAAATTGTTGTTAAATTTTTGTCCTAATTTTATCGTTTTGCCTTTTGGAAACTGCTTTTGAGAAGGTTTTTTTTTTAAAAAAAATCAAGCGGTATATAAAATTTATAAATATATTGTACTTAGCATCACGAATTTTTATCACCCTGGCCTTTGGCTAGTACGATAAACCTACGGAGCTAGCATCAAGAAATTAAGCTGGGAAAGGAAAATAGGGTTTTAAAACAATACCTGCCCTGGTTTGACCTCGGGGGAGGGAAACATCGTGCCCTACCCCCGGGTTAGGAACCCTGCTTCCCCTGGGGACAACCCCCAACCGCAATTATTCAACTCACTCTGATGCCCAAAGATGCTGAAGGCGCTTTAGCTCCTGGACCTCGTCTGCGCGCCCCGGGGTGCCATTGCGCCCAAACCGGATTCGCTCCTCTTGGCGGCTGTTCAGACGCCGACCCGGAGCGCGGCTTTGTTTTGTTCTCCGCCCGACTCGGCCGCAGCTCCTCCCCTGCGGCGCCGGCGGGAGGGTTGGCGGATGCGGCCGAGTCAGCTGACGGCAGAGCCCGCCCCACCGAAGGGGGAGGAATCGGGGCCTCGCTCCGCCTCCCGGCCGGGGGGAACAAGGAGTCAGCCCCGCGGAAGGCGCAGAGCCCGCCGCCCTTGTTTTGGAAGCGCCTCGGGGCGGAGCTCTGCGGTTTGGTTGTGGCGGCGCCTTAGAATACAGTGGTACCTTGGGTTACAGACGCTGCAGGTTACAGACTCCGCTAACCCAGAAATAGTACCTCGGGTTTAGAACTTTGCTTAAGGCTGAGAACAGAAATCGCGAGCAGCGGTGTGGCGGCAGCGGGAGGCCCCATTAGCTAAAGTGGTGCTTCAGGTTAAGAACAGTTTCAGGTTAAGTACGGACCTCCGGAACGAATTAAGTAATTAACCCAAGGTACCACTGTAGTAAAAAACTAGAAATGCGTCTAATTCCTACAAAGCTTGATTGGCAGGTGAAGATGATAGAATACTTGGAAATTGCGAAAATGACTGGGATAATAAGAGGAAACTCAAACCAGAAAGGGTGTAAAGTATGAATAACATTTAAAGAATATCTAAAACAATATCGTGAAAATGCAAATCGCCTGACAGGTCTAAATTGAATCTTGAATATTAAGGGTAACTATGAATGTAGAAGGGACTTGGGTGGCGCTATGGGTTAAAACACAAAGCCTAGGGCTTGCAGATCAGAAGATAGGCAGTTCGAATCCCCATGACGGGGTGACCTCCTGTTGCTCGGTCCCTGCTCCTGCCAACCTAGCAGTTCGAAAGCATGAAGTGCAAGTAGATAAATAGGTACCACTCCAGCAGGAAGGTAAGCAGCGTTTCCATGCGCTGCTCTGGTTCGCCAGAAGCTGCTTAGTCATGCTGGCCCGATGACCCGGAAGCTGTATAGAGCGAGATGAGCGCCACAACCCCAGAGTTGTCTGCGACTGGACCTAATTGTCAGGGGTCCCTTTACCTTTACCTTTATAAATGTATAAAATTTTCTGGGTATGTAACAGTTTAACAGGAATTGTGTAAAGGTTAAGAATTTGTCGAGAGCACAATGAGGTAAATTGGAACTCAAAAAATGTGTGTGATGTTAGACCAGGGGTCAGCAACCTTTTTCAGTCCTACCGTCCCTCAGACCATGTGGTGGGCTGGACTATATTTTGGGAGGGGGAAATGGACGAATTCCTATGCCCCACAAATAACCCAGAGATGCATTTTAAATAAAAGGACACATTCTACTCATGTAAAAACAGGCTGATTCCCGGACTGTCCGCAGGCCGGATTGAGAAGGCGATTGGGCCGCATCCGGCCCCTGGGCCTTAGGTTGCCTACCCCTGCTCTACTCTTAACATTGGATGCAAGCCAGTACAGCTATTTGCCACTGGGGCTTAATGGAGCCTCCAAGTTCAGGGGTAGTGTATCTCCAACTACCAGCCTGGACCCAAATGTCAAGGGAAATCCCCATCTCTTTCAAACCCGCCCCTCCCCTCCCCAACCTGGGCACTGTCCAAAGCAGCTACTCTTGTCACACTTGTGAGCAGGGACACATTCTACTCATGTAAAAACATCCCAGACCGTCCGTGGGTCGGATTGAGAAGGCCGTTGGGCCACATCCGGACCCTGGGCCTTAGTTTATAAGATGTGTTGTTAGGTAATGTTTAGTTGTCATTGATATATTGTCTTTGTCTGTGTTGTTATATGTAAATCGTTTTGCAATAAAGTTTTAAAAAAAAGTCCAGTGATGGAGAGCCCCCCATAAGATCTGTTATGCATTTCATAGAATTGTGGAGTTGCAAGGGACCCCTAGAGTCATCTAGTCCAACCCCCTGCAAAGCAGGAATCTCGACTAGAATCATAGAATCATAGAGTTGGAAGAGACCACAAGGGCCATCGAGTCCAACCCCCTGCCAAGCAGGAAACACCATCAGAGCACTCCTGACATATGGTTGTCAAGCCTCTGCTTAAAGACCTCCAAAGTAGGAGACTCCACCACACTCCTGGGCAGCAAATTCCACTGTCGAACAGCTCTTACTGTCAGGAAGTTCTTCCTAATGTTTAGGTGGAATCTTCTTTCTTGTAGTTTGGATCCATTGCTCCGTGTCCGCTTCTCTGGAGCAGCAGAAAACAACCTTTCTCCCTCCTCTATGTGACATCCTTTTATATATTTGAACATGGTTATCATATCCCCCCTTAACCTCCTCTTCTCCAGGCTAAACATGCCCAGCTCCCTTAGCCGTTCCTCATAAGGCATCGTTTCCAGGCCTTTGACCATTTTGGTTGCCCTCCTCTGGACACGTTCCAGTTTGTCAGTGTCCTTCTTGAACTGTGGTGCCCAGAACTGGACACAGTACTCCAGGTGAGGTCTGACCAGAGCAGAATACAGTGGCACTATTACTTCCCTTGATCTAGATGCTATACTCCTATTGATGCAGCCCAGAATTGCATTGGCTTTTTTAGCTGCCGCGTCACACTGTTGGCTCATGTCAAGTTTGTGGTCAACCAAGACTCCTAGATCCTTTTCACATGTACTGGCTAAAGCATCTGTGGCAGATGGCCATCCAGTCTCTGATAAAAAACGAACTCCAAGGAAGGAGAGCCCTCAACCTCCTGAGGGAGTTGAATTCTGTATCCTACTATTTTTCTCCAAGTTGCTTGAAAGCATTGACTTCCTCCCTCCTCCTTTAATCCCCACAACAACCCTGAGAGGTAGGTTAGGCTGAGATAGACAGTAGTGACCGGCACAAGGTGGCACCTAAGCGAGTTCATAGCCCAGTGGGGAATTTGAACCCAGGTCTCCCAGACCTCAGCAGGACACTCTGACTGAAGGCGCTGCTTGAAACCAGCCCTTTTAAACCAGGCATACAAAACGACATGCTGCAAAATGGCATGCTCTAAAAAGACGCTGCAGGAATTTTGAGACGGCCCCTTACCTGGGAAGGGAAGGCGTGGCGTCACGCGTGCTTTAAACGGCGGTTTCCCAGCTGGTGGCGAGTTCGAGTCCAGCCGGAGGCAGATCGAACTGCTGCAGCCGCCGGGATGTCGGGGCTACGCGGGCAGAGCCGCGGCGTGCGCTCGGTGCTGGGCACCATGGAGTTCGGGCGCAGGGCAGATGCAGCGACCAGCGGGGCCATGCTGCGCGCGTTCCTGGCCCGCGGGCACTGCGAGCTGGATACCGCGCATATTTACGCGGGGGGCGAGTCGGAGCGGATCCTGGGCGCCTGGTTGGCGGCTGAACCCAAGGCTGCGGCGGCAGGTGGGTCGGTGGAATGGGGGGGCCGGAGACGAAGGCTGCTCTAGGTCCAGCGGGTCAGCAACGGTTCCTCTGAGCGCATGCAGAGTGCCACACACACACAGAGCCGCGAGTAATCACCGGAGTCTGATCTAGATTCGAATCTAGTTCTGTGCACACGCTCAGCGCCAGCCTTGCATGCAAGCAAAAGGTCCCAGTTAATGCTGCAGGTGTGTGTGCCTTGCCTGAAACCCTGGAGAGCAGTTGCTGCTGCCAGTCAGTGCAGACAGTCCAGAGTTTGATGGACCAAGGGAGCCGAGTAAGGTAGTTTCCTAGGATCTGTTGTTGTCTTCTGTCTAGTCCAGTCTGCAAAAAATCAACAACCATGCAATGGTGCGTTTGAGCATGTGTGGAGTGCATCTCTCCCTTCTCCTACCCTCCAACCTTTCAGTGCAGTCAAAGGTGATTCACCCTCATCCCTCCCCTAAATAAATCCCTGCCCCCGTTAATCTAGATTCCAGAAATGGGGGAGATACGGGCCTGCTGCTCTGCAAATGTTCTCTGTCACCAGCCCCCTTCATCCCCAACCCGCCTGGCTGGTGATCAGGAATAATGAGAGATCATAGTAAAGGTAAAGGGACCCCTGACCATTAGGTCCAGTCGTGGCCGACTCTGGGGTTGCGGTGCTCATCTCGCTTTATTGGCCGAGGGAGCCGGCGTACAGCTTCTGGGTCATGTGGCCAGCATGACTAAGCTGCTTCTGGCGAACCAGAGCAGCACACGGAAACGCCGTTTACCTTCCCGCTGGAGCGGTACCTATTTATCTACTTGCACTTTGACGTGCTTTCGAACTGCTAGGTTGGCAGGAGCAGGGACTGAGCAACGGGAGCTCAGCCCGTCACGGGGATTCGTACCACCGACCTTCTGATTGGCAAGCCCTAGGCTCTGTGGTATAGAACACAGCGCCACCCACGTCCCAAATGAGAGCTCATGGAGTGCTGCAAATGCAGGAGTTAAATTGTGAATTCCGTGACATCTGGAAGGCCATGGAAGTGTCCCATCTCTGGGTGTCTCTTTGCCAGGGAGCGTAGTCATTTAAATATGAACCAGTTGCTTCCCCCCCAGTTCCAGTTAGATTTCTGCAGCAAGCAGGTGCATTAGCAGGACAATTCCACCCCCTTTCAACCTTTGCTCTTACTGTTCTTTCTTTCCAGGGTTGGTCATCCGGTTAATCAACAACCTGCAAATCAAAAGGACCATTTGCATTGTTACCTTTGGTCCAGCTGACAAAATCTCCTGTTAGTGCGGCAAAGGCTTGCTTAGGGGCCTGAGAAGGGAAAGCACTCTGCACATGCTCAGAGCTGGGCCATGCTGATCTGATGCTCACTTGTATTATGGCCTTCGTCTAGGAAATGGAGGGGAAATGTACTTTTTTTACTTCTTTAATTGCTATTTTACTGCTCATTTGCCCAGTATGGAGAGATCCTTTTGGGGCTCCTTACCATCTCTGAACAATTTGGTAAACTCCAGGTCATTTATGAACGGGTTAAAAAGAGCTAATGGACAGGATTGGTCTGATCCAGGACAGTTCTTACAATTTGCCCCCCCCCCATTTGTTTTATTTATTTTCACAAAATTGTAAGCACACAAACATACAAACAAACATAAATCATAACCTTATTAAAACTAGTCTTATTAACATTGTTAAGTAACTTCCTCGTACCCCCCTAGTTGAATTTCAGTGCGAATCATTTTAACGGTTTTCCAAATCATAATTCTTATAAACTTAATCACTTAACATCTTTCTTTCTTACCAATTCAGCATTAAACATATTAATTCAACACATTACATATTTAAATCCTAAGCCTATCTGGTAATTGCAAGCTTTTTCCAATTAATTTAACTTAACATATTTAACTAAATAGTCATTAAATTTTGTCCATTCTTCCTGATACTCTTCCTCTTTCCGGTCGCGGACTCTTCCAGTCAGGTCGGCTAGCTCCGAAAAATCCATCATCTTCACCTGCCATTCTTCCACAGTTGGTACTTCTTGCATTTTCCACTTTTTAGCTAGTAAGATTCGAGCAGCAGTTGTGGCATACAAAAATGACGGTTCTTACAATTTGGGGATGGGTCTACCTGCAGCTTTGAGCTACAAGATAGAACTTCCACAGTCAGTGGCAGTATACCTGGGATCCCTTCCAACTTTACAATTATGTGAATCTGTGATCCAATATGGCAGGGTGAGGGGGGGGGGGCGGCGGGAATCTTTTTCTGCAATCCAGGCAAGGGAGGTGTATTGCCAGACTTCAAGGACACTTTTGAACACAGAGCCATTAAGAGATGGGGCTTGCGAGCCGTCCCAAGGGCAAGATAGGCAGATCAGGAGGGCTGCAGGTAGTCCAAGGTCCTGGAGTTTCTGATAATTTCATACACCCTCCTTGTCTGTGTTTGGCAGGAGCTCAGGTTTGTTTTATTCCCTTATCACGTCCTTTTCTCCACCAGTCAAGGTAGCCTCCAAGTCACCTTCCTGAGTCACCTTGCCGACACTGTAGAACCCACGGCCAGCTTTTAGTAAGCTTTTTTAAAAAATATATATTTTTATTAATTTTTACATGAAATTTCCAAAAAACATACAACATTTTTTTCTTGTCTTATTCAGTGTTTTGGACTTCCATCAACCACATCTGAAGATTTTGCAATCTTTATCACTTAATCTGCATTTCATTAATTTCACTATTACTTTTAATGGTCCTTCACTAATAATTCTCTTCATACTTTACTCTGCAATATTACAAAACTTCTTGCAATCCTACTAGCGTAATCTGTTGATTACAATTGCTTTTCAGATAGTTCACATATTTACTCCAGTCCTCTGAGGATCTCTGATCCCGCAGGTTTCGAATCCTTCCTGTCATCTTGTCTAATTCTGCATAGTCTATTAATTTCGCCTCCCATTCCTTTTTTGTCGGTAACTTTTCTTGTTTCTATTTCTGTGCCAATAGTATTCTTGCTACCGTTATTGCATATAAAAACAGATTATTATCCTGTCTATTAATATCCTCCCCTACAATGCCAAATAGAAATGCTTCTGGTTTTTTTTAATAAATGTATATTTCAACATCCTTTTCATCTCATTATTTATCATTTCCCAGAAGCTTTTCGCTTTCTTACATTCCCTGCTTTTAGTAAGGTCTTTGGGGTGCAGACTTACCGTTCTGTTACAGTATTACACTGAACAGAGGTGGCAATTGAGGGTGATTGTAAAAACAGTGCCTCTGAGCGTGCACAGAGCGTTTTACCCTCTCTGAAGGCTTCCCTCCTCCTTCTCGTCATTAGGCTTTTAAAAAAAAAATCATTCCTAGTCCATTTTTCCTCCAGAGGAGTTGGGGGGGGGGGCTTGTATCCAATGCTAGTCCTACTCGGAATAGACTGACCAAAGTTACTAGACAAGGATAACTTAGGTCCATTCAGTTGGAAGCAGTAATGTTCCTAAATACCAGTCGCTGGAAACCACAGGAAGGGAGAGTGGTTTGGCATTGGAATCATGCTTTTGAGCATCCCATAATGTCCACTGTGAGAACAGGATGCTGCCCTGTTGGCTTGATCCAGCAGGCTGTTGCTTTTTTTCCTGCTTGGGGACTTCCTGGATGCCCGTTATTTTTGTGGTTGTTATCTATATATTTGCCAGTTTTAAAATACCACTTGACTGATGGAAACCTCTCTATAAACGGTTCATATCCAAACTATGCAAAACGTTTACTACAAAGTGCCAATGCAGATCTAAAGCTCAAGAAGAAACGGGCACAAAATCTATCTGCCTACTGATAAATTTATCAGCCAGCAGTTTTAAAACAGAGACAACCAATGACATATTAAGCAAATTATTTGTTCCATATTGAGTCTTGGCCAAGCCTACCTGGCAGGGCTGTTGCTAGGATTAAATGAGGAATGCCAGAGAGAAACATTGAGCAGCTTGGAGGAAAATGCAATAAATAAAACAAACAAACAAAGGTTAAAATGACATGGCAGGATGTTGTTGTTGTTGTTTAGTCGTTTAGTCGTGTCCGACTCTTCGTGACCCCCTGGACCAGAGCATGCCAGGCACTCCTGTCTTCCACTGCCTCCCGCAGTTTGGTCAAACTCATGCTGGTAGCTTCGAGAACACTGTCCAACCATCTCGTCCTCTGTCGTCCCCTTCTCCTCTTTCCCAACATCAGGGTCTTTTCCAGGGAGTCTTCGCTTCTCATGAGGTGGCCAAAGTATTGGAGCCTCAGCTTCAGGATCTGTCCTTCCAGTGAGCACTCAGGGCTGATTTCCTTAAGAATGGATACGTTTGATCTTCTTGCAGTCCATGGGACTCTCAAGAGTCTCCTCCAGCACCATAATTCAAAAGCATCAATTCTTCGGTGATCAGCCTTCTTTATGGTCCAGCTCTCACTTCCATACATCACTACTGGGAAAACCATGGCTTTAACTATACAACAAACTATACTTTGTTGGCAAGGTGATGTCTCTGCTTTTTAAGATGCTCTCTAGGTTTGTCATTGCTTTCCTCCCAAGAAGCAGGCGTCTTTTAATTTTGTGACTGCTGTCACCATCTTCAGTGATCACGGAGCCCAAGAAAGTAAAATCTCTCACTGCCTCCATTTCTTCCCCTTCTATTTGCCAGGATGTGATATGACCAGTGGCCATGATCTTCGTTTTTTTGATGTTGAGCTTCAGACCATATTTTGCGCTCTCCTCTTTCACCCTCATTAAAAGGTTCTTTGATTCCTCCTCACTTTCTTCCATCAATGTTGTGTCATCGGCATATCTGAGGTTGTTGATATTTCTTCCGGCAATCTTAATTCTGGCTTGGGATTCATCCAGCCCAGCCTTCCGCATGTTAAATTCTACCTATAAGTTAAATAAGCAGGGAGACAATATACAGGACATGGCAGGATAAGGGACCCAAATTTATCCGGCAAGGCTCTTCCTTTGCTTCTGGAATCGGGAAATTCGAGACGGTCCCTTCTCCTGGAAGGGGGCAGGAGTGGAAAGGAGGCGCTGACGCATGCGCAGACAGTGGTGATGCGATTGCCTTTGCCCAGGACCTGGTGGCGAGTTCGAGTTCTGCCAGAGACAGATCGAGCTGCTGCAGCCGCCGGGATGTCGGGGCTACGCGGGCAGAGCCGTGGGGTGCGCTCGGTGCTGGGCACCATGGAGTTCGGGCGCAGGGTAGACGCGGCGGCCAGCGGGGCCATGCTGCGCGCGTTCCTGGCCCGTGGGCACTGCGAGGTGGATACCGCGCATATGTACGCGGGGGGCGAGTCAGAGCGGATCCTGGGCGCCTGGCTGGCGGCTGAACCCAAAGCTGCGGCGGCAGGTAGGTAGGGCTGCTCTATACGTTGTCGAGCCCAGCTGGCCGGCAACGGTTCCTCTGAGCGCATGCAGAGTGCCTCGCACGCATTGACACTTGGCGCGAACTCTCAGCGGAGCTTCATCAGGATTCGAATCGAGTTCCGTTTTGCAGGCGCGCCTATAGGAGTCCTGGCTGGAAGGGGAGAGCGTCTATCTTGCATCATACAATTCAATTCCCACGGGCATCTCAGGGTTGGGCTGGGACTGCAACGTGCCTGAAACCCTGGAGAGCTGCTGCCGGTCAGTGTAGACGTAACTGGGCTCGGTGGACCAGTGGTCTGGCTCTGTTTGACAGCTTCCTATGACACGCTGAGGCTGGGGGGGGGGGGGTTTGCGGGTCTGCTGCCTAGACCAGCCTGCAAAACAGCAGCAACAACAGAGCAACTGTGCATTTGAGCATGCACCGAGTGCATTTCTCCTATCTCCCCACCCTTTCCATGCAGTCAAAACTGATCCAATTCCACCCCACCCCCATTTTAAACCCATGCTCAACTGTCCTCATTCTTTGTCTTTCTTTGATAGCTTGGCCTTTCATTTTCTTAATTTTCATCGGTTGTTCCAGCAACATCTGGAAGGCCAGAGACATTGAAACATGGATTCCCCATCTCTGGGTGCAGCCTTGCCCACTGAAGCTCAAAAATGGACCAGTTGCTACCCCCACACCAGATTCTTAATTGGGTTCCTCCACCAGCCAGGCCCATTAGCAACATGATCCCTGCATCTTTTGGTCTCTCTCTGCTCTTAAATTTATTGCCTCAGAGGGTTGATAATCTGGTTAGTCAACAACTCAAAGAGCTAGAAATCAATCAAAAGGGCTGTCAGCACCTTTAAAACCCTTGCCTTTATTCCAGTGGTCAAAAGTCTCCTGGGAAGTTTGCAAAGATCCCTGATTATACTGAAAGCCTTCCCACCTAATCTGAAGGCCAGTGGAAGTTGCTAAGCAGCTTGAGAAGGGAAAGGAAGTTTGAACATAGAATCATAGAAGCTGGAAGGGATCCTGAGGGACATCTAGTCCAAACCCCCTTCAATGCCAGCATCTCAACTAAAGCATCCATGGCAGATGTTTCTTCTTTCCCAGGCTAAACGTTCCCAGCTCCCTCAAGTCTATCTGCCTGCCTTGTTAATATTTGTTTGCTCCTCATCCTGGTGTTGGGAGTTCCTCTTTACAGAATGCAGTCAGAGTTCCTTTCCTTCCCTGATCATACCTTCTTTGGCGACCACTCATAGCCTAGTAAGATTGTCTTCCATGAACACGGTTTTAAAAGTGAGTCTGTAAGCGACTGCGGAGGCCAATTCTGGATCCACACATCCTTCCACAGTGGAGACATTGGTTCCTGGGTGGGAGCTGATCACAGTGAGGGTTTGCCAAGCATGCCTTCCTCTTAGCACGTTTCTCCCTTGCGTCCTGAGTTCGAGTGTCTTCAAAGCCCACGACACCTTTGGTAAAGGCTGTTCTCCAACTGGAGCGCTTGCAGGCCAGTGTTTCCCAGTTGTCAGAGTTTATACTACTTTTTTTTAGATTTGCCTTGAGACAGTCTTTAAACCTCTTTTGTTGACCACCGGCATTACGCTTTCCATTGAGTAGTTGCTTTGGAAGACCATAATCAGGCATCCGCACCACATGAATAGTCTAACAAAGTTGATGTTGAAGAATCAATTGCTTTGATACTGGTGATCTTTGCTTCTCCCAGGACACTGGCATTAGTTTGCCTGTCTTCCCAAGTGAGGTGTAAAAATTTTCGGAGACACCGTTGATGGAATCTTTCAAGGAGTTGGAGATGGCGTTTATAAGTGGTCCATGTTTCACAAAAGGGCTGGGTTTGTGTTGGGTTTTTGGAAGATGCCAGTGTGTGAATTTGTTTTATGTGTGTAGATCAGTGCCTGCTGACCCAACGCACAGTCTTTGCAGTAAGGCTCTACAGTGGTTCCTCGGGTTAAGAACTTAATTCGTTCTGGAGGTCTGTTCTTAACCTGAAACTGTTCTTAACCTGAAGCACCATTTTAGCTAAGGGGGCCTCCTGCTGCCACCACGGTGCAAATTCTGTTCTCATCCTGAAGCAAAGTTCTTAACCCGAGGTACTATTTCTGGGTTAGCAGAGTCTGTAACCTGAAGTGTCTGTAACCTGAAGCGTCTGTAACCCAAGGTACTACTGTACTTCCCTGATCTAGTCCTTTCTTCCCCACCAGTCAAGGTAGCCACCAAGGCAAATCCATTGGAGGGCAATACTCTGAAGGCTGATGGCGTTCGCTCCCAACTGGAGACATCCCTCCAGAGGCTGCAGGCGAAGTGTGTTGACCTCTTCTACCTCCATATGCCTGACCACACGACCCCCCTGGAAGAGACGCTGAAGGCCTGCAATGAGCTACACAGAGAGGTGCAAAAACTGGGGTTTTCGGGGGGGGAAGCTGATTCTCATGACTGGGCGGCTCATTTGGGCCTCCCAGTCGGTGTTTGATGTGCTGCTTTTGTATCCCCCTAACCTTCTAAAAGGGAAGTGGGTGGCGCTGTGGGTTAAACAACAGAGCCTAGGACTTGCCGATCAGAAGGTCGCCGGTTCGAATCCCTGCGACGGGGGGAGCTCCCGTTGCTCGGTCCCTGCTCCTGCCCACCTAGCAGTTCGAAAGCACGTCAAAGTGCTAGTAGATAAATAGGTACTGCTCCGACAGGAAGGTAAACGGTGTTTCCGTGCTCTGCTCTGGTTCGCCAGAAGCGGCTTAGTCATGCTGGCCACATGACCCGGAAGCTGTACGCCGGCTCCCTCGGCCAATAAAGCGAGATGAGCGCCGCAACCCCAGAGTCGTCCACAACTGGACCTAATGGTCAGGGGTCCATTTACCTTTTCCTTCTAAACAAATCGAGGCGCCTTCCAGTCCCCGAGTTAAAATAACACACATGCAGGGCTTGCAATATTCCACACTGGTGTCCAGAATAGAGGGGTGCAAAGGTCACGAGTTCCGTTCCAGCCGGCGTTCATTCAGCACAATCCACCGTGCTTCCTTTCTGCTGCAGTTCGCCTTCTGCCAAATACAAACCTTGTTTGTCTCGCTCTTGTCTGCTATCTGAACTAAAGTTGCATCGCTGTTTAAGTCACTTACATTTGCTCTGACGTCAAGAAAACACCCAAACAGTGGGGGGGACGACCATTAATTAGGTTTTATTTATTTATTTATTTTCATTTTCATTCCACCTTTTTTCATCCCAAGCAGCTCTGGGTGGCGTACATTATGACCACAGCTTATGCACATTTAGCTTGTGCGCATTGAGTTTTATTTGCATGGCAAAAATAAAATAAAATAAAATAAAATAAAATAAAAGGGTCAGAAAGAGGATGGTGTACCAGGAAAAATGAGTTTAGTGATCCTATACGGTATTGAAATAAATGGGTTTTGACTTCACATGATTTTGGCTTTAGGTGCAATTCCTGGAATGTAACCCCCGTGCAGCTTGTGGGCCTACTGTACATGGTTCTTACCTGCCCTCCTAATTAATTTAATTTAAGCCAATCCAATCCAATTTAGGCGAGGCTAAGAGGCAGTGACTGGTCTCCCACAGTCATCCATTCATGGCCAAGAGGGTATTTGAACCCTGGTCTCCCATGTCCCTAGTCCTCATTTAACCACCAGATCCTTTGGTCTGATCCAGAACCCAGCCTCCTCTTCTGGTTGTAAGACTGTCTGTGAACATAGAGCTAAAAATAAAGGGGCTTATTTGTTTTTTTTCCCTTCCAACAGGGGAAGTTTAAGGAACTGGGTCTCTCCAACTATGCCTCGTGGCAGGTGGCGGAAATCTATGGCATCTGCAAGGCCAACAACTGGGTGTTGCCAACAGTGTACCAGGTGAGAGCTGGGTGGACGAATGGAGGTCTTCTCCCCAAGGTCAGGGCTGGGCAACCTGTGGCCCCTCCAGACATGTCTGGACTCTCAGCTTACATCACTCTTGACCATTGACCAAGCTGGTAATGGTTTAAGTCTGTGTATTAGAATCATAGGATTGTAGCATTGGAAAGTCCTGCAATGAGTCTACAAAGCCCAGCTCAGTCACTGAGACCACCGGCAGGAGTGTTGCTGGTTTTTCTTTTTAATGTTTGATATTGCATTGTGTTTCTATTATTTGACAAGAAACCAAGCCTTGATTGGCCCAGTCCTGTGGAATTCTCTGCCAGCCAGTGCCTTCTGTGCCAGCCTTTAAATACATGCTGAAAATGTATTTGTTCTGCAAGGCTTACGCAGGTAGTTTGGAATACATATTTCCATAATAGCTACTTTCCAATGGTTTTTATTGGATAAACACCAACTGCTGGAAACTGAAGGAGGGGAGAGGGCTCTTGGGCTTGAAACTCGCTTGCAGATGTCCCATTGGTGCAGCATAAATCATGTTGATGATTTATTAGATTTCTATTCTGCCCTTCATCCAAGGCTCATAGGGCAGTTTACAGTATGTATGAAAGCACAAAAATCCACAACATAATAGGAAACAGAACAAACTCTCTCTCTCCCTTCCCTTCTCCCAATGTCAATCGGCAGGGAGTTCCAAAGGTGCCGCCACAATAAATGACCAGTTTCTTACAAATGCAGAACGGATGTTTGATGGCACCTGTAGTAGTGGCAGTTCCCTCGGTCAGTGGGCAGAAGGGATTTTGCAACACAGCAGTCTGCTCCAAGGTTTCTTTATGAATTTTGTTTTTTACTGTCTTTTCCCCAAAGGGCATGTACAACGCTACGACGCGCCAAGTGGAGACCGAATTGCTGCCATGCCTTAGACATTTTGGGATTCGATTCTACGCATATAATCCGCTGGCTGGTACGGGTCTGGCAAGGAATGCCAGGGAATGGGGTGGTTTCAGTGGCAGGGCTGCAAAACTTTAGGCACCAGGCGAAAATGTTTCTCTTCAATCAGGCTGATTAACAATCTATGGTTTTTAAATGTGTGGGGTATTTTTTGCGGGTATTGGTCTCGTTTTTGTTTTGTGTTCTCATTTTGTACTTTTTCTGTTGTGAACTGCCTTGGGATCTTTGCACAAAATATGCATATTTATTAATTGTTGTTGCTGTTTTATGGGCAGAATGACAGACAGAAATCCAAAGAGGTGCTGGAGTTTTATCAGTGGGGTGAGAATGGAGTGGATTGACCTAAGTGAGGCACCTTCGCTTATAAGGTTCGAGTCCCTAACGTCTGGGCATTCACTTTCACCTCTTGCAGGAGGGCTCCTGACTGGGAGGTACAAGTACGAAGACAAAGACTCGAACCAGCAGCCAGCTAGCAGGTTTTTCGGCAACGACTGGGCCAAAATCTACAGGGACAGGTGGGTCTAAAGATGGCAAAAGGGGTTTGAATCTTGAAGGCAGGGGATGACTCAATTCTGTTGATGTAGGAAGAGGCTAGCTTCTTGAACACAGGGGCAAGAAATTAAACTGCTAATGCTGGGAAGTAGTTCTTGTTTTTTTGGAGGAAAGGGATCAGAGCAATAAATACGGGGTTAAAGGTAAAGGGACCCCTGACCGTTAGGTCCAGTCGCGGACAACTCTAGGGTTGCAGCGCTCATCTCGCTTTATTGGCTGAGGGAGCTGGCGTACAGCTTCCGGGTCATGTGGCCAGCATGACTAAGCCGCTTCTGGCGAGCCAGAGCAGCGCACGGAAACGCCGTTTAGCTTCCTGCCAGAGTGGTACCTATTTCTCTACTTGCACTTTGATGTGCTTTTGAACTGCTAGGTTGGCAGGAGCAGGGACCAAGCAACGGGAGCTCACCCCATCGCGGGGATTTGAACCGCCAACCTTCCGATCGGCAAGTCCTAGGCTCTGTGATGTAACCCACAGCGCCACCCGCGTCCCTAATACGGGGTTAGGGGAGTGATTTTGTTAGCCATGGCACTAAATGGAACCTCTAGGCGCAGTGGCAGTCTACCTCTGAACACCAGGTGCTGCATTCGCATCCTGCGTGTGGACCAGATGGCCTGATACAATTGTATCTGCCATCTATTACTGCCATTTTGCTTTGTTTATTATGTAAGATTCATTCAGATATATAGGTATACATATAAACATGCAGAATGTAAATGAACTTAATTTTTTTTAAACAACAACAACTCTGCAGGTATTGGAAAAAGCATCATTTCCAGGGGGTGGACTTGGTCGAGAAAGCCCTCCATGAGGCGTATGGCTCAGACACACCCAGCTTGACTTCAGCCGCCCTGCGCTGGATCTATCATCACTCAAAGCTGCAGGTAATGGTGAACTTTTCTGCCAGCCCGGTATGGTATGGGGAAGAAGTTTGTGTGTGTGTGTCTGAGGCCAGGTCTAAACTGTTCTACAGTGGTACCTCGGGTTACAGACGTTTCAGGTTACAGACTCCGCTAACCCAGAAATAGTACCTTGGGTTAAGAACTTTGCTTCAGGATGAGAACAGAAATCGAGCAGCGGCAGCAGGAGGCCCCATTAGCTAAAGTGGTACCTCAGGTTAAGAACAGTTTCTGGTTAAGAACGGACCTCCAGAACGAATTAAGTTCTCAACCCGAGGTACCACTGTATTCCCAAAACAGAATCAATAAATGACTTCTGGTAGGTCTAATATTCTGGATGTGACATATGCTACTTATATCCCCTGCTCTCAATTTTTTATCCTCACAACCACCCTGCAAGATGCATCAAGGGGAAACCCTTTTTTAAAAATATTATTATTATTATTATTATTATTATTATTATTATTATTATTATTATTATTATTATTATTATTATTATTTTCATACCCCACCCATCTGGCTGGGTTTCCCCAGTCACTCTGAGCGGCTTCCAACAAAAGATTAAAAATACATTAAAACATCAGTCATTAAAAACTTCCCTAAACAGGGCTGTTCGACTTCTGAGGCGCGTTTGAAAACACAATCAATTACTTCTGGGTTTTCGGGGTTCGAAAACTGAAACGTTCAGCTTCCGAGACGCTTGAAAACCGAGGTGCCACTGTATACCCCAAATGAGGTGTCCTTTTGTCACATAAAAAATCCAAAACGTTCTTTTAATTTTGCTGTCAGCTTTGGCCTTCCTCGTAAGCCGAGTCTTCCAATGTTCACCTTTCCCTCTTCTTGCTCTTTCCCCCCCTAGGCTGACCTTGGCGATGCTGTGATCATTGGGATGTCCACCATGGATCAGTTGCAGGAGAATCTCAAGTGCAGTGAGCAGGGTCCCCTCCTGCCCGGCGTGGTCGAGGCCTTTGAGAGAGCTTGGCATCTCACAGCCCACGACTGCCCCAACTACTTCCGCTGAAGGCTTTTGCAGTTTCCAGGATAACCGAGAGCACCCATCAGAGACCCCCACCCCTTTGGACTCTCGTTTTGCCACAAACACCCTCTTCTGCTTCAGAAGTTCCTTCCTTTCCCTTGGAATAAACCCAAGCCAACACCTCCGTGGCCTTAGATCAAGAAAGCACTTTTCCCTGGCAAGATTTCTGCAACACTTTCTGGGTCCCTGAAAGTGGCTTTCATCCTTCAAAATAAAAATATTGGTTGCACCTTCTAGCTCTCTTCTCTGCTCCCCACCTCACAGAAGTACAGCGGTACCTCGGGTTAAGTACTTAATTCATTCCGGAGGCCCGTACTTAACCTGAAAGTGTTCTTAACCTGAAGCACCACTTAGCTAATGGGGCCTCCTGCTGCTGCTGCACCGCCAGAACACAATTTCTGTTCTCAACCTGAAGCAAAGTTCTTAACCCGAGGTACTATTTCTGGGTTAGTGGAGTATGTAACCTGAAGCGTATGTAACCTGAGGTACCACTGTAATGCATGTCAAGTAGATGCTTCTAACACTTTGGAACTCCCTGCCTGTTGATAACAGGCAGGTATCTTCGCTATACCTTTTGGTGCCTGCTAAAACCATTTTTGCTTAGACAAGGCTACCCAGATGCTGTGAGCCTTAGTCTGTGTTTAATAAGAGACTTCCAAAAAGTTAAAATAATAGTTTCTCTGGGTCTTGCTTTAACAATCCAGTGGTATATAAATTTTATTAAATCAATACAGTGGTACCTCAGGTTAAGAACTTAATTCGTTGTGGAGGTCCGTTCTTAACCTGAGGTACCACTTTAGCTAATGGAGCCTCTAGCTGCTGCCGCTGCGCGATTTCTGTTCTCTTCCTGAAGCAAAGTTCTTAACCTGAGGTACTATTTCTGGGTTAGCGGAGTCTGTAACCTGAAGTGTCTGTAACCCGAGGTACCACTGTAAAATAAACGCTCTACCCCTGAGCTGAGGCCCTTTCCTATAAAGAAACTGGTGGTGGTTCTGTCAGAATAATTTCTTAACCGGCAATGTTTTGCAAAGGTTTGGTGGGCTGCGTAGCAATCCCTACAGGCCAAGCCCCTCCCACCAGTGCTTTATCTGATCCTTCAGCCAAATCTATATAATGCTGCCCAGGGGTGAGGTAGTAGCTGCTCTCTTTATCATTTGATGTTCTGAGCAGAGACAGCGACAATATTTTGGAACACATGGAACTACGTGGGGAAGGGGGAGAGCAGTGGAGGTTGGAGAAAGATGTAGGGTTTTTTAAGTGCAACTCATCCTGGCAAAGCTGCTGACCTCATTTTAGGATTGCCTGCACTCCCTTGCAGTGGGTCTAGGAGTGGGTGGTGCCACTGAGCCTCTTGTGCTTGCTGATCAGGTTGGTGGTTCGAATCCCCGCAATGGGCTAAGCTCCCGTTGCTCTGTCCCAGCTCCTGCCAACCTAGCAGCTCGAAAGCACACCAGTGCAAGTAGATAAATAGGTGCCACTGCAGCGGGAAGGTAAACGACATTTCCGTGCGCTCTGGTTTCCGTCATGGTGTTTCTGTAGCGCCAGAAGCGGTTTAGTTCTGCTGGCCACATTAACCAGAAACACTGTCCAGGGGTCCTTTACCGTTCACCTTTGCAGTGGGTCTCCAGAGTTTCAGACAGGAGATATTTCCAACCTTGGAATCAGCAGAGATTGAACCCCAGAACTTTCTGTGTGTAAAAGCAGGTAATAACAATAACAATAACAATAATTTATTATTTATACCCCACCCATCTGGCTGGGTTTCCCCAGCCACTCTGGGTGGCTTCCAACAGAATATTAAAATACAATAATCTATACATGTTTGATGTAGTACAGTATTTCAATATTTTTTTTGGAAGCCGCCCAGAGTGGCTGGGGAAGCCCAGCCAGATGGGCGGGGTATAAGTAATAAATTATTATTATTATTACTATTATTAAACATTAAAAGCTTTCCTAAACAGGGCTGCCTTCATGGTATTCTACCATGGAGCTGAAGTCCTTCCCCTCCCAAGTAAAAGCATGAGGCCTAGGACCCTCGTACCTACGGGACCGCCTCTCCTGGTATGTCCCACAGAGGAACTTACGGTCTTCAAACAAAAACATCTTGAAGGTCCCAGGCCACAGAGAGGTTAGGCTGGCCTCAACCAGAGCCAGGGCTTCTTCGGCTGTGGCCCCGATCTGGTGGACCGCTCTGTCACAAGAGACTAGGGCCCTGCGGGACTTGACATCTTTCCACAGGGCCTGCAAGACGGAGCTGTTCTGCCAGGCCTTTGGTCGGGGTTCAGCCTGACTCCCTCTTCCCTTTCATAAGAACTTGCATGAAAGTTGCCTCCCAATTTTTCTCACAGGCCCATACAAGTTCAGCACAAACAGTTGGGCCTGGTGAGCATTTTAGATCCCCAACCCTAATCTGCGGGTTGCCATCTGATTGGATTTTATTCTGATCCTGATCTGATTTGAGGATGTATTTTAATTGATGGCCTGATTTTATGTTAATGTGTTATATATTTGATGTTAGCCGCTCTGAGCTCGGCTTCGGCTGGGGAGGGTAGGATATAAATAAAATTTTATTATTATTATTATTATTATTATTATTATTATTATTATTATTATTCTGCATGCCAAGGAGTTGCTCTGCTAAGCTATGCGCACAGCTTGGATTTATCCAAATTGGGGGTTTTAAATGGTGTGTAAAGGAAACAGACCAAAACTTTAAAAGTCCTTCATACAGGTTTATATCTATATATAAAAATATGATAAATAAAGTCCTTAGGTGAGCAGTTTAGTCCTATAGGAACAATCCTGCTCCTGCCTAGTTGTCATCCTCATCACAGTTATCCTTTTCCTCCTCCTCTTCCATCCCTTCTGCGACGTCCTCTCCCTCTTCGGCCAGCAGCTCAAAGTCTCCCGTCTCGGCATTCCACACACTCCTGATCGTCACCTTGAATTCTGCCATCGTGTACCCAAAGAGTTTCTGAAACAAAAGAGAAAAGTGATCGCCGTGCCCAGTGTCCTCAGCCACAGCTATTTATGCCAAGAAACAAAACACACAAAACTGCCTTCTCTTTGTACCTAAATCTGTATCTTATTCGCCTAGAACAAGAGCTACATTTCCTGTAGTTGAGGGTGGGCTTCTTCTCTGGGCAGTTTCCCAGGCTTCCGCTTCTGGGACTCTACCCAAACAATGAGGTCTAGCAACTTGAAACAAGTATGACGTGGTTCTGAAGTGAGCCAGTCTTCCTCTCCATGAGAAAAGACAGAAGTGGGAGGAGACTAGACAGTGGAAGTAAAGGCAAAGGAACCCCTGACCATTAGGTTCAGTCGTGACCAACTCTGGGGTTGCGGCACTCATCTCGCTTTATTGGCCGAGGGAGCCGGTGTACAGCTTCCAGGTCATGTGGCCAGCATGACTAAGCCGCTTCTGGCGAACCAGAGCAGCACACGGAAACGCCATTTACCTTCCCACTGGAGCGGTACCTATTTATCTACTTGCACTTTGACGTGCTTTTGAACTGCTAGGTTGGCAGGAGCAGGGACCGAGCAACGGGAGCTCACCCCGTCACAGGGATTCGAACTGCCGACCTTCTGATCAGTAAGTCCTAGGCTTTGTGGTTTAACCCACAGCGCCACCCACGTCCCAGACAGCAGAAGAGGTAGCAGTATTTATTATATTTACAGCCCAACTTTTTCTCCACGGGGCTCAGGGGGCATGATGTCAGGAAAAAGCAGCAATGCTAGAGCGAGCTGCAGGTGTCTGGAATGCAAAACAGGATGTTGATGTTTGGGACTGTACTACTGGAACAAAGGAGCAGTCTATTCACTGTTCTGAGCACTGGATGTTAGCTCAGAGTGTCATCTGACCTGTACTGGAAGTACAGGGGTGGAGTTTCTCTCCCTACTGTTGGAGACTGGAGAGTGCAGACACGTTTCTCTGTACTGCTGCAATGACAGAAATAAAGACATGTAAATAGATTTCTGTCTGTCTCTTTCCCCCCTCCCTGAGGGAAAGCAGGGAGGAGGGAGGAGTAGTGTGTCCCTCTCACGCTGAGTGGGATCGCTGATAGTGACCTTGCCTGTATCCTGCCGGGAGACGCAGACGGGAGGTCAACAGGATCTCAAGCCTAGTGCCTGGAGAATTGGCCAGTTCCCTCTGACTGAGGCTGAGAATCCGACACATACATGGTTCTCCCTCTGCCCTTGTGTAATCTCCACAACAAACTTGTGAGGGAGGGTTAGGCTGAGAGAAGACAGTGATTGGCCCATGGTCACCTCCGTTATGCTTCATGGCCAAGTGGGGATTCGAACCCTGATCTCCCAGTTCCTAGTCCAACGCTCTAACCCAGTGTTTCTCAAACCTGGGTCCCTGGCTGTTGTTGGACTACAACTCCCATCACCCCCAACTATCAGGGATGATGGGAATTGTAGCCCAACTGCAGAAGTTTGAGGAAACACTGCTCTAACCACTACACCGTGCTGTCTCTCGCAGTAAAACACCAAAGTCCATGGGGATGAGATTCATTGACTCCAAGCTTCGACGCATCGACCTGTAAGGAAGACGCCTTGCACAGCAGCAATCAAAGACACACCCCCCCCCCAGGCCTTGGAGATCCCTCAGTTGAGGGATCCACCCCGTGTTCTTTGCCACTTGCTCACCAGGATACGTGCTTGTTCCGGGGTCAGGATGCTCCCCTCTTTGCAGACCTCGTAATCCGAGATTAAGGTCACCACTCCTGCAAACAAGAGAGGAAGATTAGGAGGGGAAGTGGCCAGAGGGAATTGGCTTATAGAAGTCACTTGGCCCATAACCTGGCCATGCTGGCTGGAGCTCAGGAAGCATTGCTGGGTTCCAGAAATGGGTGGAAGGCTGGCAGAGGATGTGGAGGAAAGGATTTTTTTTTTTGCTTCCTTGCAGAGAAGGTGTTCAGAGCTTTCGGCAGCTGCATAGCTGCCAACCTTCCCTTTTTTGGTGGAAAATACCCTTATTCCAGCGCCGTTTCCCGCTGCTATCCCGGATTGTTAGGTATCCCGCAGACTGTCCCCGGGACAGGTGAGGCTGCTGATCCCTTATTTTTGAGGCTCCCCGGGACAGGTGAAGCTGCTGATCCCTTATTTTCGCGGCTGCTGATCCCTTATTTTCGCAGCTGCTGATCCCTTATTTTCGCGGCTGCTGATCCCTTATTTTCAAATCTGAAAGTTGACAGCTATGCAACTGACAAAGTTTCTATCAGCACAAGCTATCTGGGAAGAGGCCACCTCCCTCCCAGCTTGAAAGACAAGAGGAAGGCATGAGTGTCTGCTGAAGAGGGGGCAGAATTGACCCTCTGCATATGATCAGGAGACCCCCACACACCAGGACTTTCGGTTGGATCTATGACGAACCAATATATCGTCTGCTAGCAGACATAACTCTGCGGTGAAGAGAGGAAGTTAGAAGATAAATCTGACCACCTAACTCCCTTGTGGGCAGGGGGGGGGGGGTCAAAGGGCACAGCCTCAGATGTCCTGAAGAAGACATTCATCACTGTACTGGGGGAAAGACATCTCTTTGGGGAGGTGATAAGCTTCTAGAGCAGGGTTTCCCAAACTTGGGTCCCAAACTGTTCTTGGACTACAACTCCCATCATCCCTAGCTAACCAGGACCAGTGGTCAGGGATGATGGGAATTGTAGCCGCAAAACAGTTGGAGACCCAAGTTTGGGAAACCCTGTTCTAGAGCAAGAGAATATTATTGGCTCGGGCACTGAATAACTGCTCTTAAAATAGATTTTAAAGTTCGTACCTTTCATCTTAATTATTATTATTAGGACTGCAAAGGAAGAAATAAATTGGATTCTCTATTTGTCAATGAAACAACACAGAAGGAAAAGGCTGTGGGCAGTTAAAAGCAGTAACAGGTAACAGGGCTTTTTAAAGAAGCTTCAATTTATTGCCTAGAAAGATTTTAAAAAACCAGACGGGAGCTCGGAATTGCTTATAATTTACTTTCTTACGTTGTTGTGTAAATCCTCGTTTCCCTGTGCTGAGCTGATGGAAAACGAACGTGGGAATTTTTCACTGTCATGATGCAGGGAAGTGCGGACGGCCAAATAAATCATGCTAACGCGAAAGGAGACTCACATACATAGTGTTTTTCTCTTGGGTCCACATTAATGCACGGCTAAGCTATTTCCAATAGTGTGCGCATAAGAATGTAAAAAAAGCTTGCTGGATCAGAGTAGCACCCCATCCAGTCTAGGCTCTGATTCTCACAGTGGCCAACCAGGAGCCCATTAGGGGAAACCAGCAAGCAGGATTCGAACACATGTGCACCCTCTGTTCCTCCATGAATGTGTCTCATCCTCTTTTAAAGCCATCCAAGTTGGTGGCCATCACTGCCTCCTGTGGAAAGGAGTTCCACGGGTTAACTCCGGGACACATCACCCACCTTTTTTCAGCGCCGTCGGGAGTCCCAGCTGCCGCAGCTGTGGCTCCATGGAGTGGGGAAACTGTTCTAAGGGCCCCATATCCAGATTGACGGTGAAGGTTGCTTTGTTCCCGGCTCGGGCGAAGTCGTTCTCTTTAAACTGAGAGAACCACCTGGGGAAGGGAAGGAAGCAACAAATCTATTAAGCTTAGCTGTTTGCAAAACCTTGGAATCTGGATTTAATATTTATACGCTGCTTTTCTAAGGAAAGAACACTCAAAGCGGCTTACAATACAAAAACAACAACTGGCAAACAAAATGGAAAACATAAGAGCCAAAATGGAAAACATAAGAGCCAGTGTGGTGTAGTGGTTAAGAGCAGTAGATTCGTAATCTGGGGAACCGGGTTCGCGTCTCCGCTCCTCCACATGCAGCTGCTGGGTGACCTTGGGCTAGTCACACTTCTCTGAAGTCTCTCAGCCCCACTCACCTCACAGAGAGTTTGTTGTGGGGGAGGAAGGGAAAGGAGAATGTTAGCTGCTTTGAGACTCCTTCGGGTACTGATAAAGCGGGATATCAAATCCAAACTCTTCTTCAATTACATACAGTCATACCTCATGTTGCGTCCGCTTCAGGTTGCAGACTGCCGAAACCCGGAAGTATCAGAACAGGTTACTTCCGGGTTTCGGCATTCGCGCATGCGCGCTGAATTGCAACCCGCGCGTGCGCAGACGGGGTTGCGAAAGTGCATCCCGCACGGATCACGTTCACAACCCGAGCGTCCACTGTATTCCATATTACGGTATCAAGAATTATGACATATTCCAGCTTCCTGTTGGCCCCGCAGAGGACCTTAAGGTCCATGAATAACCATAGTTTAGAGGTCCCGGGCCCTAAGGAAGTCAGACTATCCTCCACCAGGGCCAGGGACTTTTCAGTGATGGCTCCGACCTGGTGGAATGCTCTGTCCCATGAGACTAGGGCCCTTCAGGATTTACCTCCTTCCGTCTGGCCTGTAAGACAGAGCTATTCCGCCTGGCCTTTAATTTGAATTCAGCCTCATCTTTTATTTCCCTTCTCTTCCCTCGCCCGCCCCTTTTATGAAGATTACCCGCTCTGAGACCCCACAGCTAATTCTCCCCTGGCCTCCTCGCTGGCCCAAGTAGGACCAATTCAGCCAGCTAGCCCTGGGGATTATAGATGGATTTCCCCTAAATTGATTTCTGAACTTTGAATTTTATTGTTATTCATGTTTTTATACTGTATTTTATGCTGCTTTTACAATTAAGTGTTTTAAATTTGTTGTTAGCCGTCCCGAGCCCAGTTTTTGAACCGGGAAGGGCGGGGTATTCTATCTATCTATCTATCCTGAGTCTTCCAATGTTCACAAGCAAGATGTTATCCCCTAACGTTATAGCGACAGAAGCGACTCGGAAAGGCTTACTCTGCAACTTCCTCTTTGGTGCGATTGGTGAAGAGAAGCCCGACCTCTCCCCGCAGATGCTTACTGACCTGAAAAACGAAAGGAGAATGGAGATAATAGGGAAATATTCACTGCGTGCCCCTAATTCGTCACACGCAGAATCTAAGTTGCAGAAGTCATTGGTGAAAGTGTTTACACGCCAGACACCCCACCTGGTGTAAATTATCTTTGTATTCGTCGGCTGGGCTCCGTCCTAAGGCCACCATCATCACTTTGTTTTTCCCGAAGAATATCCTGCAAAAAAGGAAATCAATCGGTCAAATCTACTGCAGGAGGAGACCCCAATATCAAACATTTCACACCAACATGCTCTTACTCAACGAACACTTAGCTAACTCGTTTTGGGAGTATATTTAAGTCAGCAATGCAGACAATAATCCATGGATTAAGTAGATTTAAGGAGCAGATCACTGTGGGATGTGGGAGTCTCTTCTGCAAGTGCCAATGATCTCAAAAGCCTGCTCTGAGTAACTCAGGGCCTTTACTGTGGCTGCCCTTGTTCTGCAAAACAGCATCCTGGTCAAGATATAGTTGGCACTCTCTAGCAGGAATTTCCAGAAATGATTGAATACATTTTTGTTGCAACAAGCTTTCCAAGCTGGATGACTGGATGTCTCTACCATGGGTGACTATTCTGTATTGTATTACCATATTTTTCGCTCTATAGGATGCACTTTTCCCCCTCCATAAATTAAGGGGAAATGTGTGTGCGTCCTATGGAGCGAATGCAGGCTCCTTGGCTTCAGCGATAGCAACGCGAAGCCTCCGAAGCACAGAGGGAGCGCTCCCTCCACGCTCCAGAGGCTTTGCGTTGCCTTCGTTGAAGCCTGGAGAGCGAGAGGGGTTGGTGCGCACCGACCCCTCTTGCTCTCCAGGCTTCAGGGATAGCCGCCTCAAGCCTCCAGAGCACAGCGCGAGGTCCCGCTGCGCTTCAGAGGCTTTGGGTTCCTTTTGCTGAAGCCGGGAGAGCAAGACTCTCCTGGCTTCAGCAGAGAGGGAGAGCTGCGTTGTGGTTAAACTGCTTTTATTCTACATTGTTGATGGTTGTGTAGAAAGTGACTAAGAAATGGATTATGGTAACAATAACAATGATAATAATAACAACAACGATCCCCCCCCACCTCAGAATCATGTCCTTTCCAGGATACTCCATTCCTCCATTATGACAGTTCCCCCACTCTTTTAAACAATTATCTTATGGCTGCTGAGCATGCACAGCCCTCCATTGTTCAGGGGGAGGTTTTCCCTGAAATGTGTTTTTTCTTTCTTTCTAAGTCAATCCAAACAGTTTTGCAAGCAGGTCAGAGAAAGAGTCACGGGCAACCCGACTTCTTCTTTTTACCTGCTGTGCTTCCAGGCATTCCGAATATCCTTCAGTTTGTTGTTTCTCATGTTGGCGATGGAAAAAATAAAGAGATACTTGTATGTGTCCACACATTTCCGCAGCTGGAGGTGAAGAAGTTTAGAAGTCAGAATGTAAGAAGAATATATTCTCTAAACAGAAACAGCCTTCAAGATTCAGAATGAAGGAAGTGACCTTTAACATTTCTGTTTTTGGGGTGAGGTGGTTATGTTATCATTATATTGCTTCTGCCATTTTATATTATGGCCTCATTTTACTTTTTGTGGTTTCTGTTCTAAGACAGGGAGAAAAATAAAAATTCCTTCAAGACTCTGCATTTACGTGACTCTAAATTGCGACATAATCCCAAGCCCTTTTTCCAAAGCAATTTTTCACATGGGATCAGAGTCATAGTTTGCAATGTTGCTTACCTCTTCTATTAAGCTCTGTTTAACTTCTAATCCTTTTTTGGCTGTTTTCGTCAAGGAGACTGGAAGGAAAAAGAAAGAGATTCAGTCTCATATGGTACAGTCCAGCTGGGCAGCCACAGGGAGAGCCTAGTTAAGGCAGTTTCGGGGCAAACCTGGAGTTTGTGCAAACTTGACATTTCACTCAGTGTTATATTTGACTTATTGCTTTACCCTGCAGCAATTGTCGCAGTCATGGTAAATCAGGCTATTATCATTATATATTTATTTATACATTGCATTCTTCCCTGACAGGGACTTAAGGTGGATTGCAGATAGAAATAAGAACAGCTAAAAACGTAGGGGGGTAGGAAACAATAATTAAAGAACAATTAAGCATTAACAGAATTAAAACTATAATACAAACATGCACATTTTGGGTATGGAATGGCAGGACAGAATTTCAAACAAAGATGTGCTCTCCCAAACCCCCATTCCTAGCATGTTCACATTCCTGTCTCAGCAACATCCACGCTTGTTTGGCCATGTCCACAGAATGGAAGATGGCAGGATACTTTGGGGAGCCAGCTTCCAGCACCAGACCCATTGGCAGACCAACTCTGCATCACAAAAGATGTCTGCAAACATGACACAAGGCTGGCAACATCAACTCCGCTGTGTGGGAATCCTTTGCAAAGGACCCACAGTGCCTGAAGACAGGCACTCAGGCTGTGCATCTATAGCAGTGACCATGGGAGGAATGACTGCTGGGAGGAGCGCAGAGAGACGAAATGCCTGGTGCATCTGCAGCAGCACAAGCAGGTGCCTTCATCTACCCCACCTGAAACAAAATACGATTCTCCTGTATCAATCTCTACAGCCACAGCAGGCGCTGTAACTCTCCAGTGGCTCCACCCCCAAAAGCACACTCCTCCACTATCTCCTAAGATAGATGGATCCAAACAACAACACTATAGATCCGTGGTTCCCAAAGTGGGGCACATGCCCCACAGGGGGGCAATTCGAGAATGAGCTACTAACAGTTAATGGCCTTTTAGGCTTCCTCCACGGCTCCCTTGGCCAATAAAGTGAGATGAGCGCCACAACCCCAGTGTCGGTCACGACTGGACCTAATGGTTAGGGGTCCCTTTACCTTTACCACTTGAATAGGAGCTCACTTTCTGAATACAAATGTACCTAGCGTTAAAAACTTAATAGAGATGAGGTGGAGCGGCTGACAGAGTGGTGCAGAGCTAACAACTTGCTCATAAATACAAGGAAGACAAAGGAGCTTGTGGTGGACTTCAGGAGACAGAAGAGCAACGTCCAGCCACTTTTGATTGATGGGGTCTGTGTGGAGAGGGTAACAACATTCAGATTTCTGGGCATTGAATTACAAGAGGATCTGTCCTGGAGTGTCAACACAAGGGGGCTTGTGAAGAAGGCGCAGCAGAGACTGTACTTTTTGAGAATTCTAAGGAAAAACCATCTTCCGCAGAAACTGCTGTTTGCCTTCTATCACTGTGCCATTGAGAGCGTGCTCGCTTAGGGCTTATGTGTGTGGTACGGAAGCTGTATTGCCCAGGACAGGATGGGGTTGTGCAGGGTTGTTAAGGCAGCAGAGAGCATTGTTGGCTAGCCACTATCCACCTTAGAGCAGATTTATGCCACAAGGTGCCATAGGAAGGCACTGGACATAGTAAAAGATCCATCGCATCCTGGTCACTGTCTCTTCGAGCTCTTGCCGTCGGGACAGAGATACAGGACGATGAAGACAAGAATGAGCCGTCTTAAGAACAGCTTCTTCTCCAGAGCGATCTCGGCCCTGAATGGGAAGCCCGGACTTTGAAAGTCATCTAATCTCCCTTGCTGTACTATACTGTATTGTTTAATTAGTGTTTTTATGGAGCAGTCAAGTAATTTCGTTGTCCCCGAAGGGGGCAATGACAATAAAGATATTCTTCTTCTTCTTCTTCTTAATTCGTTCTGGAGGTCCATTCTTAACCTGAAAACGTTCTTAACCTGAGACACCACTTTAGCTAATGGGGCCTCCCACTGCCACCGTCGCGCAATTTCTGTTCTCATCCTGAAGCAAAGTTCTTAACCCGAGGTACTATTTCTGGGTTAGCGGAGTCTGTAACCTGAAGCGTCTGTAACCCGAGGAACCGCTGTAATAATAATTACATGTCATGGGGGGGGGGGTAATCAGGATTTCAGAGATGTTTAGGTGGGGCCTAGCCAAAAAAGGTTTGGAACCACTGCTACAGATAGAACTGTAGAGTTGGAAGGGACCACAACGGTCATCTAGTCCAACCCCTTGCAATGCAGGAATCTTTTGCCCAACATGGGACTCGAACGCACGACCCTGAGACTAAGTTGTCTCATGCTCTACCGACTGAGCTATCCCCTCAGTCTAATCCTAGCCTATTAAAACCATAAAGTCACAACAAAAGCAACATGGCACCAGCCCCCTCATTAAAATAATAAGGGACACTATCACGGCAATACAGTATAGGTATAGCTTCTGTTGTAAACAAAAATTGCCCTTTTCCCTTATGGGGTATCCAAGAGCCCATATAGAGTCCTTACATAGGTTCCCTATTGGTAGGAGAAAATAACAGAGAATAATGAGAAGCAAAGCAGCTAGTAAGCTTGATCTTTATTGATCTGTTGCAACAGGGTGCTCCCCCCACCTGCAGGAGAGAGGAGGAAACCCACAACAATGGCGCAAAAGGCCTTATAAAGACTTTTGAAATTGTCACCCTGTAGATCAAGACCACCCCCAGAAACATCATACATACATCACAGAAGGGGTGTAACCTAAGACCACCCCCCAGATACCTGTTTAGGCCGCCTTTTCTGTGATGAATGTCTGATGTTTCTGGGGGTAGTCTTGATCTACAGGATGGGAATTTCAAAAGTCTTTATAAGGCTTTGCACGCCATTTTTCTAGGTCCTCCTCCTTTCCTGCGGGTGAGGGGAGCACCCTGTTGCAACAGATCAATAAAGATCAAGCTTACTAGCTGCTTTGCTTCTCAATATTCTCTGGTTGGCCTCTGTTATTTTCTCCTACCAATAGGGAACCTACGTAAGGACTCTATATGGGCTCTTGGATACCCCATAAGGGAAAAAGGGCAATTTTTGTTTACAACACCCGCTTGCCACAGCTTCCAAACATAAAGCTCTGAAAACTAGGAATACATAGGTGTGTGTGGGGGAAATACATAGGTGCGTAGGGAAACCCTCCTTGAGGACCTGCGGCATCACTCACCCTTCTTGTCCCGCTTGGACTTGGGCATCTTGTCCAACACGTGGGTTCTGCGCCTTCTTCCTGCTGCTGCTCGGCGCGGGGGCTGTTGGGAAGGACGTAGGCGACCAAAAAGACGCCCGACTCGCCAATAGGAACCCTTCCCTCTCAGCTCTCCGCAACCGCCGTCGAAGACGACCTTCTCGGCTAATTAAACTGAGCTATAAGACGGTCTGAACGAGGCGAATCAGGTTTTTTTTGTAATCAGGCGATTTGAGTAGACAGTCCCGAGAGGGGTCCTCGCGCTGTCTCGGGTGGCTCCTCGTCATAGGCAGGACCCCGGGGCTGTTTCCGTTCAGGGCCTGACGGTCTCTGTCACATAGAGTTTGAAAGGAAGATGCGCCCTGGAGGTTCAACTTCTGGGTTGACTTTGGACAACTATCTCCACCAGCTTTCCATGCAGAAAGTTCCAGGTTAAATCCTCAGCTTGAGCCTTCGGGTCGGTCTGGTAATAATCCATGTTGCTGCTAATTAATAATGTTTTTAAACATTTCTATCCCACATCGGACCTAAATCAGCAGGAACTATTTTTTCTCCATTTCTTTATTTATACTTTTCCAGTTCATACATTTCACTTATTTTATACATTTAACTAATTTTACCATCATTTTGACATTTCAAAACTTCCTTCCCCCTCTTTCTGCGGTTCTTTAAATTTGTTTTTAATATCTTCTGCCTATCCAAATTAACTTAATTTACTCATTTATTCATCTTCTTTAAATATATACTCTTACAAAACTGCAGATTGTTACAACAACCCTGCCAATGTTTTTATCTGTTTATAATTTACCTGTAAATATTCAATAAACCATTTAAGTACATTCTTTTGTAAAAATAATAATAATGCTATCTTGATTTCTTATTGAGCAGGAACTATTCCCACATCCTTTGTAGTTCGCTTTTGCTTCTGAGTGGCAGATACAGGTGTGGTTAAAAGAATAATAATTACAATGTTTATATATTTACCACATTCTCCGCCCTCTGCGTGCGAAGGGAGGGGGGAAAGTCTCAAGGGGCTTCGAAACTGCTGCCTCCAGATCACTGGGGGGGGGTCACTCTAAGTCTTCTCATTACATATCTCTATAGAGGCAGAAGGCCTAGGAGCTGCTCTCTATGGTCCCGGAAGCTCTATGGTGCCGCGGTGCCCGATGGGATAGCGAGGGCCTCCTTCCCTCTCTTGACCCCCTCCCCCAAGTCTCCCCGGCCTGTCATGGCGGCGTCCTGGGTTCTGTGGCCTTTGCTGTCACTCCAGCTGTTTCTCCTGCTCTCGCCTCACCCAGCGGACGCCGTTTACGAGGACCAAGTGGGCAAGTTTGACTGGTGGGTGACAGGCCGAACTGACCTCACCTGCGGAACTCCCCGCCACAGGAAGTGCTGGTCTGAGGGAGGGAGGTTTCTAATATAAGCTGATGGAGGGAAAGAGAACCCCTGATCAGTCACTGCAAGTTCAAACCCCCATGATTGATTGATTGATTGATTGCAGACCTTCTGTTCTTTGATGTTGCCTAATGTTAATATTTATTTATTTATGTATCCCACCTTTTTCCCTAACAGAGACTCAAAGTGGTTTACATAGTAAATCTGGATTATTTTGAAAGTTGCATGAAGTTTTGCATTAAATGTTCGGTGCCTGACAGAACTGACCACATTATTTCACTACAGTGATACCTCGGGTTAAGTACTTAATTTGTTCTGGAGGTCCGTTCTTAACCTGAAAATGTTCTTAACCTGAAGCACCACTTTAGCTAATGGGACTTCCTGCTGCCGCTGCGCCGCTGGAGCACAATTTCTGTTCTCATCCTGAAGCAAAGTTCTTAACCCGAGGTACTATTTCTGGGTTAGCGGAGTCTGTAACCTGAAGCGTATGTAACCTGAGGTACCACTGTACTTTCTGCTATGTGCTGTTCAATATTTTTAGAATAAAAATACACCCCTTTGTGTTTCTAATAGGAGACAGCAATATGTGGGAAAGCTTAAGTTTGCCTCCTTGGAAGCTTCGCAGGGCTCCAGGAAGCTCATTGTGGCCACCGAGAAGAATGTGATGGCGGCTCTGAACTCCAGGACAGGGGACATCTGTGAGTATCTCTTAGGCAGTGGACAGGACGGGGCCTGTTTATACCTATTGCTTTGATAGACGCATTGGTGATAACCTCTGCATGAGGAGCAGGGGCTGGAGTGGATGTGCAACTCAAACTAAGGCAACTTTGCATGTAGAGTACCCGTATTTTTCGCTCTATAGGGCGCACCTAGTTTTTTTTGGGGGGGGGACAAAGAAAAAAAAAATTCTCCCCCAGCCCCCAGAACAGGCTGTTATCCGCAAGCCTTGGGAGCCCGGCGGGAACTTCCGCCGGCCTCCCCAGGCTTGCGGATATCTGCCTGAAGCCCGGGGCGCGCTGCTCAGCATGCCCCAGGCTTTGGGATGCAGGCTGCTATCCGCAAGCCTTGGGAGCCCGGCGGGAACTCCCGCGGGCTCTCCAGGCTTGTGGATAGCTTCCTGAAGCCTGCATTCACCCCATAGGACGCACACACATTTCCCCTTCATTTTTGGAGGGGAAAAAGTGTGTCCTATAGGGCAAAAAATACGGTATTTGCTCTGAGTGCATTAGGCTAATGGTAACAGTACCACTCTATTCTGCCTTGGCCAGACCACATCTGGAACACCGTGTCTAGTTCTGGGCACCACAATTTAGGAAGGATATTGACAAGCTGGATCGTGTGCAGAGGAGAGCGACCAAGTTGATCAAGGGTCTGGAAACCAAGCCTTATGAGGAACGGTTGAAGGAGCTGGGAAAGTTTAGCCTGGGAAAGAGGAAACTGAGAGGGGATACGATAGCCATCTTCAAATATCTAAAGGGCTGTCAGATGGAAAAGGGAACATGCTTGTTTTCTCCTGCTCTGGAGGGTAGGACTCAAACCAATGGCTTCAAGTTACAAGAAAGGCGATTCTGACTAAACGTTAGGAATAACCTTCCTATAAGAGTGGTTTGACAGGGGAACAGGTTCCCTTGGGAGGATGTGGACTCTCCTGCCTTGGAGGTTTTTAAGCAGAGGTTGGATGGCCATCTGTCAGGGATTCTTGAGTTGCGATTCCTGCATTTCAAAGGGTTGGACTACATGGCCCTTGGGTCCCATCAAACTGCAATTCTGGGAGAAATGGGTGCTATTAGACAAAATGGCCCAACCCTTGAAATGTAGCTTCCTCTGTTCATCGGACTCCTGTTTCTTTTTAAGTGTGGCGCCACGTGGACAAAGGAACTCCTGAAGGAGCGATAGATGCAATGCTGATCCATGGACAAGGTAAGTGAAGCATTTGTATTCTAGCTGAGTTATTAGGTCTGTAGTGCTGGCCATAATATTTCTTAACGATCTCACCTCCCCACAAATTCTGGTTCTTTGAGTGTTCCCATTTTACAGAAAGGAAGACTGAGAGTGCTTTCTTTTTTATTATTATTAAAGATTTTCTTGTTTTACAGAAGTAAGTGTAATGTCTCTCGTATTTTTTCCCTGTAACATTTTTACAAATCCGTTTCATTTGTTGAGACATTACGGGGAGAATAAAAAAGGGGGGTGGAGGGAGGGAAGATGGGTGGGGGTGGGGTAGGGTGGCGATGTTTCTATTATGCTTAATGTATGTAGGGTTTGGTGTCAGCGTTGCTTGTGCTGTTCACTTGTGTTCCTTTGGTGGTGAGAGAGGTTGGGGTTGGCCTAGGGTGTGGTTTGTTTGTTTGTGATTGGCTGTGGGTGTTTTGGATCAGGTTAGCCATATTGATTTGTATGCTGTTGGTGGATTATTGTCATTGTCTTGTTGGGCTGTGTATGTGATAAAGGGGAGCCATACTGGGGTAAAGGCGGGAAGACTGAGAGTTGAGAGACAAAACTATGAGCCCAGCAAGTCCTTGGCTGTTTTACAACAGGGGCAGGGAGCCTTCTTTTTTCACTTGAGGCCTACATTCCCTACTGATTCAAAAGTGGGCAGAGCAACAAGTGTGAAGTTTACCTTAGCACAGTCTGGTTTCTACACACACACGCATATGCCTCTCTTTATCCTTTGTCTGGGCATGCAAGAACCATTATATGAGTCCAAGGACATAATTGCAGTCATATAAAAACCCTCAAGGAGGGTGCTGAGCTGGTCCAGGAGAGGGTATGTCCTGGGGAGAGTCCTGTGTTCTTCGTCCCGTTCTATAGAGTTGAACACAAATGGATGAGACGGAGTGGCTTGCAGGCCTTGCTTGTTCCAAAACAAAATGAGGAAAGTCAGGTGTAGATTCACCACCTCTTTATTATGAAGGCGTGATATGCTTCTTCTGAGCTCTGTTTGTGGGTACTTATAATATACCGGCTGTTTTCACAACCCCATCGTATAGATGCCATCACTGTCTCCAACGGTGGTCGCCTCCTGCGCTCCTGGGAGACCAACATCGGGGGCTTGAACTGGGAGATATCGATGGATGCTGGCAGGTGAGAATTTGGGGTGGGTGGGTGGAATGTTGGGGAACTCGTTTGCAACCTTTTGGGGGGTAATGGCAGATTTTTAAACACCATATGTAGGGTCCCGTTGATCATGTTCTTCCTCTGCATTGTGAGTGTATACAGAGGTTGATTCTCCCACGATTAAGAACTCTTTCCCTGGAAAATCTTCTGTAGACGTTATGTTCTTTTGCTTGAGGGATGCTTCTTCCCATTTTATTGAAAGGGTTGCAGAAAGCTTTCTGACTTCAGCGTAAATCAGGTGTAGTATTTTGTCAGTTCCTTGAAAAAAAAGTACATTTATAGAGACCTGCACTGGTTGCCGATTTGCTACCCGACCAAGCTCAAGTTGTTACTTTTAATAAATAAAGCCCTGAGTGACTTGGGACCAGTTTGCTTGTGAGATCACCTTACCCCATACAAGCCCACTTGACCGCTCCAGAGAGAGAGAGAGAGAGAGAGAGAGAGAGTTTTGGATTTGATATCCTGCCTTTCACTCTCCTTCAGGAGTCTCAAAGCGGCTAACATTCTCCTTTCCCTTCCTGCCCCACAACAAACACTCTGTGAGGTGAGTGGGGCTGAGAGACTTCAAAGAAGTGTGACTGGCCCAAGGTCACCCAGCAGCTGCATGTGGAGGAGCCGAGGAGCGAACCCAGTTCCCCAGATTACGAGACTACCGCTCTTAGCCACTACACCATACTGGCTCCAATCTATGGAACTGGCACTTTTGCAGAAGCCACATAATACTTGTTCCACATTTTTTAGAAATTGCTCTTTGAGTGTGGCAGCACCCACACTGCGGAACTCCTTGCTGATTAACATTAGGCAAACACCTTCACTCTTCTCTTTTTGGGGCCTGCTAAAAGCACTCTTGTTTAGGCTGGCCTATCCAGGCACATAGAACGCTGGTGCCTGTTTTAATCTGGCTTTTAACTTATTGTTGGTTTTAATTATTTTGGAATGTTTTCAATAGCTGTTTTTAACTGGCTTCCCCGCCCTTCCCTTATAATTCCATTCTTTTGTTCTTTTCATAAACTGCTTTGAGGTTTGTTTCTGCAGTCAGGCATAGTATCAGTTTTGTGAAACAAAATGAATCTCATCCTCTAGTCATAATTGTTTTAGCTAGTTGTATGTTTTTAATTCTGCGGTGAGTTCTCTCGGTCTGTGGCTGTACTAAACCATTTGTGTGTCTGACTGTTCAAGTTTTCAGATGGCCAGTTTGGTGGGACTTCAGGACATGGTGAAACACGTAGCCATCTTGAAGAAGAACGTGCTCTCTCTTCACTACCTCTCCAATGGCCATCAGAAGTGGTTAGAGCATTTGCCAGAAAGGTAGGAGGTGATCGTGGGCCGTGCTCGTCTCTGGTTCAGGGAGGGGCTGTAGCTCAGTGGTAGAACACCTGCTCTGCATGCAGAATGGTCCCAGGTTCAATCCATCTCCTGGAAGGGTTGGGAAATAATAGACCCAAGTAGCTAAGTGCTCTGCCATACTCCCCCAAAAATAAATATGCTCCCACACAGGCAGAAAAAATTAGGTCATTGTCTTCATAGGAGGCAAACGGGGTCTGTAAATGGGGTGTTGCATGCTGCTTATTCAGGATTTAGATTCCTCAAGGGCCTTTAGGTTCTTCTTATGCACATTGGGATGGATCAGTTAAACAAGAACAAGTGGAATACGAAAACACACAGGAAGGGCCGTAGCTGTTGACAGGGCATCTGCTTTGCATGCGGAAGGTCCCAGATTCATCTCCTGGTAGGCCTGGGAATGTCCTCCACCTGAAACACTGGGGAGCTGCTGCTGGTCAGTGTAGGCAATGCTAGCTAGCCAGACCAGTGGTTTTGACTTGCTGTAAGACCCTTTCCTATGTATTCTAGCTGCTCCATTCTGTTCCACCTCCTCCACCCCCCTCTCACGGTTTTCTGTTTTAACTGCCTTCTGATCAGCTAATCAGTCAACTTTCCATGCTCACAGTCCTCATTGGTCTGATCTTAGGGCTCCCTTCTCCTCAACTTAAGTCCCCCCTTTTTTGGTACTTCTACAAACCTTTGGGTGCCCCCCAGTCTGGTGATGTGCATATGGTGCTGTTTTGCCTGTGGAAGTAACATCTCCAGCAGCCTGATCATTGGATATGTGTTGTCATTCCATGTAAATCTGAAGACATTTGTTACTGATGGTTGCACCTCCATGTTCAGGGGCAGCCTACCACTGGTTACTAGGTTCTGGGGGTAAGCAAGAGGCAGCTGCTCTTGTCATGCTTTCTCGGGGCTGCTTTGCTGGTAGGCTGGAAGGTGACCACGCAGATCCTGGAGCTTCCAAGCTCTACCTTCCCCCGTCCCCCAAAGACTTGTGGTGACAGCCGGCTGACTTAATCAACTTCTGATATTCCTTGCTAGTGAGGTTGTCCAGTATCAGCTGGTGTATTCCCACGGGACGGGGGCGGTGCACGCAGTTGGAGTCAGTCCTCAAAGCCACTTCAGCATCGTAACCTTCAGCGTTGAGGATGGAGAGATCACAAGACAGGTAGGACAAGGTCTGGGCTCAGAATGGAATTTCTGTTTCCTTGCGAAAAGCTGGGTTTTTGCTTACTTTTTTCCCCAGGAGGGAGGATGGCATTTGGGAAATTTGCAGATTTAAGACTGTGATTCTGTGTGTGCTTACTCAAGGGTGAACTTGACTGACCCCTGTGAGAATTATTCCTGAGTAGCACTGCAGTGTTTAATCAATTGGGTTAATAAACTGTAACTGTGCACTCCAGAGGTGATTGGACTTCCAGCTTCCATCCAATAAAGCGAGATGAGCGCTGCAACCCCAGAGTCGGTCACGACTGGACCTAATGGTTTACCTTTACCTTTAGCAGGGACACGAGTGGCGCTGTGGGTTAAACCACAGAGCCTAGGACTTGCCGATCAGAAGGTCGGCGGTTCGAATCTCCGCAACAGGGTGAGCTCCCGTTGCTTGGTCCCAGCTTCTGCCAACCTAGCAGTTTGAAAGCACCTCAAAGTGCAAGTAGATAAATAGGTACCGCTCCAGCGGAAAGGTAAACAGCGTTTCCGTGTGCTGCTCTGGTTCGCCAGAAGCGGCTTAGTCATGCTGGCCACATGACCCGGAAGCTGTATGCCGGCTCCCTCGGCCAATAAAGCGAGATGAGCACCGCAACCCCAGAGTCGGTCATGACTGGACCTAATGGTCAAGGGTCCCTTTACCCTTTACCTTTAGCACTGCAGTGTTTAATCAATTGGGTTAGTAAACTGTAACTGTGCACTCCAGAGGTGATTGGACTCCCAGCTTCCATCAACCCAGCCAGCACAGTTAGTGGTCAGGGATAACAGGGGTTGCAGTCCCAACAACATCCAGAGGAGCCACAGGCTCTTCATCCTTCATTAAAAGAAGGCAGAGGTAGCTGGGGACAGTATAGGCAAGGGATGGAGGGAGCTAGCTGAGGGGCAGCGAAGGCAAGAGTTCAAGGACAAGGAACCTGCGGCCGTCCATCTGCCTGTTGGACTCAGCCCCAGACAGCATGACCACCTGTCAGGGATTATGGGAGCTGTAGTCTAGCATCATCTCAAGGGCACCGTGTTGGCTACCGCTGAATCATCACAAAACCTTTTGATTGACTAAAAAGGAAAAACAACAACAGGTGCCCTTGATAAATTGGGCAGCATATTATATCAGTATTTAGACTCTTAATGAAAATATCTCTGCTGTGTGTGGTGGAGAAGGGAGCTGCTGTTGGGGATGCGAATCCAGTTTCTCAACACTTTTTTCCTTCTGCAGGTCAAGGTGGCAGCCCCCTGGGCAAGGACTCTGAATGGAGCTTGTGGCGTGGTCGGAGAGGGAGTCCTCTTGTGCGCCGACTCAGCCACTCACTCACTCTATGCCTTGTCCCTGGATTCTGGGGAAGAGGTGAAGCAGATTCCACTGCAGGTAAGGGGTCTAGGAAGCAGGCTGATAACTTTGGATGGGTTTGGCTTTCAACTTGGTGTATCTGAAGGGTTACTAGCTATGTTCTCCTTCCCCTGTTGGAGGCAGTGTGCCTCCTCTGAATGCCAGTTAATAATCATAAAACCTTTGATTTATGAATTGCCTTCTAAACCTTACTCTCAAGGCAATTAACATACATGATACAGTCGTACCTCGGCTCCCAAACGCCTTGAGAGCTAAACGTTCCGGCTCCCGAATGATCAAAAACTGGAAGTGATTGTTTTGGTTTTCAAACGTTCTTTGGAAGCCGAACATCCAGCGCTGCTTCCGATTGGCTGCAGGAAGCTCCTGCAGCCAATCGGAAGCCGCACCTTGGTTCCCAAACCATTTTGGGAGTCAACTGGACTCCCGGAACGCATTCTGTTCGGGGGCCGAGGTTCCACTGCAGTTAAAAACAGTTTTTGTTTTAAGATGCATTCAAAACAAGACTAAAAACCTAACAAGTGGGTACTCTTGATAAAGACCCATTTATTTAGCTGGGGAAACTTGTCAGGACAAAAATGTCCCCAGTTTTCCCCCTGGAAAGCCTATTTATGGGGAATCCCCAAGTCGGGAGATTGCTGCTGTGCTCAGATTCTGTGCACAGAGTTCGGTGAGATCAGAGCACTGCATTGTGATGGCTTATTCAGCTGTGCTCTTCCAATGGCTTTTGTAACGCAGCTAATTTCCCCGTCTTTTTGATGCTGCACCATCTGTGTCAGGGAACCCCTGTGGGAAGGTCAATAACATGGATAGCCTCCATAGAGGAGGAGAATGGCTATCAGTGGCTGCAAACGACGACAGCTGTGCTCTGCCCCTATAGTCAGAAGCCTTTGAGTACCAACCAGTTGTTGGAAATCACAAGCAGAGAAAGTTCCGCCTTTCCATTCAGGCATCCTTTTAAGACTTCTGGTTGACCACTGCAAGAACCGGCTTAGATGAGTATTTGACCAGATCTAGCTTCAAGGCCCATGCTTTTACGTTATAGGATGCAGTGATAGCTGTCAGCTAGGATTAGACAAATTCCCCCGTTGGAGGCCATACGCCTCTGAATCCCAGTTGCTGGGAGTTGCACATGGCAGAGTGCTGTTGTGCCCATATCCCAGTTGCTGGTTTCCCATTGAGGCAACTGGTGGGTAACTGTGAGACCAGGATGCTGGGCCAGATGGACCAGTGGTCTGATCGAATGTTCTCGCGTAGCAATGGACACCAATGTGGATTACACAAATCCATGGGGAATAGGGCCATCAGTGGCGGTATACTCTCTCCACTGCCGGAGGCAAACGGGGAGAGTTGTTGCTGCGCTCTGGTCCTGCTTCCGATTCCCAGAGGCATCCTTTGGTTGGCCACTGGATGCTACAGGGCTCTTCTCCTCCTCTTATGTCCCATGTTTGCCTGACTTGCCTCCTCCTCTTCCCCCCTCCACAGTCCCTTGGTCTGGAGTTTGCCAGCGGCTTCCCGCCCCGTTTGCTTTCCTCTCACCCCAATTCCGCCAGCGCTTCCCGCACCCAGTTCTTCCTGCAGCTGTCTCCAAGCCACTTTGCGCTGCTCCAGCATCGGAATGGCGTGCTGAGCCTCCTCCGGGATTTTCCGCAGGTAAAAGGAAATGGTGCCCTATTATTATTATTATTATTAAAAAGGAAAAATGAAGAGGAGAAGCTGTTGCTGCAGTGTTGCGTTCGCAAAGTAAAGGAAGGATTGAACTCTGAATGAATGAATTTATTAATACGGTCACATACCAGCATCAACACACACAATATCACAGATCATAAAAATATCAGAAATACAAAGGACAATATGAGTATAACAAGGATTTAAATATAAAAATTAAAATTAATTATTAGTGTGCTTCCTGTAGTTAACATTTGGGGGTTTGGTCTATTGAACTCTGATTAATAAGAATACACACAGAGGCTTGAACCAGCAAGACTCTGAGAAGGGTGCGTATAATCGTCTCTCTGTGCTTGTCCGTGTGCAGCCCCTGGCCCAGGCCGTTTTATTCACAAAAGAACTTTTTACAGAGTGTTCGTAAGAACCAGTCAGATTTCTTCTGAGCATTTCCACAAACCCACGTGGGGACAAGTTAAACTACTAAAACTAATTAAGCACAAGGTAAACAAAGAACAGAACTACAAAGAAGAGCATTTGGCAACCCCGGAGGTAATAAACAAGCAATATACATATGATAAGAAGGAGGGCCAGGAGGACAGCGGACCTTCATGTGAGATCTGTTTCCTGGCCCTAAGATTAACATCCTACATCAAAGAAACTTGCCCACTGTCTTTGATGACCCAGGAGCCTGCCTGGCGAAGCAACTGGACTGTGTATGTGACTCCTCAAGAAAGAGAAATGAGCAGTAGAGGAAATGGCCAGAGATGCAGAGGTGTAGATTGATCAAGAATCATATCAAAATAGTTTAAACCCAGTCAACACAATGCTTTCATTGCTGACACAGATGGCTTACTCTATATTTGTTATAATTCCTCATAGCAATCCCACCTGATCACTACATGTCTGGATATTTGCACTCCTACGCTGCAGTGCCAACACCTTGATGTTTTACTTGTTAAAAGCCAGTCCCCTTGAGGAATGTTACCAACTCTCTGCCGATGTACATTGAGAAAGGGCTGTAGCGCAGTGTGTGTGATCTCTCCTTAGATCAGGAATGAGGAACCTGTTGTCCTCCAGAGATTGTTGGACTCCAATTCCCATCAGCCCCGATGATTGGCCATGCTGGCAGGTGGGATGGTGGGAGTTGTAGTCCAGCAAGTTCTGGAGGACCACAAGCTTCACATCCCTACATTAAAAGAAGGCAGAGCTGTGATGGCAGTAACCCACCTGTAAACGTAAGTGACGGTCTAGTTAGTGGGTGGGGAGCCTGTGGCGACCTAGAGGATGTTGGACTATAACTCCATCAGGCCCAGGCAGTATTGCCGGTGGCCAGTGATGATGATGGAGCCCAGCAATGCCTGGAAGGTGGCAGGTTTCAGCATCTCAGCTGCAGAAGGCTCCAGGACACTTCCTGTTTTAAAAAAGATCAGGGGCAGTTGGTTTGAGAAGTTCTCCCACTTAACTACAGCCCATCTGCTTTGCATGCAGAAAGTCCCACGCTCTATCTCTGACATCTCCAAGTAGGTCTGGGAATGTCCCACTTTCTAAAACCCTGGAGGACCACTGCCATCTAGTGCAGGCAATACTGAACTAGATGGACCAGTGGGTCTGATTCAGTATAAGGCAACTTCTTTATGTTACCGAAATCCCTCTCTACTCGATACCTTGGGAAATTTGTCTCTCTAAGAGGAAGATCTGAGCAGGGTGAGCTGGTGATATGACTCGGTGCAGGGATTTTTCAGTAGGCAGCAGGTCCTCCTGTAGTCTGATGTTCAAGCTCAGGTTTATCGCCTAAGCTCCTAGGCCAAGGTCACCCAAGGGAACTTTTATCTAAGTGCACCTCTCACCCCACCAAACCCAGTGTTTCTTCCAGGAGCATTTTCCTTATTTATTCCCTCACTGCTGCGTTTCTCAGGCTGTCCTCGTGACCTTCGCAACCACCAACGAGAAAACGGTAGCCGCGGTCCTCACCTGCAAGGCCGAAGTGGTAAGTTTGAGAGTGACATGTTGGGTGAAATCAGAAGCTTGGCTTGTCCCTGAAATGCCCTCGACTTCCTCAGGATCATGCTGGCTTTTGTTGCTGCAGTGTGATTACTTGTCTGCATTCAGGCAATCATCTCTCTACTTTTAATAAGCTGAGATACAAACATTTTGGCAACTTCCCTTCTCTCGGTGTGAGCCAGCAAACAAATGGTGATGTCTTTAACTTAACTTATCCATTTTCTCTGAATCAGGTTACTATAGTTAATAGCTCTGGGATGAGCCAAGATTTGAAGTCAACTGCAAACCATGGTTTAGTGTCCTGGCTTGTTACAGAAGCTGTTAACCATAATTTCTCAGATTGCAGGAAACAGGAAAGGCAGCTGGACTACAGCCCTGGGCAGCACAAGCATGCTTACTTGGGCTGATGGGTACTGTAGTCTGAAACATCTGGAGGGCACCAAGTTGGGGAAGGTTTCGTAGTTGGTTTGCTGGTTTGTGTGAAAGGAGGCAGCTAGTCTTGTTTTATATCTTGGTTTGTTCAGACATTCTTACTACTTGAGATTCTCCCACTGTGTGACTTTGGAAACCTTGTGGTAGACTTCTTTTGTGTTAAAGAATAAAATTGCAGAAGGCAATTGCCCACAGTCTGAAATTAGGTATTCTTGTGAGCCAAAATACTGGTGAGTGCAAAGAGGGCATTATTGCTTTGTTTTTTAAATAACAACAAATTAAGTAGTAGCTTAAATGGATACTATTTATAGTGGTTTCAAATTCTCAGAGTGCTGCATGTGGATTATCTTGTGATCCACACAACAACCATGTAAAGTAGGCCTGCATTATCATTCCTCCTTAACCAACTGCAACATGGCAGATGATAATACGTCTGACACTTGGAAGGATGTGAACACCCAGGCGCCAGAGCTAAGGTTGTGCAGTGGCTGAGAGGCTGAGCTATGGCTCGCAAAGTCCCCAGTTCAAATATTGCCTGCCATGAACTCACCACTCACCTCTGACCTCATGTCAGCTCACAATCTATGGTTTGAGAGAGGCCACCAAATCGGCATAACACAACATGATTTCTCCTGACTGTGGTTTGTTGGTACGTCTGTGTTCACCACCCATTGACAAGCTACAGTGATGACTGTCCTTTTGCCTTAATGACCATGGAGACAGGAGTGAACTTCTGAAGCTGATGGAAAATGGAAGCAGGCGGCACTTCCTGTCCTAAGTTTGGAAGCTCAGAATAATGGTCTAGGTTCACAACTGTAGTTAGCAAAAACTATGATTTCAGGTGTAACAGGGAAACCTTGGCCTTACGTTATGACCATGAGCTAGCACAAGCCTTGGGTCTGCACACTTTCCCCTCTCCTTTCCCATCTGAAAGAAGAGGAAATTGAAATCTTCTACTTTGGTTTTAGGGACGCAGGTGGCACTGTGGGTTAAACCACAGAGCCTAGGACCTGCCGATCAGAAGGTCGGTGGTTCGAATCCCCTCGACAGGGTGAGCTCCCGTTGCTCTGTCCCTGCTCCTGCCAACCTAGCAGTTCGAAAGCACGTCAAAGTGCAAGTAGATAAATAGGTACCGCTCAGGCGGGAAGGTAAACAGCATTTCCGTGCACGGCTCTGGTTCGCCAGAAGCGGCTTAGTCCTGTTGGCCACATGACCCGGAAGCTGTATGCCAGTTCCTTTGGCCAGTAAAGCAAGATGAGCGCCGCAACCCCAGAGTCGTCCACGACTGGACCTAATGGTCAGGGGTCCCTTTACCTTTACCTTTACTTTGGTTTTAGAACCAAGGGCAGTTCACTGTAGTAGTAGTAGTAGTAGTAGTAGTAGTAGTAGTAGTAGTAGTAGTAATAATAATAATAATAATAATAATAATAATAATAATAATAATAATAATTTATTATTTATACCCCGCCTATCTGGCTGGGTTTACCCAGCCACTCTGGGCTGCTCCCAATTGAATATTAAAAACACAATATAGCATTAAACATTAAAAACCTCCCTAAACAGGGCTGCCTTCAGATGCCTTTTGAAAGTAAGATAGTTGCTTATTGCCTTGACATCTGTTGGGAGGATGTTCCACAGGGCATGCGCCACTGCCGAGAAGGCCCTCTGCCTGGTTCCCTGTAACCTCACTTCTCACAGTGAGGGAACCGCCAGAAAGCCCTTGACACTGGACCTCAATGTCCGGGCTGAATGATGGGGGTGGAGACGCTCCTTCAGGTATATAGGACTAAGGCCGTTGTACAAGCAACTGTAGTTAGCTCCAACTGTGGCGAGTTAGAACAAATTGAGATCAAGCCATGCTTCAGTATCTTTGTTTTTTAAAAAACTCAAGTGAGTTATAACAAACCACAATTTCCTGAGTTTGTGCACAATGGGGAGCTATTAACAGTTATAAAAGCAGATGTTTTCAGTCTTTCCCTGCATGCAAAGGAGGAGCAAGGAGGGTGAGAGCATGACCCTTTGATTCATGCAGGCTTGTTCTCAGGACAGGAAACCATGGTTTTCCATTATGTCTGAACCAGGTTTACCTTGCATTTGAAGTGCGTGGTTTAAAGTGCTAGGGTTTAAATGTATTTTGTGCACCCCACCCCATCACAGTCTTCACTCCTTGGGTCGGGTAGCTACTCTGTTGCTCATGGTGATACTACATGCATGACGGTGGCCTTGATATTAAATCCTATCCCCCCCTTTCTTTTAATTTCTTCTGAATGACACTTAAGGAATCCTTATCCTGCCACAACCAGTCCTATGTAATTAACCTGTACTTGGCTGAAACTGGGCAGAGGCTGCTGGATACCCTTATCAGCTTCACCTTGGAGAAAACGTCTTCGAGGCCAGAACAGGTATGGGGAGTGGTCTTGGGGAGAGAGCGGGAGCAGAGGGGCCTTGGTGGGTGTCTGAATTTTCTGTGCTGTCCACGGGGAACACAATGGGCGAGACTATATATATTAATCACAAATTGTATTTGGGGGGCAGCTCAGAGCAGACCCATTTAAATTAATGGACCTAGGTTCTCAGTTCTCCTCAAAGCAGACTTGCTTAAATTATGACCTACTTGAGCCCATTAATTTTGACAGGTCTGCACTTAAGTCAAACTTGGTTGGATACAATCCAAGTTTCCTCTCCAAAATAAAGTTAATATGAACAACAGGCCTCAATCATATAACTACCCACACCAAGAATCTTAGCAGTCTTTTCAGAAGGCTCTATGTTGCTTCCTTAATTGGTTGGACATCTTGCTAATCCTGCAAGCTGATGATACCCTGATGCTCCATCCACCTGCCCACTCCTTTCCCCTTTTTCTTTCAGCTTTACATTCAGGTGTTTCTGAAGAAAGATGACTCCGTAGGCTACCGAGCCCTGGTGCAGACGGCGGATCACATGCTCTCCTTCCTTCAGCAACCAGGTGACCTTTCTGCTGTGTTGCACAGTTCATTTATTGCACTTATTCCCCACAGAGCTCAAGGGGGCATATGCAGTTCCCTCTCTCATTTAATCCCTGTGAGGTAGGTTAGGCTGAGAGGCAGGGGTGAGCTTCATGGCCCAGTCTCCTAGCTTACTAGTCTGGCATTCTAACCACTACCCCACACTCCAGGCTTTACCTTTCTGGTAACTGGATGACAGAGAGATGGCTTTGCCAATGGCCTAAGAAGGAGAATTAGAAGCCCTGGCTGTCTTTCCAAGCAAGTGTTTCTAGGATTGCAGTCTAAGAGTTGCATCTCCCTCAGAGGAGACCTGTTGTAACCAATGGAGCTAAGTCAGATTCATTCATTTCAAGGGGTCCGCTAACACTGGAGACAGCCCCACCTCCATATTTCCTTTTACGACCGCCTATGCATGCAGGTGGTGCTGTGGGTTAAACCACAGAGCCTAGGACTTGCCGATCAGAAGGTTGGCGGTTCGAATCCCCATGATGGGGTGAGCTCCCGTTACTCGGTCCCTGCTCCTGCCAACCTAGCAGTTTGAAAGCATGTCAAAGTGCAAGTAGATAAATAGGTACCGCTCCGGTGGGAAGGTAAACGGCGTTTCCGTGCGCCACTCTGGTTCACCAGAAGTGACTTAGTCATGCTGGCCACATGACCCGGAAGCTGTATGCCGGCTCCCTCGGCCTATAAGAGCGAGATGAACGCCACAACCCCAGAGTTGGTCACGACTGGACCTAATGGTCAGGGGTCCCTTTACCTATGCATCTCTTGTTTTTTCTCCACAGGGAAAGTTTTGTGGAGCAGAGAAGAGTCTTTGGCTGAAGTGGTCAGCTTGCAGATGGTGGATCTGCCCCTGACAGGCGCGCAGGCAGAGCTGGAGGGTGAATTTGGGAAGAAAGCAGGTAAAGCCACAGTTGGTGTTTTTTTCCCTTTCCCAGTCCTGAGGAAACTCAACAAGACCCTCCAAGTCAGCAAGGCTGCCAGGTAGTGTTGCACAGGTAGATTGCAATTTATTATTCACCCTTCACCCTAAAGGTCTCAGGGCAGGTAACAACAGTTAAAACACAACATTAAGAACAACTTTTAAAAAGATAAAATTACAAAAACAAGGTGGTTCCTAAAAATATTCATCTTGTGTCAAAAGCTGGGGGGTGGGGGTGTAAAGAGGTGCTTCTTCAGCATTCTCCAAAAGCTGTGTAATGAAGGGGCCAAAATAATCTCTGCAGGGAAGGTTCCACAATTTAGTTGTTACATCTCTGATACTGCGGCTTTTGTTCTTACTCCAGTAAGTACATTTCAAATATTTTCTGCTTTGTCTTTTTTGCTGTCATGGAACCAGCAATTCAAGGTAATTCTCCAGTTGTCTTTTTCACTTGCTTTTCTTGACAATCTTGCTTTGGAAAGGTGTGTGTGTGTGTGTGAGAGAGAGAGAGAGAGAGAGGGAGAGGGAGAGAGAGGGAGAGAGAGAGAGAGATTATCTGTGTTAATCTATGGGGCTCTGTCTGTCTTCCATGAGCTTCCTTGGTCCTGTTGAATTGTGCTTGCTGTCTGGACCACATGGCTCCACAAACATGCTCTCCTGCTCGCCAGCAGTGAGGAATCGTGTCCAAGATCCCCTGTCCTTCTCCCAAGCTTGGAAGAGGAGGGATTTCGCAACGGCTTCAAGCTTTCTTTATTAGAGAGGCTCAGAAATGTCAGCCAAGTTAAGAATATGAGAACGCAAGAGCAATGCTCATCTGGTCATGCTGCAGGCTCTTCCCTCTATCTTAACCTCTGCTTAATTTTGGGGTGTGATACGTTCTCTCACTCCCTTTCCAGATGGTCTGCTGGGCATGTTCCTGAAGCGCCTGTCCTCTCAGCTCATCCTCCTCCAGGCCTGGACCGCTCACCTTTGGAAGATGTTTTACGACGCCCGCAAGCCCCGCAGCCAGATCAAGAACGAAGTTAACATTGACAACTTGGCCCGGGATGAGTTTAACCTGCAGAAGATGATTGTGGTGGTCACAGCTTCTGGAAAGGTGAGGAGTGTGCTTGTGAGCCAAGAACTTAAGTTATATAAGAGAGCTCTGCTAAATCAAGGGTCAAGTCTTATCTTTAGTTCAGTGGCAGAGCGCCTGCTTTGTAGGGCTGGGAATGTCCCCTGCCTCTGGAAACTTGGAAGAACCGCTGCCAGCCAGTGTCAACAGAACTAATCTAGGTGGACTCAAGGGTCTTACTTTGGTATAAGGCAGCATCCCATATTCCTATGTGTCCCACTATCGTCAAGTAGATGCCATGGTGGGAAACCCACAAGCAAGGCATGAAGGCAATGGCCTCGCGTTAAGAGGTGGTAGACTGCCACTGAGCATGGAGGTTGTACTCCTGACTCTTGCGGCTAATGAGAACATTAGGAAGAGTCTCACTGGATCAGCGCAAAGGCAGCCACCCTCTTCCACCACGCACAATATTTAAATCATAGGATTGTAGAGTTGGAAGGGATCCAAAGGTTCATCTAGTCCATGGGTATGCAAACTAAGGCCTGGGGGCCGGATCCGGCCCAATCACCTTCTAAATCCGGCCCGCAGACAGTCCGGGAATCAGCATGTTGTTACATGAGTAGATTGTGTCCTTTTATTAAAGATGCATCTCTGGGTTATTTGTGGGGCATAGGAATTCGTTCATTTCCCCCCCCCAAAAAAAAATATATAGTCTGGCCCCCCACAAGGTCTGAGGGACAGTGGACCGGCCCCCTGCTGAAGAAGTTTGCTTACCCCTGATCTAGTCCAACCCCTTACAATGCGGGAATCATTTTCCATGCAGATCACCACATGCTGTTGTGTCCGCTTGCTGTTGTGCCATCAAGCCTCTGTGCCATATGAACCCGTGTGGCTTGACCATTGTGTGGTCTTTGTGTTCTCTGTCCAGCTCTTTGGAATCGAAAGCAGCTCCGGGACCATCCTGTGGAAGCAGTACCTCCAGGACGTGCGGCCGGGCTCGTCCTTCAAGCTGATGGTCCAGAGGACAACTGCCCACTTCCCCCACCCTCCACAGTGCACCCTCCTGGTCAAGGACAAGGTCAGGACCCACGTCTGTGATGGTCTGTTTGGACATGGGAGATATTGTAGGGGGGAAGTTCATCTGTGGGTAGCTAGCAAGCCCTGAGTTTGAAAACTGAATTGAAAATAGAATTGCCAGTATCATAATGCCAGTATGCAAAGCTGTGGTGCGACTGCATTTGGAATACTGTGTACAGCTCTGGTTGCCTCGCCTCAAAAAGGATATTGCACAGTTGGAAAAGGTTCAGAAAAGGGCAACCCAAAATGTTGAAGGGGGTGGAACGGCTCCCCTATGAAGAAAGGTTGCAGTGTTTAGGGTGTCTTACTTTAGAGAAAAGGCAAAGAAGAGGCAACATGGTAGAAGTTTATAACAATTTTGCGTGGCACGGAGACAGTGGATAGAGACATTTTTATCCCTCATATCACTGGAACTTGTGGGCATCCAATGATGCTGATTGTGGGAAGATTCGGGAGAGAGAAATGAAAGTCTTTCTTCACGTAGCGCAGAGTTAAACTATGGAACATGTTCCCACAGGAGGCAGTGATGGCCAGCAACCTAGATGGCTTTAAAAGAGGATTAGAGAAATCCAAGAAGGTGGAGAGGGCTGTCAGTGGCTACTAGCCACAATGGCTATGCTCTGCAGCCAGGAGGCTTGGGAATATTGGTTACTGGAAAGCCACAGGAGGGGAGAGGGGTCTTGTGCTCAGATCCTGCTTGTTGCTTTGAGGCCACTATGAGAATAGGTTGCTGGGCTAGATGGGCCCATTGACCTGGTCCAGCAGGCTCTTCTTTCTTTCTTATGAGCTTCCTGCCCCCGTGCCTCTTCCTCTCCCAGGAGACCGGCAAGAGCTCCCTCTACGTCTTCAACCCCATCTTTGGGAGGTGGAGCCAGGTGGCCCCTCCGGTGCTGAGCCGCCCCATCCTCCAGTCCCTGCTGCTCCCCATCATGGACCAAGATTACGCCAAAGTGCTGCTTCTGATTGACGATGAGTTCAAGGTGCGGTTTGCCTCATCCTTTGGTTATGCGGAAAGCCTCTTGAAAAACCCTCACACTTCTTTGACCCATTCTCTCTCCCTTCCTTCCTTCCTTCCTTCCTTCCTTCCTTCCAGGTCACAGTGTTCCCAGCGACAAGGAACGTCCTCCGGCAGCTTGAGGAAATTGCTCCGACTGTCTCTTTTTACTTGGCAGACACCGAACAGGGCAAGTTGATGGGACGGAGGCTGCAAAAGGTACTTAGCTCTCTTTTTTTTTTTAAAAAAAAATATTTATTAAATTTTCACAAATTATATAAACATACACATTACATACTACAGACAAACAAACACAAAACAAGTATAATTTCAAAACCTTATTTTCTTAAAACCTAGTTCACCGACCTCCTCATACCTCCCCTTTCTGCATTCCAATTTCAAATTTGGTTCAGCAAATCCTCACCCTTAATTTTATCTAATTGTATTCTTTTCTTTTCTTTTAGCTTAATCTTTACAGCTGTAATCCACTTACTTTCTATAATCACAACATTTTAACACTCATTAATTTTACAATGTCTCTTAAGATAGATTTTAAATTTCTTCCAATCTTCTTCCGCCGTCTCTTTCCCCTGGTCTCGGATTCTGCCAGTCATTTCAGCCAGTCCCATATAGTCTATCACCTTCATCTGCCATTCTTCCAGGGTGGGTACAAAAGGTACTTAGCTCTCATTTCCCCCTTGTTAAGATGGTGTTAAATACTCTGTGTGTTGTTGTGGGCCTGTAACTGAGGGGTTTAGTGCCCCCCCCATACTGCTGGCGTGTCCGTCCAGGTTGGCCAACTCAGAAGTGATGTCATCAGTGGGCACTTTCGGGCTTACCCTGGAAGTGGAAGTTTGAACCAGCCCCAGTAAGCATGGAGATTGATGGTAGTTGTAGTTAATCAATTTCCAGAGGGCCAAAGATCCCACACTCCTGCTGCAGCGGGTTGAGGTTCTGTATGCATTAAGCTTCTTGTGCAGGAAAGTTGTATGCAAGCAAGGAATCGTGCTTTCAGTACATCTCGGACTGGGGGCCTTATATTGGGAGGACAGGACTTTCTAGGAATCGGTTTGACATTTTTTACATCCTGGGGTTCTTGGCCATTTGTTGCAGGACCTGACAACAGAGGAGAGCTGGGAGATCAGCATCCCCCCTGACGTGCAGCGGATCGTAACCATCAAGGGGAAGAGGGCCAATGAACACGTCCATTCCCAGGGCCGGGTGATGGGAGATCGCAGTGTTCTTTACAAGGTAGGAGAGGGTGTGTGAACGTCCAGTGGGTCAGACAGCATCACATGCCTTTGCAGTTCTCATAGGAAGAATAGAAAGATGCCTTATGGTGAGCCTGGTTCTGTCTACCTCAATATAGCCTACACTGATTGGCAGCAGCTCTCCAGGGTTTCAGGCAGGATTCTGTCCCAACTCTACTTCAAGATGCCGCCACGGAATGAACCTAGGGCTTTCTGTATGCAAAGCAAATGCTCTAATGCTGAACCTTGGCACTTCCTCGTAAAATAAACTTAAGAGCTTAGTCCTCATGATTCTTAATAAAGAGCTGATTTATCGTATTTTTTGCTCTATAAGACTCACTTTTTCCCTCCTAAAAAGTAAGGGGAAATGCGTGTGCGTCTTGTGGAGCGAATGCAGGCTGCGCAGCTATCCCAGAAGCCAGAACAGCAACAGGGATTGCTGCTTTCACTGCGCAGCGATCCCTCTTGCTGTTCTGACTTCTGAGATTCAGAATATTTTTTTTCTTGTTTTCCTCCTCCAAAAATTAGGTGCGTCTTGTGGTCTGGTGCATCTTATAGAGCGAAAAATACGGTAAATAGAAGCATAGGAAATTTTCTTATATCTAGACAGATCCCTGGGTCCACTTGGCTCAATACTGTCTGGTTGGCAGCAGCTTTAATATTGAGCCATTGTAATTCCCCTTAAAATAAACAAGAGCCTTGTCCTTGTGGTTCTTTAAAAAGGGAGCTGATTGAAATTGAAACATAGGGAACTCTCTTATACCAAATCAGACTGACCAGCTCAGTATTAGTAACACTGACTGGCAGCAGTTCTCCAAGGTTTCAGACAGGAGATTTTCCGAGCTGTACCTGGAGAATTGAACCTGAGACCTGCATGCAAAGCGGGTGCTTGAACACAGAGCCATGGCACTTCTGTTGGGATTACACTCCTCCCAAGCTGCAGATATGTGGATTGTTGCATGTTACATGTCTGTTTACATTCCAGCACCGATTGCTGGAGTCCGTGAGCGGAACTTCTGCTCTGTATTGTTTTTGTTTTCAGTTTCTCTCGGAGAAGACGGCAAGGAGACATGTTTCTCTTTGTCCTGATTTATGTATAATAAATGCGTAGTTTAGTATGTGTCCACGCCTCAAGCCTCATCTGTTGCACAGTTTACACTGCTGAGAAATGTGTGCTCAAAGCTGCTCATCTTGTGTCACAGACGCACGTTGGAGGAGCAGAGGTCGATGGATCTCTGCAGCGCCAAGGCTGAGAGGGAGACGCTCCAGCTGGGGCCGAGCCAGCTGGCTTTTCGTCCCCCAATTCTGACAACTTCCCCCTATGAGTCACATTGTTTCATGCTGGGAAGGAGACACACAGGCTAGTAGGGCCTGTTTCAAGGTGTCAGCCTTTGTCTTGTTGCAGTCGTTGAACCCGAACCTGCTGGCGGTGGTGACGGAGAGCACGGACACCCACCCGGAACGCACGTTCATCGGGATCCACTTGATTGATAGCGTCACTGGCCGGATCATCCACTCCTCGGTGCAGAAGAAGGCCAAGGGGCCGGTCCACATTGTCCACTCGGAGAACTGGGTGGTGGTAAGCACTGTCCCCATGCCTTACCCTTTCATGCGGGTGGAATTTGTGAGACCATCATGAAGGAGTTGTGGAAGGAGAAAGGCCTTGCCTAGTGTGCCATTGCCTGGGAGTTTGGGGTTTTAGTTAGGATCAGCAGCAATTAAAATACCATACAGTGGTACCTTGGTCCTCAAACTTACCGTATTTTTCGCTCTATAGGACGCACCGGCCCATAGGACGCACCAAGTTTTTTGGGGGGGAAATCAAGGGAAAAAAAATTATTTCCCCCCCAGGTTTGCGCAGCCATCCCCAAGCTAGAAGAGAGAGACAGAGCGCTCCATCTCCCTCTTCTGCCTTCAGGGACAGCATCTCTAGCCTCCGTGGGGCAGCGGCTTGCCCCGCTGTCCCCCAGCTTATGGGGCTGGCGATGGGGAGAAGCAAGCTTGCTTCTCCTCCCCCCCCCCAGCCTCCAGATCAGGTCCGGGAATAGCGGGGTGGCAGCGCTCCGCCTCCCCGCTATCCCCCGAGCTTGTGGGGCTGGCGGGGGGGGGGGAGAAGCAAGCTTGCTCCCCCCCAGCCTTCAGATCAGGTCAGGGAATAGCGGGGTGGCGGCGCTGCGCCTCCCTGCTATCCCCCGAGCTTATGGGCTGCAGGCTGCTGCCTGCAAGCCTTGCGACCCCGCAGGACCTCGCGCCGGGATCCGGGGGGTGGCACGGAGCTGCAGGAAGCCCTGGAGCGCAGGCAGCTCCGCGCCACCCTCTGGAGCCCCGCGCAGCTCCGCGCCGGGATCGGGAGGGTGGCGCGGAGCTGCAAGAAGCCCTGGAGCACAGGCAGCTCCCCGCCACCCTCCGGAGCTCCGCGCAGCTTCGCGCCGGGATCGGGAGGGTGGCGCGGAGCTGCAAGAAGCCCTGGAGCGCAGGCAGCTCCGCGCCGCCCTCCGGAGCCCCGCGCAGCTTCGCGCCGGGATCGGGAGGGTGGCGCGGAGCTGCAAGAAGCCCTGGAGCGCAGGCAACTCCGCGCCACCCTCCAGAGCCCCGTGCAGCTTCGCGCCGGGATCGGGAGGGTGGCGCGGAGCTGCAAGAAGCCCTGGAGCGCAGGCAGCTCCGCGCCGCCCTCCGGAGCCCCGCGCAGCTTCGCGCCGGGATCGGGAGGGTGGCGCGGAGCTGCAAGAAGCCCTGGAGCGCAGGCAGCTCCGCGCCACCCTCCAGAGCCCTGCGCAGCTTCGCGCCGGGATCGGGAGGGTGGCGCGGAGCTGCAAGAAGCCCTGGAGCGCAGGCAGCTCCCCGCCACCCTCCGGAGCTCCGCGCAGCTTCGCGCCGGGATCGGGTGGGTGGCGCGGAGCTGCAAGAAGCCCTGGAGCGCAGGCAGCTCCGCGCCACCCTCCGGAGCTCCGCGCAGCTTTGCGCCGGTATCCGGAGGGTGGCGCGGAGCTGCAAGAAGCCCGGGAAAGCCTGCATTCGCCCCATAGGACGCACACACATTTCCCCTTCATTTTTGGAGGGGAAAAAGTGCGTCCTATAGGGCGAAAAATACGGTAATCTGTTCCGGAAGTTCGTTCCAACACCAAAGCATTCCAAAACCAAGGCACACTTTCCCATAGAAAGTAATGCAAAATGGATTAATCTGTTCCAGACAGCAATTTAACATGAATTTTACTATCCAACGAGACCACTGATCCATAAAATGAAAGCAATAATCAATGTACTGTACTATAAAATACAAAAGGCCGTATTGTAGATGATGTAAAAAATAATAATTCTTACCTGCACTGATGATAGTCATTGTTTGGATGGGGGACTTTTATCCATTTCCGCAGTCACACAATTAAGCAATCAATCAATCAATCAATCAATCAATCAATCAATCAGTAGCTGAACTGGATTCCACACAGTGACAAAAACAAATTAACTGAAAAAGCCTCAAAACCAAAAACACAAAATAAATAGCAAAAACAAAAGCACCAAACTTAATCCATTCCGGAAGTCCGTTTGACTTCCGAAATGTTTGAAAACCAAGGCGCAGCTTCTGATAGGTGCAGGTGCCCCGGAAACAATAGCCAACAGCTGCATCAGATGTTCGGCTTCTGAAAAACGTTTGAAAATTGGAACACTTCTGGGTTTTCAGCGTTTGAGACCCAAGGTGTTTGAGTACCAAGGCATTTGAGAACCAAAGTACCATTGTATTAAAAGTAGTTTAGATTGATCGTTATTAGTATTTTTATTATTACTTCTGAGCCAGCTTTCTCCTCTCCCACCACAGTACCAGTACTGGAATGCCAAGGCCCGCCGCAATGAATTCACAGTGCTGGAGCTGTACGAGGGGACGGAGCAGTACAACGCCACGGCCTTCAGCTCCCTGGACCGCCCTCTCCTGCCCCAGGTCCTGCAGCAGTCCTACATTTTCCCCTCCGCCATCAGTGCTATGGAGGTCACCATCACAGAACGGGGGATCACCAGCCGCCACTTGCTCAGTTAAGGAGCGGGCCGGGTTTTGAGCTTTCTGATCAATCGGGATTTGAGAGTGTGGCCACCTTGAAGCGGGGAGGGAGCAGCCCCTTTCAGTTTCAGAACATGCAGTGAAAGGCTTTCCCATCAGCTTCTACCAAAGGCCTAGTGGTTCGGGGTGGTGAGGAATTTGAAGACCCTTTACTATTTCTGCAGCAGGGTCTCTTGTCCTCAGTGTCCTCGAGCCACCCAATCGGCATGAAATCGGCTTCTGAGCCACCGAAAAAGTGTCTTCTCACTTTTCATGCCGATTGGAGTGGAATGAAGCAAGTCAGCCACTGAAGTTGGCTCCTAGGATCACTCTAGGAGGCGTGTGGGAAGAACACCAATTAGTTGTTCTCCATGCTCCAAAGCTAAGCATTTAGGAACATGGAAAACTTAAGTTGCTTCCGTTTCCAGAGAATGGTGCACAAGTTCTGTTATGTACAATGGGTTTTCAAGGAAAATGTCGACCGAGCAACTCCTCTGGAATCGCCTCCGACATGATTAACGACCTGAGCCTCTGATAAGGCTCCAAGCACGTTCCCATTACGCAGAGTATCCAGCACAGGGAAGGACGAGAAATATGAGCTGCATGCTAAGAGTTTTATTTCTAGTTACGCAGACAGAAAAGAAACATCCTCTCTCTGTGAAAGCAGAGAGCAACGGAAAAACAAAGGAACAGGAAACCAGTAACATCACATCCGTCTCCTGTCTTCTGTGAGACTTCCAGCAGTCTGGAATGTCTCAGAAATGCAAAACAGAGTCTTGTGACTCTGAGAGCACTGCACAGTGGCAACACACAGAAAGCAACAGAAAGTACAACTTGGATCACCCCAAAAGGAGATACAGGAGACCTCCAAATCATTTGCCCGTGAAAATAGTAATTCTAGCTGAAAGGCAACACATGGAGATCTGCACTGCAATGCATTCCTGATCATGATACGGTATTATACGGTATTATAATCATGATCATGATACGGTATTATACGATAATCTTAGAAAATTGTATAATCTAACACTTCTGTTGCTCAGGAATTTTGTGTGAATTTTGTGGCAATTGTTGAAATAACGTTTGCCGTGGTGTTTGTTTCATTTGTAACTCTGCAGTTGGACTTCCTTCTGGGGCGATCCTTTCACTCCCCAAGGCTCTGTTGGACCCACGGCGGCCAGAAATCCCTACAGAGCAAACTAGGTAAGGAAATTGGGGTGGGTGTAACTCCTAGGCCTTTGGAGAAGCCTTTGAGTGTGTGCAGCAGATTTTAGACAGGCAATCTAGTAGAAGGACTGTAGGAAACTAGGATTGGCCTCAGGTAGAAACCAGATAGGTCCTGTTCTGTGAAGCACTCTTCCTTCCCTCAACATTCACTTTTTGGTCTTTCTCTTGAAGTCCTTTTTATGCTGCCCCAAGCCAGACAGCTTGTCCATCGATAGTCCTGTGTGGTCTACTGTGATTGGATTCCACTCTCAAGGAATTCCTGCAGAAAAGAAAGGTCTTTCTCCCATTATCAGGATTGGGGATTGGGGAACCTGTGCCCTCCAGCAATTACAGTGGTCTGGGATGATGGGAGTTGTAGTCCAGAAATATTTAGAAGGCCTCAGCCTCCAATCATCATTATTGGTTCCACAACCCTGAAGTTCTAAACAGACCTTTTATCTATTTATTTTATTTAACAAAATTAAGATACCACTTTATTGTAGTGAAATCTTCTAAGCAGCTTACAAAGAAATATTAAAATCATCAATAAAATGCAACATGAGAAGCGAGGGGGGCTTTGAGGGGGTTCCTTCATTTTTCATTTCTTTGTTTCCTTCTTTCTTTTTTAGTATACTGCCTTTCCATATTGTTGTACACAAGGCAATTTACCAACTGAAAAAACAACAAAATATACAGCATAGATCTCGCATCTTTTAACAATGTGATCCAATACAAATAGGTCACAATAGAAATGACTTAAAATAAAGTAATATTCAGTAATCCGTTAGAATATAATAATATGCAATAAAATTAACTCTCAAAATATTAGCAAATAATCGAACAGAAATTCACTCTCAACAATTTCAGTAAATTATAATCAATGAAAATAACAGCGAAGTTACAATATATAAAATACCACAATATTGGGGGGGGGAGCCCCATGGAGCACTCCAAATGAATCTTGTGGAGAGGTGGCTGAGCCTGTTGCTTGGATGTCCTGCTCTTGCTTGCCTTTTTCCAGGGAAGAAAACTTGATCCCGTATTCCCCAGACGTGCAGATCCATGCAGAGAGGTTCATCAACTACAATCAGACCATCTCCCGAATGAGAGGCATTTACACGGCCCCATCAGGCCTTGAGTCTACATGTCTGGTGAGCCCTCTTAACTCCTCACTCGAACGATGCACTTTCTTCTACAAGGTGGTGATGGTCACACGGGGCTTAGATCAGGGACAGGGAACCTCTGGCTTGTCGGTGGCACCGTACAAGGACAGGAATGGACTCCTTGGCCTGATTCAGTACCCCCCCTGCACCAACTACATCCAAATATTTGCTTGAGGCAGGACTCGGCTGTCCTTGGCCTTTTGTCACTTCTATTTTCTTAATTTCACCTGCAGGTCGTGGCGTACGGCCTGGACATCTACCAGACCCGAGTCTACCCCTCCAAGCAGTTTGACGTCCTGAAGGATGACTACGACTACGTCCTGATCAGCAGTGTCCTTTTCGGGCTGGTCTTTGCCACCATGATCACCAAGAGGCTGGCTCAGGTGAAGCTCCTCAACCGGGCCTGGCGATAACCAGATTTGCAGAAGCAAACCTGGTGGGGCTGGACAACAAAGACCCTGGTCCACAAGGAGAGGGAGGATCTCAGCCACATTGTTGATTAGATAGCTGTTACCCTGATGGAACAAGATCTGTGGGGGCCTTTTTTTGTCTGCGCCTCGTCTGCTGGAATAGCTAAGCCCAGTTCCTCGTGGGAAATGAGAAACGTCAGGAACAAGAATATGCTACGAAACAAAAGACTATAAAGTTTTTATTTTTTCCTTGGGAACTGGTCCAAGGTGGTCCGGGTGCTTTGTCTTGACTACCTTGTAATGTAACACAACTGACCCCATCTCTGAAAAGCACCTTTGCCATAAAAGTCAATCTCCAGGTCTTCAGCCTGCATCATCACATACATTTTACTTGGGAGTTTCTGATCCACCCCTTACCCTCCCTGAAAACCCTTAACTCAAGAAAGCAGTTGGAAAAGGACTGGATTTGCAGTTGGGAGAAGAGGACAGTGGGAGCCAGCCTTCCTCAACCTGTTGCCTTCCAAATGTTAGACTCCAGCTTCCATCAGCCAGCATGGCCCAGTGGTCAGGGATAATGGGAGCTGTAGTTTGAATAACATCTGAGGGAGGGGTGGGGGAGATCAGGTTAGGTTAGGGTGGCATAGGGGAATTTTGGAAGTATGCTAATTAAAATGGATTTGAATACAGATCAGATCAGCTTGACATTTAATAGCTCAGGGAAGGGGCATTGGAGAAGATGTGACTATAATGATTTAATATTCTGGTTGTTGCACTGATATTTTCCCCCATTTGATCTTGTGTTCCTGCTGCAAACACACATAATTGTTTGACTGTTTCCTGTGATGTTTATCTCTTTGCTGTAGGGCTTGCCGTTTAAATTACACTGACTGGTGTAATGGTAAATGTGACTGGTAGGCTCTGAAAACATATCCTGCATTGGGGTGAATGGAAGTACTTGAAGCTAGGTTTCCTCCCTTGATAATATAAAATAAAAACCTTTTAAGTTCTAAGTGAACCTTTTTGCTCTGCATGTTCTTTACCATGGGATGTATCAGATTGTCCTAATCAGAGTAGATCCATAATGGTCATGGCCTACTTGGATCCAGTAATTTCAGTGGGACCACTCTGAGCAGGATTTAGACACAACCCCATGCGGGTTTTGTTTTTCCTTATGGGGGGCAGGAATGTTGATTTTCTGGTGCTGAGTTGTGGCTGAACTACACCTCCCCCATCAACCCCAGCAAGCATGGTCAATGACCAGGAATCATAAAATCATAGAATTGTAGAGTTGGAAAGGACCCCAAGGGTCATCTAGTCCAACCGCCTGCAATGCGGGAATCTCAGCTAAAGCATCCAAGACAAATGACCATCCACCCTCTGCTTAAAAGCCTCCAATGAAGGAGAGTCTACCATCTTCCAAGGGAGTCCATTCCACTGTCGAACAGCTGTTAACTGTCAGAAAGTTCTTACTGATGTTTAGTTGGAATCTCCTGTCTTGTAACTTAAAGCCATTTGTTTGAGGATGATGGGAGTTTAGTTCGGCAACATTGGGAGGGCCAGAGGTTCCCCAGAGCTGGTTTAATAAGAAGAATCTAAACCTGCTTTCACTAGTGCTCTCCAGACTACAACTCCCACCACAACTTAAGGGCTGCCACGGAGAAGGCACGCTTCACAAGCCGGGTCACACTCCCTGCATCTCTCCCGACAAGTGACATCAACAAATGCTACCACATTAGTTCTGTTAACATGGCCTGAAGCCAGATTGGGATGGATCCAAGTAATGTCTTTCCTCCAAACATGTCCCCAAAGCTGGGTGACCACCAGAAGTGCAACCTTCTCTTTCTGTATGCTGGCACAACAATAATTTTTACCGTTGGAAGAACCGAGATGCAGACAGGCTCATGCTTAGCCCCAGACCACTTATTCTGACCATTGTTAATTGTTGGCAAAATACTTACATAGCAGCCAAACATGGGAAATCGCTTTCTTTTCTTATTACTGAAATCAGCCTGGGTCCTGCTATGCAGAAGTGACTTCATGTTCCTCAATGTACAAATGGGGAGAGGTGGGTGGGAAATGGCACCATTTTCTACCCTGAAAGCCCAAGATCCAGACAACCCCTTAACCAACCCAACAGTAAACCAGCTCCTCAGTCTCCCCAGTCTCCCCAGTGTCCTTATAGTGTTGTTATGTGCAGGAGAGATGTGCCCCCCATTCAAATCAGTAATTATTACTGGTTGAAGGCTCATAATTGAGACCAGGCTTCACCGACTTGTTGCCCTACAGATGTTGGACTACAACTCCCCATGACTGTACGATGACGTGATTTATTTTGATGAAGAGGGTAAAGCGGATATGAAAGGATCTGTATTTGACTCTTCTAAATAATGAGAGAATAAATCGCAAGATCTCTTATATTTTCCAAAACTTACAAGTGAATACCCAAATTTGATTTGCAATGTTACACCACCTAGCTCTGAAGATAAGAAGGAAGGAGTAGAGATCCCAACTCCTAGCAGAAGCAACGTTGCAGGAGATCATGTCCAAAGGGAAATGCCAAACTTCGAATGCGATGAAAATACTGGTGCAGTTTCACAGCTGGAAATCAGATGCTTATCTAGTAAAGGCATCCCACCACTAAAGACTGTCCTACACTGCAAGGACAGTGCAACCCTGTAAACCCTCTAACTGGGAGGAAATTGAGCAAATGCTGAGGCTCATTTATGGAGAAAGGCTGCACAGGAAGAAATTGGTGCACTACATCAAAATAAAGCATGGACACTTTCCCAGCTACCTACTGGAAAGAAAGCAAATGGGTGTCAGTGAGTTTTTAAAATTAAGGTTAGACAGAGACTGACTGCACAGGAAACACTAAAAAATTTAAATCAACCAGAGGCTACATTTATATGTTTGCAAATGGACCTATTTCTTGAAGGTATAAGCAAAATTGTATGACTCTTCCTTCTATGGAGTCTGAATATATAGCAGCTACAGAAGCCGGAAGAGAATTAAAGTGGTTTGATCAACTAATGAAAGACTATGGTCTAGTGAGAGAGAAACCAATTCAACTAATGGAGGACAACGAGAGCTGTCTAGAGCTGACTCAAAGTGATAAATTTTGTGCAAGAACAAAGCATATCCAAAATGAAATCTCATTTTATACATGAAGTTATATGGGAAGAACTTGTAAACTTGTCATATTGTTCTGCAAAGGAAATGATAGCAGATAGTCTAACGAAACCTCAGGCAAAAGAAAGTTTCAACTCTCTTCAAAACAAAATGGGACTGACACTGAGATCCAGTGCCGAGGGCCTTCTGGCGGTTCCCTCATTGCAAGAAGTGAGGTTACAGGGAACCAGGCAGAGGGCCTTCTCGGTAATGGCGCCCGCCCTGTGGAACACCCTCCCTTCAGATGTGAAGGAAATAAGCAGCTATCCTATCTTTAAAAGACATCTGAAGGCAGCCCTGTTTAGGGAATTTTTAAATATTTAATGCTGTATTGTTTTTAACACTTGATTGGGAGCCACCTGGAGTAGCTGGGGAGACTCAGCCAGATGGGCGGCGTATAAATCATAAGCTATTATTAAATTATTATGATGATGAAAATGTTTAAAGGTAAAAATGATTGTACATAGCATTTTGTCCGAGAAGAGGCTTGTGGGACAAAAGCATCCAAAATGCAGTGTAAACTGCCCTGAGATCTTTTGATGAAGAATGGGAAGGGGAAGGGGAGAAAAGAGAAGAAAGGAAAAGGAAGGAGAGAAAAAAGGGTTAATGCTCACAAAGTTTGAATTCTGTGATGTCATAAACCTTTGCCAGAGGCAGTTATGTCTTGAGTCACAGTAGGCCTTGGGTGCAGTCAGGGAAAAGGCAGAGAAGGGAAGGAGGGAGGGAGGGAGGAAGGAAGAAGTAAAAATCAAAATAAATAAGTGGGGTTATGTGTATGGCATAGCAAATTGGTGGTTGTATGTCCAACATGCCCCCCCCCCCCAGTTTGAGGAGACATGAGGAGCTTCCCAGAAACATTTGGGGTGATGTGTCTGGTGGGGAATTCTAGCAATTTCCAGTGTTGCTTCAGTGGGGAAGATATCAAAGACTTTTCTCTGTGAACCCTCTAACTGGGAGGAAATGGAGCAGATGCCAAATGCTGAGGCTCCTTTATGGAGAAAGGCTGCACAGGAAGAAATTGGTGCACTACATCAAAATAAAGCATGGACACTCCCAGGTACCTAGGAAAGAAGGCAATTGGATGTCAGTGGGTTTTTAAAATTAAGCAAGGTTACACAGGCTGACTGCGCAGGCCGACACTAAATTTTTAAAATCAACCAGAGGTTCCATTTGTATTTGTATTTGTATCTATTTCTTGGGGGAGCAATAAGCAAACTTGTATGACTCTTCCTTCTATGGAGTCTGAATATGTAGCAGTTACAGGAGCCGGAAGAGAATTTTATATATATATATATATATATATATATATATATATATATATATATATATATATATAAAATATTTATTAATTTTTTTGAAATATAACAGTAAAAATGAAAAAGAAAAATACAAAATAAAAACAGTTAAAAACATACATTTTTTCTTTTACTTATTTTCTTTTAGCTTATTTCCCGGACCTCATCATACCTCCCTTTTTTGTATTCCACTTCAATTTATTGGTTCAGCAAATCCTTACCATTAGATTTTAACCCATTTATAACCCTTTTTTCATATTCTCTTCGATCATTACAGCTGGAAACCCCTTAGTTGCTATCCAACATCATTCTATCATTCATTAATTTTACAGTATTTTGGCTGTCATATTAATCCCCAAGTATTTCACTTTCTTAACCACAGTCAGACCTGTCTCAATCTGAAACCTCTCTCTTTCAATCGGTGTTAAATTTTTCTCTAAAACCTTAGTTTTTAACTTGTTCAGTTTAAATCCTGCTACTTGACCAAATTCTTGAATTAATTCTAAAACCCTTTTAGTGCTAGATTCTGAGGAGCCAGAAGAGAATTAAAGTGGTTTGAGCAAACAATTGCATTGTATATCTGTAGTTTTACTGAACAATTTTATTTTAGAAAAAAAGAAGAAGCTGGCTCTTATTTTCTGTTCTTCTCTCCTCCCTCTCAGTTGTATCACTGGCTGATTACCAGATCTTGTGTAGTCTATCCTTAGGTACAGATAGGGTCTGTCTGCTGCTGAAGAAGAGAGATTTAGGCGTGTATAAACGCATATTGGGAAACAGGAGCACTTTTGCCATGGACTAAGCACTTGCCATGGCGTAAACACTCCTCTCCTGACAAGTGTGGGGAACATTAATCTAAGACACTTTTGTTGTCCACTAAATTAGCACTGCTGATGGTGGATAAATAGAAAAAAAATGACGCTTTTATTAACAAACAAATGCAACAAAACAACAAATGCAACATCAACATTTATTAGCACCGTGTAAGGATGGTCATGAGGGCAGCAGCGCTCCACTTGTTCTATCCTGTTTTCCTATCAATAGCACCAGAGTTATTGAACAGTGTTCCTGTCTGCACTTAAAGGTGTTTTGTTACTAACCAGTGTTTTAGAGCTACTTGTAGTAACATCTCTTTATTTGATGGTGGTTATTAACAGAAGTGTGTTTTCTATATATTTTCCTTTCACTCATGTCTTTTGGGAAGCCTGAAAGTGAATGCTGTTCCCTGCCCCCCCCCCATGTACCTACTGGCAAATGAAGTGTATCCCTAGTGGGTGGGGGTACATTCGTAGGTACTATGGCTCCGGCCACTCCCCCCTCCCTCATGAAGAGAAAGAAACTCTTTAGTGATGAGATGGGATATTTTCCTTGCCCCCGCAAGGCACTTTTCCTATGGAGGTTTAGACAGGTTCTCGTTTTTAAACTAGTATAGCCTCTGTGCATGTATGGAGTGCATGATTTAGCAAATCTGTTATACCACTTAAAGTGTTGCACCTCTTGGCTAAATTACCATTTGAAGAAAGGAAGGGAAGGGTAAGGGGTAGATTTAAAAAACAGGGTTATATTTAAATGCAAAACAGAAATTCAAGTTGGTTTTCACCAAAGCCAATAATACAAGTTTGGTCAAATTAAATTTCTACTAAAGCCTCAGCACTAACGGATCATGTTTCCTGCATTAAACAGACATATCTGCAACCCTGGCAAATAAAATTGAGAGCTACATGCCTCCTTTATCTACAGGAGATTGGGGTACAGGTCTCTATAAAAATGTTTCAAAAATGTGAGTTATTACCGGTACTTTTTTGTTTGCCCCCCTCTGGTCATTAGTGGAACAAGCAGCCGTGAAATGGCCAGTCTGGGTTCATAAATTCCAAATATGTTCCTAGTCATTTCAGCCATGAGCAGACTAAATTCTCTGCCCCCCTTATGTACAGGAAAATGGCCAAAGCCCATCCATCCTAATGATGTATTTATTTGTATGTGCTTAAATAACTTTTGCTGGACTTTAGCATATTTGAAGTTTGGTTTTAAAATGGCAGATAAATGGTGAAAACCCCATTCACTCCAAAACCTGCAGACACACTCCCTTCCATACAGCCATATATTTGATAGGAGTTCTTTGTCCTTGCTACAGCAGTGGCAGACTCCACCAAGCGGCTCTGATGAAGTTGCTTGGCCATCAGATGGAGTAGTAGTTCTTGGTTGGCCGATGCCCAAACCTCCTTCCATATTCACTCGCAGCTGTGGTGAATGGAGAAACAAGAGCAACGGTCAGATCCATTGGCTCAGGGATGGCCAATTATTGCACTGAGGGGGGACCATTTGGTTCTCTGGGCAGTTTTGGGAGAGGGCAGCAGTGGTTTGCCTCCGAACCTGACTCCTCCAAAGGTGGTCAGGCTCCATAAGGAACTGCATGCCACAGACAAAGAAAATGGCTTGGTCTTCCCTGGTTAATGGCAAACGATACAAGAAGCGGGGCTGCCATCCTAGGCAGCGTGTGGGGTGTTCAGCCTTCCTGCTGCTTCTTTTTGGGTTCCAATGACAGAACTTGGGGAACTCCTGTGGAAGAGAAATATGCAGATCCATCTATGCAGTTAGCATAAATTAGCTTGATTAGGCACACTCTCCCTCTCCTCCTCTCTCATGTACACACGGTTGAGAGATGGCTGTGCCTTGTGTTAGACCAAATTACCCTGGTAAGAGAGTAGTCGTTATTGATGCACAATGCCGGACTGGTCCTCCAGTGCAATTGAGGACACACAGAGCTCTTATGAGAAGTGCTGGGCCCCACATTGTTCATTCCAGCGTCTCTGCAAAGAAAAGCAAAAGAGTGATGGTGTTGCCTCCATATTTAAAAGCCCCATTAGGAGTTCCTTGGCACCGCCCAGAGTTCTCCATTTTGGGTCACCATTTTGTATAGTTAAGCTCACTTTCCTTGGTGTTAAAGTCAAGGATTGATGACCTAATTGAAGGTTAAGGTTGTATTTAAATTTGTCAGTACGTTTGTTATTTAAGGACAAACTCCTCGTCCCCTTCCTCTCTTCAAAGGACTTAACACCGGCTGATGCTGGAGAAGCAGTAACTAGCTTTTGTTGGAGGCTGTGCAGCTGGGACGAAAGATCATCTAGTCTTAAAGGGAGATGGGAAAAGTTTCTCTCAATATTTTATTCTGTTGCTCTCATATATTATCTACACATAGTAAATTCCTGCACTCTGCTAGGAGGGTAAAAAGCAGTAGCTTGCAAAAGTCTAAAAACAGACAGGTCATGAGGCCGCTTTCTTAACAGACAGGTCATGAGGCCGCTTCCTGCCTAATCAGCTATTTGAAACTGCTGATGCTAGCTACAGGTCAGAAGGTCGCTTCCTGCCCAGCCAGAAACTGCTGTTAACCAAAAAACCACAAGCAAGATGTTTCCTGCTTTACTTCTGCTTTTAAGTAATGCAAGATAAGAAGAGATACGAAGGAAATGCTTTGCTAGCAAAAGAAGACACGTGTACAAGGAGGTGGGAGGGAGTGCTTGGCTTAGCAGAAAGACAGAAATGTTTAAGCAAGCAATAAAATGTGTTTAGCAAGCAAGTCTGCGGGTATAAGAAAGTCTGTTGAAGTGTCTTGCTTTACAGCCAGTACATTTTTAGGAACTATCCAACAGGCTGTCTCTGAGTACAGACCTTAACTCTGTGCACAGAATTTCAATAAAACTCTTTTCTCCAAAGAAGAAACTTTCCTGGAATTTTTTATTCTCTTCTCGGCCCTGGGGACGCGGGTAAGCAATTCTCTGGCAAAGTAAAAGGCATAAGGGGCCCCGGGGAGGGCCAGGCTCAACCAAGGTGAACAGCTCCGATCGGCGTTCGCATTTCCAGTGCACACCCTGCCAGTTTGTAGGGGGAGATTGCCACACCGTCCTGGAGCAGAGACATCTAGTTGAGGGAGAATAAGAGGACAGAACGGCGCCGAGGGGACAGGTCCGCAGCGGAAAAAGGTAAGCCCGAAGGAAAGGGCTAGGGGCCCGAAGGAAAGGGCTAGGGGCCCGAGGGAAGGGCCAGAGGTCTGATCAGCCTCACCTGGTAGTTGGCAATAGGGTGCCCGGCAGTAAGAATGCCACCAGGAAAGGAATTGGTAAAGGTTTGGGAAAGGGAATGGGGCAGAGGGAATTAAGTGTTTTGTTGATATGTTGTGTATCAGATACTCCAGTGGATGAATTGTTGAATGGGGCCAAGGCTTAGTGTCCCCTTGGCCGAGCGATTGTAGGGTTGTGCATTTTCTGACAAACTGTAGCATGTGGAGTGTGAGAGAATTTTGAAAACCCAGTTAGGAGCGGTTGTATCTGAAAAAAATAGGGTCTAGAGCAAGCCAATGTATTCCTCTGAATGCTTTTTAAATAACTGGAAAACAGCCACGAAGAGTGATGATTTGGGGATTCAAATTGAAAAACAAAAAACAAAAAACAGAGACTCAAAACTTTATGTGAGGTGGACTTGCCAACCCAGGGAACTGCGTGGCTTTGATTTGCAATTAATCAACCCCCTGTGGCAAATCAACCCCCTGTGGCAAAATATATTAAATGTCCACCCAGACCAGATCCCCTATATCTCTACATGGAAGACCAATGTAAAAAAAAAAAATCTACCATGGCTAAAGTCTTGCTGTGACAGCAACACACAGAACAGGATTTGTACAGTGAAGCCTCTGGTGTTAGAAGACCCAGAAGATGAGGAGAGGGAGTGATTAAGCCACCACCTTACACTCCACCAACAGCCCCCCCCCTCCAACAACCCCCCCCAGGCCAAAATCAAGAAGCACAGGGAAGTGCTGGTGTAGGGGGAGGAGGACCTGCGAAGGAGGATAGTGAGACGGAGGAAGAGTTTAGGAAGACACTAGATGATATGAATCAAGGAAAGAAAATGTGGACAGAAAGACAGAAAAAGAGACTAAAGGAGTTTGCAAAGCCATTTGAGGGAGGAGTTGGATGTAAGCCCCTTGTTAGTTGAGGCAGCAGAATGCTGCACCCCTGAAAAGAGGAAGAGATGGCAACGTAAGTGGGGACAGGTGGCGAAGAGAGTTATGTCTCACAGACAGTATGAGAAAGCCAGGAAGGATCAGGCAGCCGGAGAAATGCCCCTTCAGAGGGTTTATGATCCACCAGCCCCTGTCCCAGCTGGACAAACGAAAGCACCACAGACAGCATATACCCTTTTCAAGTGCAGATGTTTGTAATTGAAGAAATCAGAACCCCTCTTTTGAGGAGGATCCAGCAAAGATTGTAAAATTGTTTGAAGGGATTTTTTTTAAACCTATAATCCCACTTATGATGCTGAACAATATCCCCTGGACTCACTACTAATTACAGAAGCATTGCTTGGCCCCTGCATGAGTCAACTAGGGGAATAGAGAAGGATCCTTTTTATATGGGGCAGGAAACAGCAGCAGGCTTTTCAGGATCTCAAAGTGACATTACAACAAGCCTCAGTGCTTGGCATCCAAACCCCGAGAAGCCTTTTACCCTGTTCACAGATGAAGACCAGGGGGGTAGCCAAGGGAGTCTTATGCCAGAAACTGAAAAATTGGCAGCAACCTGTCGAATACTTGTCAGAGAAGCTAACCCCAACAGAACAGAGGTTGCCCCCCCCCGTATGAGAGTGATTGTGGCAGTGGCCACCCTACTCACAAAGGCAGATAAATTCACGTTTGGACAGGACACTAGCTGTGTAACTCCAAGAGAAAGTGCCAGATGCTGTTATTACATTCACGCCTGAAGTTTCGGGTTGCCACAGCCCTTAGCCTAGCTACCTTATTACAGGTAGGAGAAGGTGAACAAGGGAGCTGCCCACTCAGTCTTACCTATGCCTGTAACAAAACCCACAAACCAAGTGGTTAATATAATTGGAGCTACAGGTAAATCACAAAAGGCCCCGTTTTTGCAGTCTGTTACCTGCTGCCTAAGTGGCCAAATAGTCCAGCACAATTTTTTTGTATATACCAGAGTGTCCCATTCCTTTATTGGGCCAAGACTTGTTAACAAAATTACAAGCCCAGATTTCCTTCCAACCAATGGGGGAAGTAATGATGACAACTGGACCAGCAGGAGAGTTTTCTTTAGAAATGCCCCTGTGAGACCATTGGTGCTTGATGATGGTAAAAGAAGAGGAGGGAATCCTCCCTGTTAGCCTGCTTCATGATGTTGACCCTGGACTATGGGCGAAAGATAAAAACCAATACCCCATCCCACGACAGGCAGCTGAAGGAGTGTGGGTGCATTTGAAGCGATTGCTTCAACATGGAATCTTGAAACAATGCCAATCACAGTGAAACACCCCACTGTTGCCAGTGAAGAAGGAAGATGGTGGGTACTGCATATAGGCCCCAAAAGTTCTGGAAAATAGGAAAGGAAGAACAGGACTTTGAAAAACCATTGACCCAAGAAACAGGGTCTAATTGGGTGTTCATGTTGCCCTTGGCTTTGCTTAGAGTTTGTAGCCTCCCATTGAAACGTATTCACTTGTCATCCTTTTGAAGTGATGTTTGGAAGACCGGTTCCTTATGTGTGCATGCTTTCACCTATCCCTGCTCAAGATGTGGAATTGAACAATTATGTACAGTCTCTCTCTCGAGATTTTCTCTCTCAACCCAGGCCCGAACTCCTTGCGTGACCAGTTTGAGTCAGGTGACGAGGTGTGGATAAGACTGGTCCCAGGCACCACTGCAACCGTGCTGGAAGGGCCCATCTGCTCTCCACACCCACAGCTGTGAAAATCGCTGGTGCCACCCCTTGGGTCCACCACATTCAAGTGGGGAAAGCTGCTTCAGATTGGACTGTGTCTCAGCATCCTGAAGATCCCCTCCAGTGACGACTGCCTTGCTGATATCACTCCAGAGGCTGATATCTCTACGCACGGTGAAGAATTGGATGGGAGGGGCGCCCACAGGCAGCGCCCCCAACGTAGACATTTGTTCTCCAGCCAATTTAGAGGCACCACCAGAACTTTTGATATTGGTACCGGAACTCACTCCAGACGATGTGGAACCACGTTACACCCTTGATGAACAGCAGTGGACCAGCCAAGAAGGAGCAACGCTCCAGGAAGGACCAGACAGCCGTGTTTTTGTGCCCCAACATCTGGCCAGCACAATTGTAAAGAATTACCACGAGTCCACCCATTTGGGAGGCCCAGCTGCTAAAGCACACCTTGGGAGAATATTCTACCTCAACTAACTGCTGCTATATCCCAAAATGTGCCCTGTGCGCCAACCAAGAGACTGAGAACTATCACCCTTTGGACTTCTATATGGCAGGCCAACCCCTTTCGTCCGAGGCATCCCCGCCAGTTTGGGGCAGATGGGAGATCACATCACCCAAGAACAAGTGCAATCCCTGTGTTTGTTGTGTGTGTTTGCTTCCTTTCCAGGTATTCCCTCGAGCGTACACCTGCAGTCCCGCGGCAGTCTCGCTGAGCCGGTTCACCAGTTCCTCTGAGTGACAGCGTCTGGCGACCCCCTCATCCCCAACTGCAGTGGAAGTAGTCGAGGTGATCCCCTGGGTACATCACACGCATCTGAAGAAGGGTGTCTGGACTTGCAAGAGAAATCCTGCTGACCTTCTGAAGTTGATCATCACCTTGTGTCTGACGCTACCAGGAAAAAGCGTTAGGCCACGGGCAACGCGATCCTGCGACTAATCATCACAAGGACAGTTACAAAGACTTTCTCTTTTCTCTCTTATTTTCTTTATTGACTTGCTCTATGTCTTCTTGCCCTGACCCTACCGAACCATACCAACCCTATTGACCTGCTGGCCTCTGCTACGACTGGTTCGTCTTGCCGGTGGTAAGAGATGGCGTGCTCTTTGGCTATTGGAAACTGGGGTTTGATGAGATTACCGTATTGAGACACCCCACTACCCCGTTGTGGCTCCTCTCCCACACCACTGACCAACACGCGTGGACAGTGCTCTTACGGGAAGCTGCAGAGACGATCGAAATCTATCTAGTTCTGGACCGCTCTTGCTGTTGTGGGAGGGTAGTCAACTGTTATCTGGAAGGTAGAGCACTGTACCAACCTCATTTGATAGACCAGGTCCTACTCTTAACCCAGGTCATAGATGGGACAGAACCTATCTTAATGCAAGTATTGCAGGGGTGGGAGCCTTAGCCAGGTGTGCATTGAAATTACTAAACAAGTGCCAGTAAGAATTGCCACCCCAGGATTTCAGCTTCCATATGCTCTGGTCACTAGGGAGGCAGCACGAGGGTTCAATCCACCCAACAGGGTTAATAGAAAAATTGACCCACATAGTGGGAGCATCAGCTCACCGGTGGGCTCTCATCCTTGAGGCTCAACAGGTAGTCGGGCACAAATATCAGTGGGCTCTTCAACAATGAGCACACCCCCTGAATATTGGTGGGAGGAACCATGGAGATATTGGGTTTGGTGGGTAGGAGTGATATGTACCGCCCTTGTCATATGGATGCTCTCGTATTTCTGTTGGCATGAACGGTATCGTATTTGTGGGAAGAATAGGCCCAATAATGCTTCTATTGCTTTTCTGCTTCTGTATACCCTGCTTAATGCAATGCCTGCAACATATGATGGGAAAGATGATGTCTCGCATGATGAGACCTCGCGTGATTGCTGTAATGAGAGAATATAGACCCCTACCCCAGAACGAATCTAAGTAATAGATTGTTCAAAAGAAGAGGACGGAGTAAAGGGAGATGGGAAAAGTTTCTCTCAATATTTTATTCTGTTGCTCTCATATATTATCTACACATAGTAAATTCCTGCACTCTGCTAGGAGGGTAAAAAGCAGTAGCTTGCAAAAGTCTAAAAACAGACAGGTCATGAGGCCGCTTTCTTAACAGACAGGTCATGAGGCCGCTTCCTGCCTAATCAGCTATTTGAAACTGCTGATGCTAGCTACAGGTCAGAAGGTCGCTTCCTGCCCAGCCAGAAACTGCTGTTAACCAAAAAACCACAAGCAAGATGTTTCCTGCTTTACTTCTGCTTTTAAGTAATGCAAGATAAGAAGAGATACGAAGGAAATGCTTTGCTAGCAAAAGAAGACACGTGTACAAGGAGGTGGGAGGGAGTGCTTGGCTTAGCAGAAAGACAGAAATGTTTAAGCAAGCAATAAAATGTGTTTAGCAAGCAAGTCTGCGGGTATAAGAAAGTCTGTTGAAGTGTCTTGCTTTACAGCCAGTACATTTTTAGGAACTATCCAACAGGCTGTCTCTGAGTACAGACCTTAACTCTGTGCACAGAATTTCAATAAAACTCTTTTCTCCAAAGAAGAAACTTTCCTGGAATTTTTTATTCTCTTCTCGGCCCTGGGGACGCGGGTAAGCAATTCTCTGGCAAAGTAAAAGGCATAAGCCTACAGTCTTTTGAATATACAGTGCAAGGTTTTGATTATTAAATGGGACTGTTCAAATGTCATATGATTGGCCGTGTCAAGGGCCAATTCCTCCTTCTGAGGAGAGACTACACTCTTACTGTTGGCCACATCGCTTGTTATTTGTGGTATTATTCTCTCTTCGTCTTTAAGTACTGACACGCAATCAGAGGGTTAAAACGATTCTGAGTTTCTACCGTGTAGGAACAATCCAGTAGAATACTCCCTTCTTTAAAGTGACATGGTTCAACCCTTGTTTGCTTTGATCTTGGAAAGGGAGCGGGGACTGTCTCCTCAGAATCTCTAAGACGTTTCCCATATCCCATAGTTCAGATATCGAGAAGAGGGGGGATAGTGTTGTAAATAAAAATATGCCCTTTTCCCTTATGGGGTATCCAAGAGCCCATATAGAGTCCTTACATAGGTTCCCTATTGGTAGGAGAAAATAACAGAGGCCAACCAGAGAATATTGAGAAGCAAAGCAGCTAGTAAGCTTGATCTTTATTGATCTGTTGCAACAGGGTACTCCCCTCACACGCAGGAGAGGAAGAGGACCCAGAACAATGGCCTGCAAGGCCTTATAAAGACTTTTGAAATTCCCCTTCTCTAGATCAGGACCACCCCCAGAAACATTATGCATACATCACAGAAGGGGTGTAACCTAAGACCACCCCTCAGATACATCCCACCTACATCACAGAAATTTAAATGTTGTTTTTCTCTTGTCCTTGTTTATCTCCTGTCTAGCAGGTTACTTGATTGGATTTTCTGGGGAGCCTGGCCATTCTTTTGTAGTGCTAAAATACTTATTTCCTGGGCCAGGTCACAGGCTCACACCTTATTCAGACACAGATTAAAGGAAGAGACAATGGGGAGGCTTTTCCATTTTTAACCTTGCAGAGAAAGGATTTGGTCAGTTTAGGAATCAAAATGGTTCCTGTGCTGATCTATGTATGTGCAGTTATGAACATTACTATATATCTAAAACCATAAAATTCCTATCACAATATTCCCCCCTTTGGGGCTAGAATTTTTCTTAAAATTTTTTGCCCCACAAATAATAACATCGTATGTTGTAAATGGATGTGTTTGTATAAATATATCATAAAAATAACACATGTTGCGTTTTGCTACTAAATTACTTGTGGCATTCTAACACTTTGGGAGAGACCATTTACTCAATAGTGTTCTATGCTTTACACCTAGCAGGAAGGTAAGGTCCACTAATGACTGAAAAGTGCAGTTTGCTTCCCCCCCACCATTTTTGTGTTCTCAGGTGTCAAGGTAGCTCTTCTGTGGTCTCACACTGACATAGTGCTACAGCAACACATCCTGTCTGTTGAATCCCCTCAGGGCTTTCATTTAACCATGTTGCCTAGCATTCACCATAGCTGGCACAGGTTTGGGCATCTCGTGAGGGAGAGGTCTTCGCCTTGGCCTTTAGCTATGGGATTTTGTTATAGGCTGTGGTCTCGCACTTATGGGAGGTTGCTCACTTGCACTTAAAGGACCAAAAAGCTAATTACAGCCTGGATACACTTGCCCAATTCAAACTGAGTCCAATTTGAATTTATCTTGCCCCATGGTTCTCAACTCTTCAAACCAATCTGTTAAAAGAAAACCATTCTTCACAAGGGCAGTTGTCCAAATAAGTCAATTTTAAGTCTATAAGGAATCATTCCTGCTAAACCAAAGCATATCCACCTTCATGTTTCTTAGAAGCTTCTCCTTGGTAAAGCAAGTTTTAGCACATTTTTTAAAATGGGTAGGGAAGGTTGGCATAGTGCCAGGTGGGACAACAAATTGTGGTTATCTAAACATTGGACTACACAATAGTGTGAGCTATTAGAAAGTATAAAATGCATGAGAATTCTCCATTGGTGTGTAAGGAATAAGACATTAAACATAAAAACAGTTACACACAATAAATTGCCCCCCTTTGTGGAAATCACACTGTCAGACACATTTCAACATTCTTACATAATAACACATAATACAAAACAAAATAATTAAATATCTGTTGCATATCTTGACACAATTGTGATCTTTTACGTATGTATCTTTTGAATCCTGGAGCAGAGGCTTGAGGTTCAAGTGAAAAAATGTCCTTGCAATTCAACTCCTCCCCCCTTTGTCAGCCCCCCCCCCCGGTCAGTCTATATCTGGTGTCTGTCGTTGCAGGTCTTGTGATGACTGAGTTGAGGGGTTGTTGCTGCTCATCATTGCACATCTGTAGAAGTGATATCCTGTAAGGGGCAGGGTTTTGGGGTGACTTAAAAACACAGTTAGACATCAAAGGGGCAAAAGGCAAAAAGGATGTCCTCCAGTTTCCATGGGAAGCTGCAAATAATAACAATTTTAGTGGATTAAACATTTTATTCATTATCATTATTGGACTATTTTGATTGTTGTTAGCCGCCTTGAGCCCAGCTTCGGCTGGGGAGGGCAGGATATAAATAAAATTTATTATTTATTATTATTTATTATCACATTTCCATATAATTACTGTTATTATCTGCTAAGTTTGTTTGCTTTCTTTCACTTAATTTTTGTTGTTGTTGTTCTTTTCATATTATAAAATAAAAAATTACTCCACATGTATAGAAAGAGAACTGTAAAAAATACAAAGGTTAAAAAATAAAAAGGAAAGCAAAAAATTAGATTACCAGTTAGATGAAAACAAACTTGACACAAAAACATCAGATTCAGAAAAGAACTATTATTAAATATATTATCAAAGCCACGCAGATTACTACTAGACTGAGAAAAAAAATTACAAAGGTTAAAAAATACAAAAGAAAGCAAAAAATTAGAATACCAGTTAGATGAAAACAGACTTGACACAAAGACATCAGATTTAGAAAAGAATTATTATTAAATAATACAAAGATATTATCAAAAACCGCACAGATTACTACTGGACTGAAAAAATGGGAAAACAATGGGGAAAACTTAAAATTCACCATGTGCTATCCAATAAAAGAACTTCATGAGACTGACTTTCAACATGTGATGAACATGTCCCCAAAGTAAAACACACACACACAAAATGAGCTATGAGGAACCAAAAATAAATAAATGCTAAGACACACAATTAATAAGCAACCTGAAGTAACCTGAAGTAATCTGTTTTGGCATTCTAACATCCCAAATGAAAATAAAAGTGTTTCTTGATGTGACATCATCAGCTGTAATGTTAATACTGGGAAATGAGTTAATACCAAGAAAAATGAATGGCAATTTAAAGTTGTGCAGGTACCTTGCACTAGCCAAAATGACAGAATTAGTAAGAAATGCTCAGGCAAAAAGGTAAACAAATACCATTCCGCAAACAATGTTTGGTTGTGCTTCGATTAATTTAATGGAAGAACTGATAAAACGAACTTAATAAACGAAAACAGATTATTTGTAACCTAAAAAAAAATGTCAAAGCCACAAAGAGATAGAAGGAAATCAACTAATGTAGCAGGGATTCAGACTTGTTTTGCTGAACAGAAAGAAAGTGACTGTTTGGCTTTAAGTGAAGAAAGACAAAAGGAAAAACAAATGCATTTACTTTTTATAGAGTATTTAAATCACTGTTTGCATCCCTTCATTATCATTTGTGCTGTGGGAGAAAAGAAAGGTCACTCTGTTAAAAGGGAAAATTATTTCATGTGAGAGGTCTGTCAGGAAATGCTGTTCCTAAAATGCATAGGCATATACACACCTGTTGAAAGGGAAAATTATTTCATGTGAGAGGTCTGTCAGGAAATGCTGTTCCTAAAATGCACACTCTGTTGAAAGGGAAAATTATTTCATGTGAGAGGTCTGACAGGAAATGCTGTTCCTAAAATGCATAGGCATACACACACACACACACACACACACACACACACACACACAAACTGTTATAAAATCTACTCAAGAGAGGAACTCACAGTGGGAGTGCTTTGATATTTACCTGTGAAAAGAATTTGGCATGTCCAGTACTTAACTCTTTTGTATTAAGTAGCCCCTGGAGCAAAACACATTAAGGGTGATTTCCCTCAATGGCTATTTGGAAAGGTTTCTCCCTGCAGCACACTGCTCTCCAAACCTTCTCTCCCCCCCTCTCTTTTTTAAGCTGATCTAGCCTCTGTGCATGTGCAGAGTTCATGCCTCAGCAAACCTTTTATACCATTGAAAATGTTGCATCTTTTGGCTCAATTACCATTTGAATAAGGGAAGGGAAGGGTAAGGAGTAGATTTTGAAAACAGGGTTTGATTTTAAACAAAAAAGAGAAACTCAAAGCTAGCAATTTCAGCCCAAGCAAACTGAGACTGCTTCCTTTATGTACAGGAAAGGGCTAATATCCCTCTGGCCATTCGCGGAACAATGCCACGCCCTTATATATGGGGAAAATGGCCAGAGGATCAGAATTCATAGGATTTTTTCTTTCTTTATTTTTTTTTAAACATTCTCAGTCATTTCAGCCTTACCATTTGCAGACAAATTTTACTGCCCCTTTATTTACAGGATTGGTCAAGGCGCATTCTACTTGACTATATGAATTTTTATGTGCTTAAACTTTTAATAGACTTTTAAGTTTGATTTTTTTTTAATAGTAGACAAAATGATAAATACTGTAATCACTCAACTGCCTGATATCACCAGTTCTGCTTCAAACATCATGGCTTCACCTCACACCTTTTAAAAAAACAAAGAGCAAATCTGGGCTGAATTTCAACTCATCAGCCACAAATTGGGAAAGTTGAAAGGGACCTGGGGTCATCTAGTCCAACCCTAAAATACAGGTTTCATAGCAAGATTTGAGCAAATCTGGGCTGAATTTCAACACATCAGCCACAAATTGGGAAAGTTGAAAGGGACCTGGGGTCATCTAGTCCAACCCTAAAATACAGGGTTTATAGCAAGATTTGTACTACCAGAAACACACACATTCACCTCTCACCTTTAAAAACAAAGAGCAAATCTGGGCTGGATTTCAACTCATCAGCCACAAATTGGGAAAGTTGAAAGGGACCTGGGGTCATCTAGTCCAACCCTAAAATACAGGGTTCATAGCAAGATTTGTACTACCAGAAACACACACATACTTATGTACACAGACACAACTGGAGAAGAGATCACAAGCCATGCGCCTATCATGTACTAAGGAAGAAGAAAATAAAAGTACCCATCTTTACAAGAATGCAAGTTCCTAGAGAAATAAAGGAAGATTGAATTGAACAGTTTTTTTCCTAGGATAGGGAGAGGATTTTTTATAAAGCACAGTTAAAACAGCCATAGATTTGATTTAAAAGGAATACAAAAGTGAACAATTTTTCCTGAACTTGCAGAGGAATAGTAAGCCTAATCTATGCCCCCCCCTTGCAGTTTCCTTTAAAGGAAGCTTACTCGGGAGTAAATTTACCTGGCACAGAATAAGAAGGAGAAGGGAAAAAAAAACCTGAAAGAGACAGAATGAAACAAGGGGGGGCATTTTCTAAAAAAAAAGGCCAGGACGTCTTATAGAGCAGTGTTTCCCAAACGTTTTTGGGCAACGGCACACCTGTGTACTAAAAAAAAATCTCGCGGCACACCACCATTAAAGCCCCGCCCCGTGACGTCAGCGCGCAGCGTCACGCCGGGAGGGACGCACAAAAGTGAACGTTTTTTCCCTCGGCAGCTCCTCTCAGCTGCGCTCAATCCGCCTCCGCGCAGGCTGAGGGAGGGAGGGAGGGGCGCGTGTGACCCGTCTCTGCTGGGAGACCAAACCCAGCGAGACAGAGTCGCGCGGAGGCGCCCAGGCAGCGCTGCCGGCTGCGAGGAGGAGCGCCAGGCAGCAGCAGGAGGCGCGGCCTCTCCTCGCCGCCCCCGCCCCGCCTCTCGCCGCCCGACTCGCCCGCCTCCCTCCAGGCATCTCGCGGCACACCAGCCGGTGTCTCACGGCACACTCGTGTGCCGGGGAACACCGGTTGGGAAACACTGTTATAGAGACTGATATCAGGAGCCTTACAATAACTCTTCTGTCCAACCAGATCAAAGTTAAAACTGGACTCACATATTTTTCTTAGAAGGAACACCATACTTTCATAGGCATATACTTAATGAAGTACATACACTGCATTTTAGCTTGAGAGAGCAGTTGGCTCAACTAGGCTTTTGCAGCAGAAACATTAGGTTAACTTAGACTGGAACACAGGTGTACTCACAAACTCAAAAGTTACAACACAACATCATTTACCATTAGACTTAAAATCACCCTCCCCACTGAAACTAGAGAAAGGAGGTGGGGTAATCCTCCTTTCAGAACACAAGTAGCACGCATACAGGATTTTACCACTTGGGAGAAAAACTCTCTTTTAGAGCCTCTTTAACAAACACTTGCACACTTCATTCTCAATTTTTGTCTTGTTTAAGATTGATAAGGCTTCAACATGGCTTCCTTAGATTTAGAATTGGAGCAAGCTTGCATTTTTATTTTAGATGGTACATTTAAGATAAGCAGCTGCTGGATGTTGCCTAAGTACAATTTAAACACTGGAAAAACGTTTCTTAAACACAAATTGAAGGGGACTGTCAGAGTCCAGGCGGGAAGTAAGCACCAACTGGGCTTCTTTCCCATCAGAGGAGTCTGTGGGTTCATTTCTTTTGATTGAGGTGCACCCATTTTAAGATTTTTTTATAATAGCGCTAGCTTTTACTTTTATACTGCAGTCAGGGTTTTATCCCCACTTTTCAGGAAACACAATAAATAACCCACAGTACACTCAATTTGGACAACTCCGAGAATTAGTACTGTGACACACCGCCGTTCGTCTGGCCTGACTTACTAGGCTGGTACAGCTGTTGGCCTTTCCTGGCTACTAAGCTAACAGTGCGGTCAGCGATCTCAAACCCCCCCTTTGGTCATTACTCAGCCAGGGAGCCCACAGCAACCTCCTGCCTTTTACAATCTAACCTGAGAGTTCCCTACTGGACGCTTGCGTAGCGCAGTGCCAGATTGGGACTCAGAAATGACAAAGAAGGAAAGGAATCAGGTGCCCTTGCTTTCTCTGCTCACAGGTCATCTCTAACAAAGATCGCCATGGCAGAGGTGCGGCTGCACCTGGGAGTTATAGTTTTGGGAATTATAGTTTTCAGTGCAGAAGAAATTGCACAACCTTTCTGGGCAAAACTCCGAAGGAATAGGTTGGCATACAGAATTAAGTGGAAGAAATCACACACAACCTTTGCCTGGGCATACTCCGAAGGGCTAGGGCTGGTGTTGAGATCGAGGGGACAGAAAGAAGGAGAAGGCAATTTTTAGATGAGGAAAAAAGTAGAAATTTTAGATTTGAAGGGAAAAGGAAGAATTAAAGAATTTTGGTTGCTGTGGTTTAGAGACCCCAACCCACTACCCGTGTTTCCTACTTAATACTCACTTCCGCATGCGCTGTTCCTGGTGATCCCACGATGTCTTGACTGGTTGTTTAAGGCCGGCCTGATCAAGATTTGCTTCCTCTGGTTAGCCCCGCTGAAACTCCAAGTTATTGCCAGACCCTGGGACCGATGGAAGACTGGTTATTCCTCCTGGCAAACTGCCTGGTGCGCGCTGGATAACCAGTCCTTCCTCGTTTCCAGAATCCGGGTAACCAAAAGTCCCTTCGTGCGTGGTCGCCATCTGTTGTAAATAAAAATATGCCCTTTTCCCTTATGGGGTATCCAAGAGTCCATATAGAGTCCTTACATAGGTTCCCTATTGGTAGGAGAAAATAACAGAGGCCAACCAGAGAATATTGAGAAGCAAAGCAGCTAGTAAGCTTGATCTTTATTGATCTGTTGCAACAGGGTACTCCCCTCACACGCAGGAGAGGAAGAGGACCCAGAACAATGGCCTGCAAGGCCTTATAAAGACTTTTGAAATTCCCCTTCTCTAGATCAGGACCACCCCCAGAAACATTATGCATACATCACAGAAGGGGTGTAACCTAAGACCACCCCTCAGATACATCCCACCTACATCACAGAAATTTAAATGTTGTTTTTCTCTTGTCCTTGTTTATCTCCTGTCTAGCAGGTTACTTGATTGGATTTTCTGGGGAGCCTGGCCATTCTTTTGTAGTGCTAAAATACTTATTTCCTGGGCCAGGTCACAGGCTCACACCTTATTCAGACACAGATTAAAGGAAGAGACAATGGGGAGGCTTTTCCATTTTTAACCTTGCAGAGAAAGGATTTGGTCAGTTTAGGAATCAAAATGGTTCCTGTGCTGATCTATGTATGTGCAGTTATGAACATTACTATATATCTAAAACCATAAAATTCCTATCACAATAGTATTTTAACGTCAACTCAGGTGATAAATATTTTCTTCGAGCCTACCAGCACTTGCAGTGGGGTTATATTTCACTGCCTGTTCATATGAAAGTCAGCGTCTTCACCCTCACAGGCCAGCTAATTTTCGGGGGCTAGCAGATATTATCCTGCCCCCACCTGCCATTTCAGTACAAACACGGTAGGAAACAGTGAAGATTTTATATCGTACCTCTTAATGAACAGTCGTGGTAGCTCTCGGGGAACTGAGTCAAAAGCCACTTTGTATTGCTGATATCCTCATTCGTGAATAATTGTTACTCTCTGGCCAGGGTAAGTCGCTGTCTCTCAAGCCACATGTTCTGGAAAGGTCCTCTTGGAAATGGGGGCAGAAAACATCACTCCACTCCCTCAAGTAAAGAGCAGAGCAGCTTTGATTGGGTGTTGCTTAGATATCTGGAAGAAGACCCTTCCTTCACACATCTCTATTCCTTCCTTCCATCCCTTTATCATGGGGTAAAAGATTCAGGTGTGTTTTGTTTCTGGCTTTTTCCTAAATGAAAGCTGTCCTTCCTGCGGAGCAGCTCTTGGAGGAATTTGGGGAACTCCCTCTCCCCCTCTCTCATGTACACACGTGAGTTGAGAGATGGCTGTACCTTGTGCGAGATCAACTTACACTGGCAAGAGGGCAGCAATTCTTGATGGGACAATTCTGGAACTGGTCCTCCAGTGGAATTGAAGAGACAGGGAGCTCTTATGAGGAGTGCTCAGCCTCACATCGCTCGTTCCAGCTCGTTCTATGGTATCACTGCAAGAACCTTCCCCAAACCTCTGTCTGTTGCCATGAGGAAGTACATTAGCTGGGGAGGAAGAGATTTGGAGAATGGTTCCTGACACTGTGGGGAGTGGGGTTCTCCAGCTACCTGGCCCCCACACTGAGGGAGAGAGTTACTTTCTGAGCAAGCCCTACAGATTCCCAACATCTCTCTTAGGCTGGTAGAAGCTTGAGTGCCCCACACCCAATACAGAACTGGAAGAGGTACTCTGCCACTTTCTCTGGGTGATGGCAAACTAAATGGAGAAAGTGCAAGTGTCTACTTTTCTGCCCTCCATTGTAGGGCCCTGGGTGATCTTGTAGAAGGCCTCCAGCAGCAGCACAACCTGTCAGAGAAAGGAGAGGGTTACTGAGACGGTACAAGAAGCGGGCTGCCATCCTAGGCAGCGTGTGGGGTGTTCAGCCTTCCTGCTGCTTCTTTTTGGGTTCCAATGACAGAACTTGGGGAACTCCTGTGGAAGAGAAATATGCAGATCCATCTATGCAATTAGCATAAATTAGCTTGATTAGGCACACTCTCCCTCTCCTCCTCTCTCATGTACACACGGTTGAGAGATGGCTGTGCCTTGTGTTAGACCAACTTACCCTGGTAAGAGAGTAGTAGCAATTGATGAACAATGCCAGACTGGTCCTCCAGGGCAACTGAGGACACACAGAGCTCTTATGCTATGTTCTAGAGCTAAGTCCACAGGAAATGCCAACATTCACTTACTGCCAGGAGTTTTTCAGATGCCACAGTCTACCGACTAAGCAAGGGTCACTACAGCAAACCTCTGCAAGCCTCTACACGCTGAGGATGCCAGAACCTCCGTTCAAACAGCCACACACTTTGTTGCTGGGGAACAGCCCTTGGTGGCATGGAATGGACGGCCACCATGCCAAGAGTCTAGGAGAGACAGTGTGTGATAGTAAACTTGGACCTGGGAAAGCAGGGTTAAAAGCCCCACTCAGCCTGGAGACTCCCTGGGTGACCTCGGGCTAGTCACTCACTTTCAGCCTAACTGGCCTCACCAGATTCTTGTGAGGAGGAGGAGAAATATGGACCTTACCTTGAGAGAAAGACAGGATGTACATGCCATAAACAGATCCATAAACCACCAGTTGTGAAAAGCTGACCCATACCATCTGCACAGTATTTCTTCCACAGGATTTTGTACTTGATAGTCCCCTATGCTAGACTGAGAATATCCCTTCCAACTTGCCTGCATTTAGACACAGCCACAAGATTGAGAGTGAAGTCAGTTTGGGTTCAAGCAAGACCCGAGGCTTAACGGCTTTACTGAGGCCTCAGGAACAGACTGGGGAAACAGGGGAAGGGGTCTGATTTATATAAACCTCAGCCAGTCCCTGGCAACACCCACCTAGCGCATGACTGGCTGCATTGTGATGTGGACTCAAGCTCAGAGGAGACAGAAAGCACCTGCTGAAGTCGCTGCAGGCAGCATTGGATACAACCCTGTGTTTTCAGCAGCAGCTGTTAAGTGCTGAAGGGACAACAAGTTGAGTTTTTCTATTGCCCCCACCTCCCACAGGCAAGAAGACCCTTTTCAGTCCTGCTTCCCAGTGTGAACAGGATGGAAGACATTGGCAAAGAGCTTTCTCTTTATTATTTACGTTGGCTAAGCAGTCCCAATAGCCTGGTTCCTGCAGGTAAGATGTATTTTGAGAGAACTGATGGAGCATCTTCTGTTCTTCACATAGGGAAGTGGCGTGGGGCGGTGAAAAAGGGCTGTTGTGAACATCCCCATCTCTGGGTGGCAGGAGACTCCAGGGGTATCTGTGCTTACCCAGGCATGAAGACAACATGTCTTTTGGCAAGCCTGAAAGTTAATGCTGTTTCCTGTTCTGCTCCCCCCCCCCCCGCACCTACTGGCAAATAAGGTGTATCCACAAAAATTCTGGGCAATGCATGCTGTACAGTGGTACCTTGGGTTACATACGCTTCAGGTTACAGACTCCACTAACCCAGAAATAGTGCTTCAGGTTAAGAACTTTGCTTCAGGATGAGAACAGAAGTCGTGCTTTGACGGCAGCAGGAGGCCCCATTAGCTAAAGTGGTGCTTCAGGTTAAGAACAGTTTCAGGTTAAGAACGGACCTCTGGAACGAATTAAGTACTTAACCTGAGGTACCACTGTATTTAGCTTGTAAGGCAGAATGAATATTCCGAATGCAGCATACAGCTGTGGCCTGCCCCTCCCAATGAGGAAACTTTTGATGTTGTGGGTCCTTTCTTGAGTGCAAGGATAGGTTCTAGTGGGTGGGGGTACACTCGTAGGTACTATGTTGGGGATCCCAGGACTAGGTCAGGCATCTATTTTTCTTGTTAACAAAAATCTTTATTGATTTTTCACAAAAAAGCTTTACAAATTTTAACATAAAGCATAAGTTACTTTATCCACCGACTTCCCATCCCCCCAACTCCCATGATTTCCATAAGGTAAAGGTAAAGGGACCCCTGACCATTAGGTCCAGTCGTGACCGACACTGGGGTTGCGACACTCATCTCGCTTTATTGGCCGAGGGAGCCGGCGTACAGCTTCCAGGTCATGTGGCCAGCATGACTAAGCCGCTTCTGGCGAAACCAGAGCAGCTCACGGAAATGCCGTTTACCTTCTCGCAAGAGCAGTACCTATTTATCTACTTGCACTTTGACGTGCTTTCAAACTGCTAGGTTGGCAGGAGCAGGGATCGAGCTCACCCTGTCACGGGGATTCAAACCACCGACCTTCTGATTGGCAAGTCCTAGGCTGTGGTTTAACCCACAGCGCCACCCGTGTCCCATGGTTTCCATATTTACTCTTAAAAAAATTTATTGAAAGAATTACAATTACAGTGGTGCCTCGCAAGACGAAATTAATTCGTTCCGCAAGTCTCTTCGTCTTGCGGTTTTTTCGTCTTGCGACGCACGGTTTCCCATAGGAATGCATTGAAAATCAATTAATGCGTTCCTAGGGAAACCGCCTTCAGACCAGGTCCGGGGACAGTCTGTCCCCGGACCTCTTCTGAAGGCTGGGGGGGGGGACAAGGGCTTTTCTTCCCACCCCCAGCATTTTAAAAAACCCCGGGACAGCGGAGGACTTCTCCGCTGTCCGGGCGATCTTAAAATGCTGGCGGGCGGCATTTTTAAATCGCCCCGGGACAGCGGAGGACTTCTCCGCTGTCCGGGGCGATTTAAAAGCCCCTGGGAAGGCAGGCAGGGGGGACAAAGACTTTCGCCCCCCGCCCGCCTTCAGAAGGTGTTCCCGCCCCCCACCCCGCTTCGGAGCAGCGTTCCGAAGCGGGGTGGCTGGGGCAGGTGTTCCCGCCCCCCGCCCGGCTTCGCAGCAGCGCTCCGGAGCCCGGCAGCTGGGGCAGGTGTTCCCGCCCCCCCGCCCGGCTTCGCAGCAGCGCTCCGAAGCCCGGTGGCTGGGGCAGGTGTTCCCGCCCCCCCGCCCGGCTTCACAGCAGCGCTCCGAAGCCCGGCGGCTGGGGCAGGTGTTCCCGCCCCCCCACCCCGCTTCGGAGCAGCGTTCCGAAGCGGAGTGGCTGGGGCAGGTGTTCCCGCCCCCCCCCCAGCCCGGCTTTGCAGAAGCGATCTCCCCGCAAACCCTCGCTTCAAAAGAGGTCCGGGGGCAGCGGGAAGCGCTTCCCGCTGTCCCCGGACCTGGGGCTGCGGGGAGAAGATCGCTTCTCCCCGCCGCCCCTTGTTTCAAAAGAGAAGACCCGCTGTCCCCGGGGCAAGCTTCGTTTTGCGAAGCAAGCCCATAGGGAAATTCGTCTTGCGAGGCAACTCGAAAACGAAAAAACCTTTCGTTTTGCGAGTTTTTCGTCTCGTGAGGCGTTCGTCTTGCGGGGTACCACTGTACAAAGAAATAAAGTGAAACTATGGAAATGGGGGGAAAGTGAGGGAAGAGGCATATAAAAAAGAAAGAAAAAATATTCAAAAATGCAATGTAATATATTCCCATACATAAATGCATAAAGTGTTATTTAAGCTTAAATGTTGCATATTTCACCTATACTATTCAATACATCCATTTAGAAACATCTATCTTAATAGTTAATACTGTTGCTTTTATTTAAAGTCCTGCTCGCATTTTCATATTGCTGTTGTAACTCTTTAAATAGTCAATTTAAAGTCTCCAATCCCCAAAGTCCCTGGAATGTTGTGGGTCGATGTTACAGATGTTGTCTACAATGAGACTCCCTGGCAGATGAGACGCTTCTTGGGTCTTCTTGTTTTCGGAGGCCTCCTTCTAAGCTCCAGCTGATAGGCCGCCGTTTTCCATCGTTTCATGCAGGAAAGACAGAAAAGAGATTCTGTTAGAAGGGTAGTAAATATAATTAATGTGAGACCCACTTGTTCCCCATAAATAATTACTGGTTTGGGTGAATAAATAATTTAAAAAGAAGGGGGCTTTTACTGGCAAATAATGTCTATCCACAGAAAACCTGAGCAATACATGCCATAGTTTAGCTCATGGGTAGGCGAACTAAGGCCCAGGGGTCGGATGCAGCCCAATCGCCTTCTAAACTTGGCCCGCGGACGGCCTGGAAATCAGCATGTTTTTACATGAGTAGAACGTGTGCTTTTATTTAAAATGCATCTCTGGGGTATTTGTGGGGCATAGGAATTTGTTCATTTCCCCCCAATAAATATAGTCCGGCCCCCACAAGGTCTGAGGGACAGTGGACCGGCCCCCTGCTGAAAAAGTTTGCTGACCCCTGGTTTAGCTTCTAAGGCAGATTGAATATTCAAATTGCAGCTGTAATAAAGGAAAATCTGCCCTTATTTCCTTATAAGAGCCTTTATAGTCCTTTGCAGGTTCTCCATCGGTTGGAGAAAATAACAGGGGACAACCAGAGAATATTGAGAAGCAAAGCAGCTAGTAAGCCTGGCTGATGGAGCAGGAGAGAGCAGGCTTTACTTCAGCCCTGCAGTCCCAGAGCAAGTGCTGACTGAGCCCCTTTTTCTATTGGCAAAGATGGAGACAAACAAGCACAATCTTCTTCTTCTCTATTTCATGTATGAATCGCTTCCTATGAAGACTCTTGTAGGCGTTATACAGTACAATAAAAAGAATGTTCTGAAATACAGGTCAGTTTCTGAGGTGCTTGTAAGGAGTCCCTTGTTTTGAAGCTCTTCAGGCGCCATGCTTTTGTTGTAAACAAAATCTGCCCTTTTTCCCTTATGGGGTATCCAAGAGCCTGTATAGAGTCCTTACATGGGTTCCCTATTGGTAGGGGAAAATAACAGAGGCCAACCAGAGAATATTGAGAAGCAAAGCAGCTAGTAAGCCTGATCTTTATCGAACTGTTGCAACAGGGTGCTCCCCTCACACGGAGGAGGACCCAGAACAAAGGTGTGCTTGCCCTTATATAGACATTTTAAATTCCCTGCCCTGGAGCTCAAGACCACCCCTCCATACATCATACCTACATCACAGAAGGGGTGTAACCCAAGACCACCCCCCACAAACATCATACCTACATCACAGAAAAGGTGGTCTACAGCAGAAATTTGAGTGCTGTTGTTTTTCCTGTCTGCCAGGTTATCTGATAATGCCCCATCTGATTGCTTTCCTGGTAGTCTGCCCATTCCTTTGAAATGGTGATTACAAAATTCCTGTAACAAGGAAGGTTTTTTTTCACCTCCTTACAGAGAAATATTTGGTCAGCTTGGGAGTCAAAATGGTTTCAGGACTGTCTTCCTGTGCTGCTTCAGACATGTGGTTTATATATTTATGTACTTGTTTGCTTGGTACATTTATGAACATTTAATATATATCTAAGACCTTAAAATTCTTATAACACTTCCTCAGCAAAGGTGTAAACCTCAGGGGGTCTTGGGCTCAGATACCCTGGGGTGGGGGGACATCTGGGCTCCATGGGCCACAGACACTGCCAGGCAAATGGACAGGCTCACCTGATGGGCTTGGTTGCAACAGCGTTTTAGTAAGGGTTCCATGTTTGTTTGTGTGTGAGAGCTATAGCTGTCAACTTACAGATTTGAAAATAAGGGACCAGCAGCCAAAATAAGGGACCTGCAGCCTCGCCTGTTCCAGGCACTCCAGTCTTCCTGTCCTCCTGCAGTCTGGTCAAACTCATGCTGGTAACTTCGAGTACACTGTCCAACCAACTTTGTAACCAGAGGTTCAACTGAATAGAATCTGAATCACATGCACCACAAGGCCTGTGCAGCCTCAACTTAAGAATGGCGTCCAGCATTCAAAACCACCCTCAGCTTGCATTAACTAGCCACACACACACAGCCTCCCCCCCCCCACGAGATATCCATTCCTTTCCCCCCACCATGTGCCCCCGCTCCAGACAGACCTTTTCGCCGGCAAGGGTGAGTGGGCCGTCAATGACGTATCCATCTGATTCCGATCCGAGCACTCAGCACAGGTATGTTCAACTTCTGACCCCCTCTGAGCCAAAGGCAGAAAGCTCAGCCAGCAGCCAAACGAAGCCTCAAGGAAAACCACCATCACCTCTCCGCTGGGAAGCACTGAGCAAAGGCGAGTCCCCAGGGAACACAGCCGATTTGATCAGCACAAGCTCCACCCCCCAGTCGTTCTTAGATTTCTTATTGGGTGAGCAACGCAGCCAAGCAACACAGTTGGAGCATCCCTCCTCCCTGGCCAGCAGGGAGGGAGGGAGAGGAGCTGCTTCCTTTGAAATTTAAGGGACATCATTTAAGGGACATCCATCAATAAGGGACAGCAGCGGAACATGGCGTTGGAATAAGGGACTGTCCCTTCAAATAAGGGATACTTGACAGCTATGGTGAGAGCATTTTGAAAATTTATAGCCTACCTCAAAGGGGCTATTACCACCACAAAGTGCCTTCAGCCTGAAACACCACCCACTTTTCTGGAGCGACAGACTGCAAGGCTGCGAGGATGTCTAAACAATGATTATTGTCCCTGTAAAATATGTTCAAGATGGTATTTATATTAGAGTCAAATATAAATACCATCTTGAACATATTTTACAGGGACAATAATCATCTTTCCAGTAGTAATATCCTTGTAGATTTGTGCTCTTCTGTCCTGGATCTCGAGTGCTTTGTTAAAATGTAGGTCAAGTAGTTTGTCTCTCTCCTGCTTGGTCCTTAGAATGATCAAGCAATCTCTAGGCCTGTCTTTCTTGACAACTCTTCCCAATCTGAATGCAGTTGTTATTTTAAAGTCTGTGTCTTCCTCTATACCCCAGAATTTAGAGAATTCTGCTGTCAAAAAGCCGGTCAGGTCCTCTTTCTCAATCTCTGGGATAGAGCGTAATCTTAAATTATTTTCCCTGTTTCTCAGTTCTACCATAGACAGGTAGGCCTGCTGGTCGGTGATGTGTTTATGTAGCGGCCTTACCTCTCCTTTCAATTCATCCACTTTCTGAATTGCTTGACTTGCTTTTTCGTTTGCAGCTTCTGCCAATTTCCGGTTCTCAGATGTTACGTCTTTTAAATTCCCAATTTCTTGTGAATGCTTAGCCACTTGTTCAGATAGTTTAGCAATTGAGGCTGTGGCTAAGTCGATTTTTGCTGTTTGGTCATCCACCTTCTTATTCAAAATTGCAAATTGTTGTAGCATTTGATCTAGAAGAGTGTCAGATCCCCCTGCTGCCATATCCTCAGTCGTTGGCTGGTCAGCTGCCTTAGATGGGGCTGTTGTTGGAAGTGCAGCTCCCTGTAGGACAGCAGGAACAGAAGATCTGCGAGACTGGGAAGTCAACGTTGTTTGTACAAATTGGCCTTTCCCTGCTTTCGACGCAGCTCTTGTTTTTGGAGGGCCGCTCATTCCCCACCTGTCTTTGGATTCAAGGTCAAACTGTCAAATATTCCATGGGAAAGACAGGCCTCGAAGTAAATAACCAAACCACAGAGAGTCAAAGCAAAGTTAGTTCTCAGGAATTTGTAAGTCCCAAAATCCACTAGAGGGAGTATTGTTGCAGTTCAGGAAAGAAGGAATGAAGTTTTAGCCGCCATTAAAGTTCCTGCAGCTGAATAAGTTAACAATAGCCTTTAAAAAAAAAACAAAACTTTTTTTCCCTGGCAGAGCCCTTTCAATGTTACCACAATATTGTATCCAAAAGTGCAAGATACAGTTGTTCAATTGTATCTTTCCAATAGTGCCTTTATGTGTCCATTTCAACTTTATAAAAGTATCCGCAAAGCAACCCTTTTCCCCCTGCCAGCCCGGGACTGGGTTTTTTTTTCTTAAAGTTTTTTGAATCCACAAAAGGAGAGGATCTCCAAGTTAAATCAAAAAGAAAAAAGAAAGCTTGCCTTTCCCTTCAGTTGCTAACTCCACCAGACGCATGAAACATCTCGTTTTAAAGTCTCTTTCTATTGCTTCCAGCTTGTCTAATCCTTTGCCTTTGATCATAAGCACTACCGGGAGACGGACTTCCTTTTTCTCGTCTCCCGCTTTCAGCCGAATTTCTAATTTACAGTTCCAAATTAATACTCTTCTTACTCACGAGTAGATGGTTTAGGGTCCAATGCTTAAGGAAGAAAGGTCGGCGCTCATCGACAACAGCCGCGCGGCTTCGCTCCCGCAGAAAGAGCGATGTACTCTCAGCACCGCTTCCCCTCCGCGCTTCCGGAGCCCCTTACGGGGTCCCTTCTTCGTTTTGGGGGTCGCTCCAGGTGCCCGCCGAGTCCCACGGCCACGAGCTCACTCTGCTCGTGGTTTATCTTGATGGATCGTCGCTGTGCCGTAGCGAACGATCCTTTCCTGCGGAGCCCCTCTTCAGAGACTGAAGAGGACCGCCATTGCTCGTTTCGCGCCGCCTCCGGATATTCCTAAACAACTACTAGATCTCAGATCTAACTATACTGACCTAGCTGGACTTCTGAGAAGCAACGGAATACCTTACAGGTGGGAGTTTCCACAAGGTTTATCATTCAACTATACAGGAAAGAAGATTAAAATCAGGACGAAGGAGGACAGCCAGAAGTTTCTACACGATCACGGAGAAGACCTGCAGAAAGGAGTAGCTGCTCCTTGGCCTCCACCTGAGTCTGGGAAAGAGCCAGCACCCTCGGATTTGGACAAGAAAGAAGACGCCCCATAAAGAGCAACAACAGATTGTTACAGGATGTCTCTGCAGCTGTATAGTTGGAATATTAATGGCGCAAATTCCCCGGAAAAACGCAAAAGGATTTTTCATATTTTGAAGAAGGAACATTTGGATATAATCTGTCTGCAAGAAACTCATGTGACCAGGCTTCATAGGAAAGTATTAATAAACAAAAGATTAGGCCAAGAATTTATCTCATCTGACAGAGTTAAAAAGAGAGGAGTGGTGATCTATGCAAAAGAGAATTTATCACCAAAATTTCTGTTCAAAGATGAACAAGGAAGAATCCTGGCAATTGAAATACAAATCCAAGGAGAAAAAGTTTTGATCCTAGGAATCTACGCACCAAATGAGGGGAAATCAGAATTTTACAAGAAGCTTCATGAGACATTACTGGACTATCTGGACTATTCTAACATCATCATGATGGGAGACATGAATGGGGTGGTCTCTACCTATATGGACAAGTCGCAGAACCAGAATCTGACTAAAGATGGAAGACTACCAAAAACTTTTTTCGAACTAACTGACAATATGGATTTGATTGACCTTTGGAGGACGAGAAACCCCCTAGGTAAAGAAGGAACTTTATTCTCTGAGGCCCACCTGTCATGGACAAGAATCGACCAAATTTGGACAACTAGAGGGCTGGCACCTAAGACCACAAGAGTAGAGATCTGCCCAAAGACCTGCTCCGACCACAACGCTCTGAAAATAGAAATGAGATTTACTACTGCCGATTCCTTCAGATGGAAAATGAATGACAACCTGCTAAGAGATCAAGAGATTGTAAAGAAGGCCGAAAAAGCTTTAAAGGACTACTTTGAAATTAACCTCAATACCTCGGTGGAAAAAAGAATAATCTGGGACGCAAGCAAAGCTGTTATGAGAGGGTTTCTGATACAACAAAACACGATTAAGAAAAAATTCTGGAATGGGAAAAAGGACAAGATATTAGAGAAGATAAAAGATGGAGAGAAAAAATTAAGATTGAATCCAAAATCAAAAGAGACTTTAAGAGAAATTAAATTCCATTAGTCACAATATATGAAATTGATTAACCAAGAAGTGGAATGGAAAATCAAACAAATGAAACAAAGATCTTTTGAATCTGCAAATAAATGTGGGAAACTGCTAGCTTGGCAGTTGAAAAAGAGACAAAAACTAAATTACGTTACCAATTTAGAAGTTGAAGGAAAAAGTATTCAGAAACCGGGAGAAATAAGAAAGTGCTTCCAGAAATATTTTAAAAAACTATACACCCAAGGGCCCGAGGAACTGACTGAGATAGAACAATTCTTGAAAGACAATGGCCTACCAGAAATATCCCAAGAGAAGAGATCAATCTTGAATTGTAAAATAACACAACAGGAAATTGAGGTTGCCATCCAGAATATGCAGCTAGGCAAATCTCCAGGCCCTGATGGACTTACCTCCAAGTACTACAGGATGTTAAAGGACTACTTGATACAGCCATTACTGGAGGTTTGTAACCAGATTATGGGGGGAGGGAGGGCACCAGAAACGTGGAAAGAAGCATTCATCACATTGATACCCAAAGTGGAAACTGAAAAGACTCAACTTAAGAACTACCGTCCCATCTCACTCCTAAACGTGGATTACAAAATATTTGCAGATATTTTGGCAAACAGATTTAAAAAAGTATTAAATGAAGTAATCCATAAGGACCAAGCAGGCTTTCTCCCAGGTAGACATTTGTTTGATAACACTAGGAATATTATCGATATTCTGGAACTTTTACAAACAAATATTAATACTAAAGCAGTGTTAATTTTTATTGATGCGGAGAAGGCCTTTGATAATATTTCTTGGAAATTTATGAAGAAAAACTTGGAAGGGATGGGAGTGGGAAGGGGGTTTGAGAACGGAATAGAAGCAATCTACTCCGAACAAAAAGCTAAGTTGATAGTGAACAATGTGGTGACAGAAGAACTTCAGATTGAAAAAGGAACACGTCAGGGGTGCCCCCTTTCCCCTTTATTGTTTATTTCAGTCCTGGAGGTTTTGCTGAATATGATAAGGAAGGATCGGCAGGTACAAGGAATACGGGTCGGAGTGAAACAATATAAACTGAAAGCATTTGCAGATGACTTGGTTTTAACATTACAGGAGCCAGAATCTAGTACAAAAAGAGTTTTGGAATTGATCCAGAAATTTGGTCGGGTGGCGGGTTTTAAGTTGAACAAACAAAAAACTAAGGTGTTAGGGAAAAACTTGACAACTATTGAAACAGAGGGGTTTCAGAAGGAAACAGAATTAAATATTGTTAAAAAAGTGAAATACCTGGGGGTCAATCTCTCTTCCAAGAACTTGAATTTATTCAAAGACAATTATGAGAAATGTTGGTCAGAAGTTAAAAAAGATCTAGAAATTTGGTCAAGACTGAAATTATCCTTGTTAGGCCGAATTGCAGCTATAAAAATGAACGTTTTGCCAAAAATGTTGTTTTTGTTTCAAACCTTGCAGATTGTGGACAGAGTGGAATGTTTTGGAAAGTGGCAGAGGGATATTTCTAAATTTGTTTGGCAGGGCAAAAAGCCCCGAATAAAGTTTAAAATATTAACTGATGCAAAGGAGAGAGGGGGGTTTGCCCTGCCAGACTTAAGGTTATACTATGAAGCTGCGGCCTTCTGCTGGTTGAAAGATTGGATTTTGTTAGAAAACACTGATGTCCTAGATCTGGAAGGCTTTAATAATTCGCTAGGTTGGCATGCGTATTTGTGGTACGACAAGGCAAAAACATATGGAATGTTTAAAAACCATATTGTCAGAAAAGCAATATTTATGGTCTGGAAAAAATACAAAGACTTGTTAGAAAGCAAAACTCCGAGGTGGGTATCACCAATAGAGGCCAAGGCTCGGAAAAAACCTAATATGGAGGCCGGTTGGCCGAAATATTGGGAAATAATAGAAAACATTGGAGACAACTGGAGGTTGCAGAGCTTTGAAAAATTAAAGGGTAAAGTGCAAGACTGGCTACATTATGCCCAAATTAATGAGGTTTTCAAACTAGATAAAAAAAGAGGATTCCAGGTGGAAAAATCGAAACTTGAGACAGAACTGTTAGAACCAAAGACCAAGTTATTATCGAGAATGTATAACTTGCTACTTAAATGGAATACTCAGGATGAGACAGTTAAATCAGCCATGATAAAATGGGCTCAGGACATTGGTTACAACATTATGTCGGAGGACTGGGAAAGGTTATGGGCCACCGGTATGAAGTTTACGGCATGTAATGCCTTGAAAGAAAACATTATGAAAATGGTATACAGGTGGTACATGACCCCAGTCAAGCTTGCTAAGATTTACCATTTATCCGATAATAAATGTTGGAAATGTAAGGAGGCTGAAGGGACATTCTTTCATCTCTGGTGGACTTGCCCAAGAGTGAAGGCCTTCTGGGAAATGATTTACAACGAGTTAAAAAAGGTGTTTAAATACACCTTCCCTAAGAAACCAGAGGCATTTCTCCTGGGCATTGTCGGTCAGAAGGTGTTAAAGAAGGACAGAACTTTTTTCATGTATGCCACCACAGCAGCAAGGATCCTTATCGCCAAATATTGGAAGACTCAAGATTTGCCCCCACTGGAGGAGTGGCAGACGCAATTGATGAGCTACATGGAACTAGCTGAGATGACTGCCAGGATCCGATATTTGGGAGAAGAAGCAATGGAAGAGGACTGGAAAAAATTTAAGGACTATTTGCAAAAGTATTATAAGTTATATGAACTGTGAGATGCCGTATGTTTTGAAAGGTCAGCCCCAGCAATGAGAGTGGATTATATAAGAAATTGGATAATATATATGAAAGAATCAAAGTTTAAATGGGTAAAAACGACAATATGTTATATTTTTAGAGTAAATGGAAAATAAGGGATTTAAACTTAAAATTGCAATTGAAAGTACAAAGAAACACAAGAAACAAGGGTATAACTTGCTGATAATTTTTTATTGTTAAGAATGCACCGGGCGGGAGATGTGGGGAAGTCCGATGGAAATTTGAAATAAGTTCTTGAAATGGTTTGAATTTTCTGTTCTTTTTTCTCTCTATTTTCTATGTTCTTTCTTTTTTCTGTTGTAAAAAAAATGTAATAAAAAATTATTATATATATAAAAAAATCATCTTTCCAGTAGTAGATAGGTAGCCGTGTTGGTCTGCCATAGTCAAAATAAAAAAATTCCTTCCAGTAGCACCTTAAAGACCAACTAAGTTAGTTCTTGGTATGAGCTTTCGTGTGCATGCACACTTCTTCAGATACACTGAAACAGAAGTTGCCAGATCCTTCTATATAGTGAGAAGGTGGGGAGGGGTGTTACTCAGAAGGGTGGTGGGAATGGGAGATAGGCAGATAGCTGAGAGAGCCTCTTGACGACTCTTAACGACTGTAATAGGTCTTACAGGAAAAGGCAAGGGGTGGGAAGGTGAGAAATGGTTTAGTTATGTATAGTGAGATAAGAATCCAATGTCTTTGTTCAGTCCAGGTCTTTTCATGGTTTTAAGTTTGGTAATGAGTTGTAATTCAGCAGCTTCTCTTTCTAGTCTATTTCTGAAATTCCTTTGTAGTAAAACAGCTACTTTGAGATCTTGTATAGAATGTCCTGGGAGATTGAAGTGTTCTCCTACTGGTTTCTCTGTTCTGTGATTCTTGATGTCAGATTTATGTCCGTTTATTCTTTGGCGTAAGGTTTGGCCTGTTTGTCCAATATAGAGAGCTGAAGGACACTGTTGGCATTTGATGGCATACACAATGTTAGACGATGAGCAATTAAATAGTCCCGAGATGGTATGTGTGATGTTGTTGGGGCCAGTAATGGTGTTGTCCGGGTGTATGTGGCAGCAAAGTTGGCATCTGGGTTTATTGCAGGCTCTGGTGCCAGTGTCTGTGTTAAGTCTGGTTGTAGTATTATTGTGGGTTAGGAGTTGTTTAAGATTGGGTGGCTGTCTGTAGGCAATGAAAGGTCTTCCTCCCAGAGCTTGAGAAAGAGAACTGTCATTGTCCAGGAGAGGTTGTAGATCTCTGATGATGCGTTGTACTGTTTTAACTTGGGAGCTGTATGTGATGACTAGAGGTGTTCTGTTATTTTCTTTTTTGGGTCTGTCTTGCAGCAAGTTCTCTCTGGGTATCAGTCTGGCTCTGTTGATCTGTTGTCTAACTTCATCTGCTGGGTATTTTAGTTCTGAGAAGGTTTGCTGTAGATCCCTTAGGTGAGAGTCTCTGTCTGTAGAATTGGAACAGATGCGGCTGTAACGTAGTGCCTGGCTATATACAATGGACTGTTTGGTATGTTTGGGATGGTAGCTAGAGGCATGTAGATATGTTTGTCGGTCAGTTGGTTTGCGGTATAAGGTGGTGTCTATGCGCCCATCCTGTATTTTTATAGTAGTGTCCAAAAAATGTATTTCTTGCATAGATTGATTCATTGTAAGGTTGATTGTGGGGTGAAAATCATTAAATTTCTGGTGAAAGGTGTCCAGGGTCTGTTGACCATGTGTCCAGATGATAAAACACCCCTCCCCACCTTCTCACTATATAGAAGGATCTGGCAACTTCTGTTTCAGTGTATCTGAAGAAGTGTGCATGCACACGAAAGCTCATACCAAGAACTAACTTAGTTGGTCTTTAAGGTGCTACTGGAAGGAATTTTTTTATTTTGAATAATCATCTTGTCATAGTTGTGGGGGGCAGCGTCACCATGAAAAACAACAACCAGGAGTTTGTGGGACTTTAAATGATTGTTTTTATTAGGGTGGAAGCTTCTGTAGGCCAAAGGCTACTTCCTGACATATCCTGAGGTTTGTAAGGACAACACTGAGGAAGAGGAGATGACGGTCATACCACTCCGTAGCTCTGTGAGGGAAAAGGGTCTGCCAATAACTTTCAGCAACCTTAAAAAAGGCCTGTACATAGTATTATTTGAGGGAACTCCATGACAATGAGGTATTGAATATAGTGCAGATGAGACTTCTGCTGTGTAATTCCTGGGTTACCTCTAGGGCTGGGTGATATATCTATATATCGTCCAAAACCGAAGTCCACTTTGTGATACCGGTTTCATAATTTTTGACCTGGCATTATAGCATGAATCAGTGTGTGTGTGTGTGTATGTACTATGCAAAAATCAAAATGTGGGAAAAACCATGAAGCCAGCCAATTCCTGTACACAGCTCCATCCTTATTTCAAACGTGATGTATCAGTATATTATGATGTTGTCGTGCCTGCAGGTCCCAGGTTCAATCCCTGGCTGCTCTGCCGAGGGTTGGGCAAGATCCCTGCCCAATATCCTGGCCAGCCAGTTAGCATAGGCAATATTGAATGAGATGGACCAAAATTCTGGCTCATAGAATCATAGCTTGATGCACTGCTCCTGCCAACCTAGCAGTTCGAAAGCACATCGAAGTGCAAGTAGATAAATAGATACCGCTCCAGCGGGAAGGTAAACGGTGTTTCTGTGCGCTGCTCTGGTTCGCCAGAAGTGGCTTAGTCATGCTGGCCACATGACCTGGAAGCTGTACGCCGGCTCCCTCCCAATAAAGCGAAATGAGTGCCGCAACCCCAGAGTCAGTCACAACTGGACCTAATGGTCAGGGGTCCCTTTACCTTTATGTATTCAATAATTATTAGCATTAATATGTAATAAACACAACCATATTTGCAAGTAAGCAATACAGTTCTACCAGATACTGATCCTTACCCCATGATTCTAGTTACTTTATAGTGTAATGCTATCCATGTCTCTTCAAAAATCATTTCCATTAAGTTCTATTGGTAAGAATTGGAGCATTTGTCGAGCCTTTTCAGAGTCCCATCTTAGGCTTTAAAGGCTGCAAACTTATGCATAATCGGCCAGGAATAAGCTGCACTGCACTGCACTCAGCTGGGGACAAAAATAGGAACGTGCTGTCAAGTCACTAGTCCGTACGTAAAGCGTCTTGTACTTGGCGCACGCGCACGCCGCCATCGAGAGCGAAACTCGCTGACTCACGTTTCTGCGCATGCGTCCTTCCCAGGCGCCAGGAAAGCAAAGAGCTAAGAGAAAGCATGTGAATGACCGCGCCTACAGTCGCTACCGGTATTCATTCGGTCAACTTGGAAACCATGCTGTGTTAGATTTGCTCCTCGGAAATAGGAGGAGGGATTTGAAGCAGCTCTAGCGGCTCGGCAATCTCTACAAACAAGCGCTACATACTTTGCCTCGCCTGTCAGAAAGCAGAGAACTTCCGTGGGACCTTCTAGCCACTCAGCATCGAAAAGAACGGAAGTTTATTCGAAACACGCCGCAACGCCTATCTCTAAGGCGAAGCTGCGTCTCTAAGCGGGGATTGGTCGCCGCCGCCACCGCTACTCGTCACTTCCGTCCTGGCCCGGAAGCGGTCTCCTTTCCTCGCCTCAGCAACTCAAACGCTTCTGGAACCTGAGCTGAGGAGAGTCGTCGTCAAGATGGCGGCGTCGGGGGGAGGTGGTAGCGCCGGTTCTTCCCCGACGGCAACGGCGGAGCGGGAGCCCGGCTGGGAGGTGGCGGTGCGACCGCTCCTCTCCGCCTCCTACTCGGCCTTCGAGATGCGGGAGTTGCCGCAGCTGTTGGCCTCCGTCATTGAGAGGTAGGCGGGGCGTGGGCGGAGCTTCGGTCGGTGGTGGGCGTGGTCCGGCCAACTCCTGTTCCCGCCCCTTTGGCGCTGAGCGGGAGTCATGGCACGTGGAGAGTGACTTGCTGCTATAAAATGGGGTTGAAATTTACAGCTCTGGCAACCGATATTTCCATTTCCAGTTATGTCTCCTACCCATTGATATTGATGGACCCAGGCGGGTTGGTCACGTGCATTGAGATCAGTGGATCAACTCTGAGTAGGGCTGACACTCGACGATTTGATTCTTTTTTTTGGGGGGAGGAGATATTTATTCTATTGGTTTTTTTTATAAATATCTACCCCCGCAAAGGATTTATTATATTATTACTTTTTATGAGGGACGCTGGTGGCGCTGTGGGTTAAACCACAGAGCCTAGGACTTGCCGATCAGAAGGTTGGCAGTTCGAATCCCTGTGATCAGGTGAGCTCCCGTTGCTCGGTCCCTGTTCCTGCCGACCTAGCAGTTTGAAAGCTTATCAAAGTGCAAGTAGATAAATAGGTACTGCTCCGCCGGGAATGTAAATGGCGTTTCCGTGCGCTGCTCTGGTTCACCAGAAGCGGCTTAGTCATGCTGGCCACATGACCCGGAAGCTGTATGCCGGCTCCCTCGGCCAATAAAGCAAGATGAGCGCCACAACCCCAGATTTGGCCACGACTGGACCGAATGGTCGGCGGTCCCTTTACCTTTACTTTTTTATATACTGTCCTTCAAGAGACAACAGGATAGCTTACCACATAATACCAAAAATGCATGAAGTAATAATAATAAAATAGGGGGGAAAGAAAAAAGGCATATGCTAGCATAGAATAAATGCTGATTTACTAGCATATATTATACCTGCATTTTTCATTATTGGGTGAGGGGAGAGTCAGCAGGGTGTAGTTGTTAGTATCTGACTGGGGAGCTGGGAGAGGCAAATTCAGATTATTATTATTATAGCTTATTACTTGCTCTTCACTCTAAGGTCCCATGGGGGGGTTAAAACAATTTAATATTAAAACGTATTTAATTCCCCCACTTATACACATGAAGCTTTCAGTGGTTAGCTTCGGCCAGCACCTGTCTTCACTACTTCACAGGATTGTTGTGTGGCTGAAATGGAGATGGGAGACTGAAGAAAGAAACATAGGATTCACAACTGAGTTCCTCACAGGACAGTTGGCATATACCGTATTTTTTGCTCTATAAGACACACTTTTTCCCTCCTAAAAAGTAAGGGGAAATGTGTGTGCGTCTTATGGAGTGAATGCAGGCTGCGCAGCTATCCCAAAAGCCAGAACAGCAAGAAGGATTGCTGCTTTCGCTGCACAGCGATCCCTCTTGTTGTTCTGGCTTCTGAGATTCAGAATATTTTTTTCCTTGTTTTCCTCCTCCAAAAACTAGGTGTGTCTTAATGGTCTGGTGCATCTTATAGAGCGAAAAATACGGTAATTATAAGATATAAGTAAATTTATAATCTATTATTTTGTGGTGCTTGGGGGCTAATTAAATTATGGGAAGCTGATTCCCATCAGCCCCAGCAGTGGTGGTCAAACAATGTGTGAGTTGTAGTCGAACAGCAGCTTTGATGGCTACCTCTCTAGTAAACAATTGTTTTAATACTTTGCTTTATTGTAGGTATTTTAATGGAGGCCTTTAGTTCTGTAATTCCCATGGTGGTTTTACAAGAAAGCTTGTTATCAGAAAGGTAGCGCTGTGTGTGTTTTGTAGCACCAATTCAGGATTGCCCTTCGTGCCTCATAGGCATGGGCGTGGCTGGGGGGGGCAGAGAGGGGCCGTTGCTCCCCTAAATCAATAAAAATCAATACAAAAACATAGCTAACTGAGGTTCAGCCCTCCCTCAACAAAGGGCCTGTCCCCCAAACCAAAATCTTGGCTATGCCCATCCTCAGAGGGGTTGTGGTACCTGAAGGTTTTACGCCATAATGAGCACCCTTAAAGTGCCTAAGGGGTCTTTTTGTTGTTACTTATGATTGCTTCCAACTCAGTTTTATTCCTGTTAGACCCAGTGAAGTTACTGGACCGAAGTTAGTCATGTCCATTAATTTCAGTGCATTCATCCTGAGTAGGACTAACATTAGATATAACCCTGTTTAATATTAAATATACATTAACAATTGTCTGCCTCCAAAGCACTTGTCAGATTAAAAATGCAGAAGCGCAACAATAGTAAAATAACGTACAATTTACGTTATTAAAGCAGCTTCAGGAGAGGAACATGAAACTGCTTGGTCAATTTCAGAAGAACAGCAAGACGTTAAAATTTTAAAATTCAATGCTTTAGGTTTTTTTGGGTTTTTTGTTTAAGTCTTGGTTGCTTTCCTAAAATATGAGAGAGAATGGGGACCACTTGAACCTCTGTCCAGGGGGAATTCAATAATCTGGGTACTGCTGTTGGATTAGCCTTGTTGTAGATAAATTTGCTGTATGTTTTTAATTTACCGTATTTTTCGCCCTATAGCACGCACTTTTACCCCTCCAAAAATGAAGGGGAAATGTGTGTGCGTCCTATGGGGCGAATGCAGGCTTTCGCTGAAGCCTGGAGAGCGAGAGGGGTCGGTGCGCACCGACCCCTCTTGCTCTCCAGGCTTCAGGAAGCTCTGCGCAGCCCTCAGGAGCCCGGCGCAAAGTCGTGCTGGGCTCCCGACTGCTGCGCGGAGCTGCCTGCAGCCCCGGGCTTCGCACAGCTCCGCGCAGCCATCCGGAGCCCGGCGCGAAGTCGCGCCGGGCTCACCACGGCTGCGCGGAGCTGCCTGCATTCCGAATCCTGGCACGCGCTAAAGAGCGCGTCCGGACTTCGTGCACCTCTCCGCAAGCCAGGGGAGACCGGCGCGACTTCCCGCCAGGCTCCCTAGGCTTGCGGATAGCAGGCTGTTCTGGGGGCTGGGGTTGGGGGAAGCTTGGGCTTCCCCCGCGCCAGCCCCGCGCCTGGGGGGGAAATATTTTTTTTTCTTTCTTTCCCCCCCCCAAAAAAACCTAGGTGCGTCCTATGGGGCGGTGCGCCCTATGGGGTGAAAAATACGGTAGTTGCATGTTACGTAAAATAGGATATGCTAACAAAAACAGCAGGACCATAACACAACAGTGCATATCAGTTGGTCAAAGATGTGTAAGGAGCCACGTCCAGAGGGTCACACCCTAGACATGTTGGCATTTGTTTCGAGAGAGAATGGAGTGTGCCTTTGGGGGTGAAGTCAAGCCACTAGAGAATCACAGCACACACTGTAGCTGCAGACACCGATAACTCATAACTGCTGCTTCCCATCGCTATTTCTGCTCTGTTAGCAGCACTGAAATGACCTCTCCAGGGCACAAACCTAGGCAATGTATGGAGCAATGTCCAGGGCTGCCCAGATGACAAGATCCCCTCTCGACTTCACTGATGTGGTCCAAAGGAAAACAGAGCAGTACATTTGGCACTAGCATAGCTGCAGGAGCCTTGCTATTATTGAGAGGGTGCTTTCCATTCATGAACAGTTAATCAGCAACTGCAGAACAGATGGGGACAATAATAATCTTAATAGGAAGTTCTTTCACTTTTAATGAGCAGTACATCATAGCTCAGTTGGTAGAGCATGAGATTAAGGTTATGGGTTCTAGCCCCATATTGGGTGAAAGATTCCTGCACTGCAGGGGGTTGGACTAGAACGTCCTCGTGGTTCCTTCCAGCTCTTCAGTTCTGTGGTTCAGTGATAATACTGATCCTTCCTGGGATCTAGTGAGATTTAGGGTAGCTGTCACTGTCTTTTTCTGGTAGAGCTGCCATGCAGAAATTCAACCGATACAGCCTTCCCTCCAGCTGAGAGGTTTAGGGAGGTTTTAAAATGTCACAGTTGTTGATCTTCTGTCTTGTGCAACTGTCAGAAGCATCCCAGCTTCTTCAGAATAAAGGTGTTACCTCTGTTCTGATTCGCACAATAGTTCTGAAATAATACTGCATTTATGTGAGTGCTACAAAGCCCTCTAAAACTATCACTGACCACAGTCTTTCCCTTTTCTGTATTTTCTACCATGTTTGTTCTTACAAAGCAGCTTTGAGTTGCGCTGCTTTTGTGTCTGCTGTATGGGTGTCATTTGGTGGTGGTTTTGTTTTGCCACTTAAACTGGTATCTTCCACAGTTGCTCGTGACTGCAGTAATAGGCTTCTCTTTAAGTCAGAGTGGGAAACCTTGGATCCTCAGACCAAATGCAGTAGCAACCCGCAAGTCCTCTCTCTGGTCTTCAGGACTCCTCCCAGGCCTCTCTTTCTCCTTTTCTGATGATTTTGCCTGGTTGGAATGTGTCCTTGAGTTGTGATAATAATGCTTTGTCTTTGCCTGGCTGGAGAGAAGTGGTGTAGAAACCTCAGGTATTTGCATGGCTGGAATGCAGTACAGTATACTGCACAAAATTAAGAGTTGCATCCATTGCTTTGCATACTTTGAGCTTTGGTCCTGCCCACCACTGGCATGTAGTCCCTAGAAGGTACCTGAAAATGAACTTCTACCACTGCTTAAGTAAAGGTTTTTCTAGATCAGCTAGCTGATAAAAACAGAGGTGCTTCAATACAATGGATGTAGCATAAACCATATTAGAACAGTAGCAGGAACAAGCTGAACACCCCCCACTCCGGCAGAAAACAAACTATTCTGAAATGCCCTTCATCTTTCCTTGCATCAGGTTGTTTTTGTGCCTCTGTTGTGCAACTGTCTGCTTTGAACCCTCTGTTTTGCAGAATTGCACAAACTTCATCCAGCTCTGTGTGTGCATTAGTGTGTGTTCATGCTTTCAAAGTTCTGGGGAACTGCTGTGGGGCATTAAAGCAAACAGCGTGAAGCTCATTGAAGCAGCAGAGAGGGGAAAACATGTAAGTGCAAAAGGGTGCTTTGACTCTTTTGGCTGTTTCTTTTTGAGGCTCAGCTCCTGAGTTGTTTTGTTGTCCCATCGCCTGGATTCTTCAGAACTTCCCAAAACGATTTGAAAAGCGATGGAGTCAGTCTGATGGAGCATTCAGAAACTTCCTGTTACAGTTGTAAGAGCTTTTTTGGCCAGTTTTTGTAAGTGTGTGTCAGGTCCATATTATATGTTGGGACCCTCCTACTCAGTAATGGGTATCTGCTTTGGTTGGCCTGATGGGTGAACTTCAGCCATTCTTCTCAGTCACTCTGTGGTTTTTGTTACCAATGACCATGGTATGTTCCTGAACTTGCTCTGTGAGATGGGTATTGGGGGCACTGTGTTACAGTGGTCCAGGCCCCACCTATGGGACTGTGTGTAGAAAGTAGCAATAATAATAATTCAAACCTGGGTCTCCCGTGTCCTAGTCTGTTTAACATCTACATGAAGCTGTTGGGAGCTTTATACATAGGGCTGCCTCTGAAGATGGTTCAGAAACTTCAGCTAGTGCAGAACTGCTCACCAGGACAAGATGGTTTGCACATATTACACCGATCCTAGCCCAGTTGCACTGGCTACCAGTTAGTTCCAAGCCCAATTCAAATTGCTGGTTTTGACCTATGGTGCATTAAATGGCTCAGGACCTCAGTATCTCAAGGACCGCCTCTCTCCATATGAACCTACCTGGATCTCTGAGCACAATTCAAAGTGTTGGTGTTGACCTTTAAAGCCCTAAACGGCCTCGGTCCAGTATACCTGAAGGAGCGTCTCCACCCCCATCGTTCAGCCCGGACACTGAGATCCAGCTCCGAGGGCCTTCTGGCAGTTCCCTCCCTGTGAGAAGCCAAGTTACAGGGAACCAGGCCGAGGGCCTTCTCGGTGGTGGTACCCGCCCTGTGGAACGCCCTCCCAACAGATGTCAAGGAAATAAACAACTATCTGACATATAGAAGACATCTGAAGGTAGCCATTGTTTTAGGGAAGTTTTTAATGGCTGATGTTTTAATGTATTTTTAATCTTTGTTGGAAGCTGTCCAGAGTGGCTGAGGAAACCCAGCCAGATGGGTGGGGTATAAATAATAATAATAATAAATAATAATTGTTTATTTATTTGTTTATTTATCTGGGACCCTTCTTCATGTGCCTCCTCCTGGAAAAGTGAGCAGTGTTTCCCAAACTTGGGTCTCCAGCTGTTTTTGGATGACAATTTGCATCATCCCTAGTAGCAGGGCGAGTGGTCAGGGATGATGGGAATTGTCGTCCAAACACAGCTGGAGATCCAAGCTTGGGGAACACTTGTCTGGAGGGTGGCCACACAAGAGCAGCCTTTGCTGTAGTGGCTCCCTGTTTGTGGGATGCTCTCCCCAGGGAGGCTCGCCTGGCTAGATGGATCAGTAAGTGTAGCTCAGTCTAAGCAGCTTCCGCTGCTGCTAAGTCAGACCATTGGTCCCTTTAACTCAGTATTGTCTACATTGACCAGCAGTGGATCTCCAGGGTCTCAGGCCAAGGGTCTTTTTTTAGCCCTTTCTGAAGACACCAGGGATTAAACCTGGGAATTTAAGCAGGCAAGGCAGGTGATCCAACACTGAGCTGTGGTCTCTTCCCATAAAATGTTTTCTTTCCAAGGTTTAAGACCTCATAGTCCAGGGACATAGAAAGATGCCTTATACAGAGATAGGCCTAGCTCAGTACTCTCTAGTCTGACTAGCAGTGACTCCTGGGTTTCAGATGGAAGTCTCTCCCAGCCTTACCTGGAGTAGCTACAGTGCTGCCCCAGAGGCAGCTTTCTGTGGGGAGAGGTAATAGCTTGGTGGTAAATTGAAAGCTTTACAATATCCGCAGGAAGTCCAGTGTTCAATCTCCAGCTTTAAAATTATTTTAATTGCATTGTTTTAACCCAGAGCTTTCCAAACTGTGTGTTGTGACAGGTTAATGTGTTGGCTGCAGTGTGTAGGTGTTTTGTGTGAACGCTCCCCACACCCCTCCCTGTCCTGGAAAGGGATTGCAGTAGTTTAATCTCCAGTTCGCTAATAAAACTGTGTTGCAAAAATGATGCTTGTCTAAATTTGTGTGTCACCAACATGAAAAGTTTGGAAAGCTCTGTTTTAACCTTTCAATGGGCTCCTTTGCAGGGAAGGGTGGGATAGAAATGTAATAAATAGTTCCAAAAAAGGATCAAGGCTAGCAGGGCTGGAGTGTGTGTGGCGGGGAAACTCTTCTCTCCCTGAGACTGGAGAGCTGATGCCAGCCAGAGCTGGCAGCACTGAGTTAGACACTCACCTAAGTCCCCTCCAGCTCTCAAAAGGTTAAGTCATAAAATATTGGGGTGGTTGGTGCTGCTGCTGCATCATCAACTTTGGTGCTATTTTTGAATGTGAAATTCTCTGGATATTTTTACTTGACATGCTGGTGGGATTCCCCCACTGGGTTAAAATTTTTATGAACGTTAGAGGAACTGCTAATTACTGTTTTTATGTTGATGGGATAGTTATACTTTTGAGAATGCACTGTTGTTTATTTACACAGTTAGATTTTTTATGTGTGAATCGATCCAGTTGTTACTCTTGTTGCAACAATTACATTACCCCCCCCCCAAAAAAAACAACCCCTCATTTTTTTCGGAAAGCACATTCTTGTTGATATTGGGTTGGATTCAGGATAAGTAGATTTGCTAGTAGTTCCACTGTTGAGGGCAGTAATGTTTCTGAATCTTCTTGTTTGGCTATCCCTCATAGCAGAGTAAGATTGTCTTCCATGAACACGGTCTTAACAGTGAGTCTGTAAGTGACGGTGGAGACCAATTCTGGATCCACACGTTTTTCCACAGTGGGGACATAGGTTTCCGGGCGGGAGTTGATCACGACGGGGGTTTGCCAAGCATGCCTTCCTCTTAGCACACTTCTCCTTTTCGTCCTAAGTTTGAGCGTCTTCATAGTCCATGACACTTTGGGTAAAGGCTGTCCTCCAGTTGGAGCGCTCGCAGGCCAGTGTTTCCCAGTTGTCAGTGTTTATCCAACATTTTTAAAGATTTGCCTTAAGAGTCTTTAAACCCACTTGTTGACCACCAGCATTACGCTTTCCATTTTTAAGTTTGGAATGGAGCAGTTCCTTTGGAAGACAGGCATCCGAACAACATGACCAGTCCAACGAAGTTGATGTTGAAAAATAATTGCTTCGACACTGGTGATCACTGCTTTTTCCAGTACACTGGCATTAGTTCACCTGTCTTCCCAAGTGATGTGTAACATTTTATGGAGACTCTGAAAAAATTTCTAAATACCAGACACTGAGCTGGTTTCTGAATACCAGTTACTGGAAACCACAGGAGGGGAGACAGTGCTCTTGGGCTCAGGTCCTGTTTGCAAGTTTCCCTTGGGGGCATCTGTTTGGCCATAGTGAGAACAGGCTGCTCCACCAGATTGGCCACTGGCCTGATCCAGCAGGCTCTTCATACGTCCTTATGGATACAACCTGTAATCTTTAACATACTCTATGCATATGGTCAAAGTTCAGGGCAGTCCCCGAGAGCATAGAAATAACTGGTTCATAATCCACTCTCTGTCTTCTTTCTCTCTCTGCAGTGAGTCTGAAATCTTGCACCATGACAAACAGTATGAACCTTTCTACTCGTCCTTTGTCGCCCTTGCGACGCACTACATCACCACAGTGTGTGGACTGGGTGAGTGTCCAGAGTGTGAGTTTTGATGTTCTGCTTGAGCCATCATGCCTTCTCTCCTTCTTCTTACCAACAGATGTCTCTTTTCCTTGATGGCTTGTAATTTATAAGGCAAACGGGGCTAGACAGGGAAGGGGAGGTTTGCAAACCAGAAATGAACTTCCAAGGTGGGGAGACAGATCAGCAAATGGTAAATCGGTTTCTGAGGTTTCTTTGTAGGGAACTAACGCCTCTTTGAATGATCTGACATCTTTGGCTTTTTAGTACCTAGAAATCAGCTGCAGTCTGTGGCAGCTGCCTGCAAAGTCCTGATTGAATTTTCCCTGCTGCGACTTGAAAACCCAGATGAGGCTTGTGCCGTTTCGCAGGTGAGAGGCCTTTTTCATAGTGTATGAGAATGTGTGTATGCATGGGTATAGTTTAATAGTAGAGCCTATGCTATGCATCCAGAAGTTTCCAAGGCTTGACTTAAACCAGGGGTGCAGAGCTTCTGTGCTCCCTTGCCTGCCCTGAATGTTGCTGGACTCGCAGCTCCCATCATCCTCAACCATCAGCCCTAGCCAGTATGGTAAGTAGTCTGGGATGGTGAGAGTTGCAGTCCAAAGCACCTGGAGGGCATCAAGTTGGCAAAGGCTGGTCTAGAGGAACACCTTGTCCACCAACCCCTTTTCATGCTGCATCTCCGCAGCCCAGAAGGAAGGCTCACCAATACGTGAACTGGGATTTTATTTAACGGGAGTTGCCAGGCATTGAACTGTTGGGGAAGGCTGGGGTAGAGAATATATGGGATTAGATGGTCCTGTTTCCTTACAGGGTAGAAAGTATTGCATATTGCAGCATGCCACAGAGTGCGTGCAGATTAGACCACACAGATGGAATCACTGGAAAGACGCAAAGAGTGCTTTGCAAGGTTTAATAACAACTGCTCAAACGTACATCTTACAGTCATCCCTTCTGCATAGTGTCTGTAAACATCCACTCATTACACACAGAATAAGGTACATACGGCACATTATATACCGTTCACAATTGCTGGTACATGCAATGTGTTAAAAAAAAAAAAGAAACACTGTAATCACCTTATTCGGCTAATTTTAATGACTTATCAGCACCTGCTACACAGCTGCAAAAACTAGGTCAGGATCTGCACCCTGGCTTTTAAAGTAGTACACATCCTGTGGAACAATATTGAACCCTAATATTTAAACAAGATATTCAACAGAAAGCTTCAAAAGCCTTGCAAACAGCAACATGATGACAGTCTTACATTTTTGGCATACAGAAAGCTAGCCTTGATGATGTGGTACCGCTAGGTCCATTTCCACTTACCTGTTAAGTTAAACTTGTGTTACGCCGGATGAATGTGTCTGTCGTGGTTGCCTACTTTGTATTGCTTTTAAAATGCATTTTCTGTTGTTTTCTGTGCTGTTTTTATTATATTGTGTACGTCACCTTGAGATATATGTGGGAGATAATTAATAAATAATAGTAATAACCAGGGTACCATAAAAATTCTGCTACCCGTGTTTACTGAAATACCACCAAAGCATGTCCTCACATCTGCCTTCACCTTTGAAGTTGGCTCTTTCTCTTTAGAAACACCTGATCCTGCTGATCAAGGGCCTGTGTACTGGCTGCAGCCGCCTTGACAGAACCGAAATCATCACATTCACAGCGATGATGAAGTCAGCCAAACTACCCCAGACAGTGAAGACCCTCTCTGATGGTGAGAACTGTGGTATGGTGGAGCAGGTTAGAGTGTTGGACAGTGACCTGTAAGGCTAGGGTTCAAATCCCCACTCAGCCACGTTACGCTACATTAAGCTCACTTGGCCATTTCTCATCCTTGTCTACCTTGCAAGGTTGTTGTGAGGATAAATCAGTTAGGTGCAGAGAGAAGCCTGAATGGTATCTTGAGCTCCTTGGAGGACAGGTGGGATATTAAATGAAATAAATAGGTAAACTTTGTTGTGAGCTCTCTAGTGCTGAACGTGACCAGACGATCACATTCAGCCTTTCTGTTCCTGAAGCAAGGGCTGAATTAATGTGTTTCCCTCTCTCCCTTCTGCAGTGGAGGATCAGAAAGAGCTGGCATCTCCAGTCAGCCCTGAACTGCGACAGAAGGAAGTACAAATGAACTTCCTCAACCAGCTGACGTCTGTCTTTAATCCCAGAGTGGCAACCTCTCCAATCCTGCCACAGACTCAGGTGTGTATGAAAGCCTGGAGACTCCCTCTGCCCAGTGACAACACTTCAAGTGAAAGGAGCTGGGGAAGGGCTGCAGCTTAGTGGTAGGGTACCTGCTTTGCTTGCAGAAAGTGCTTGGTTCACTCCCTGGTAGCATCCCTTGGTAGGGCTGGAAAAGACCGCTGGAGGGTCGCTGCCGGTCATTGGAGACAGGACTGAGCCACTGGTCTGATTCAGTACAAGATAACTTCCTATGTCTTAAGGCTGTGGTTCTCAAACTTTCCTCCTTGCAAGCCGCTTGAAAATTGCTGAAGGTTCTTGGCACACCGTTCTGCCAACTGCAATGTGCTGTGCTAGGTTTTGTCTGATTTTTTTATTGTGTTTTCATTGCTTCTTTTATTTCCTGTATTTCCATTGCATAGAATTCAAATCGTAATACACTAAAATACAAAAGCACTATGTAAATGTGGAGCGGCACCATGGCTGGTGCCCATATCTCCTTTTTCTCCTCAGGGGGAAGGTGAAAGTGACGACCAGGCGTCCACGGACCAAGCCTCTGCAGCCAAGACGAAGAGCATATTCATTGCTCAGAACGTGGCCAGCTTGCAAGAACTTGGTAGGGAAAGGATTTAATGCTTACAACTGCTATCACTTGTTTTCAAGCGAGCAATCTTAAAAGAAAGGAGGAGGGGGGAAAGTAGGAAGTTGGGTTTCCCTAGCTGTATAACATTTCCATTGGCTGAGGCTGACTATTCTTGAACACCAGTTGCTAGAGGGTGGGCAGGGAAAGGGTTATTGCCTTCACACCCTACTAGTATTCCTCCTGAAGCTTTCTGATTGGCCACTGTGGGAAGAAACAGGAGGCAGGACAAGATGGATGGCGGGATGGCTCAGTTGATAGAGCATGAGACTCTTAATCCCAGGTTCATGGGTTTGAGCCCCACTTTGGGTAAAAGATTCCAGTATTGCAGGAGCCTTGTGGTCCCTTCCAACTCTACATTTCTATGAAAAGGAATTGGTCTGATCCAGCAGGGCTCTCTTTTTTTGTCACACTGCTTGCCTTTCTTCTTAACAGGTGGCTCTGAGAAGCTGCTGCGGGTCTGCCTGAACCTCCCTTACTTCCTGCGCTACATAAACCGCTTCCAGGACGCTGTGTCCGCTAATTCCTTTTTCATCATGCCAGCCACTGTAGCTGATGCCACTGCAGTTCGTAACGGGTAAAGAGAGCTCCCCTTTTTATGTTCTCCCCCCCCCCCACCCTCCAGTCTATCACCCAGTCTGGGTTGGACGTTGCCAGATGGCCCTGGCTTACATCTGTTCAGTGCTGGGTTTCAGCATCAGCGGGCCACTGATTTCCCTGCCTTGGTGAATCCCAAACTACCCTTCCAATGCTGTCAACCTTCATTCTGCAGGTTCCATTCGCTGGTGATTGACGTGACCATGGCCTTGGATACTCTCTCCCTCCCTGTTCTGGAGCCTCTTACTCCCACAAGGCTCCAGGACGTCACTGTTCTGGCTCTTAGCTGCCTCTATGCAGGTGAGCACTTGCCTGACAGTAACATAATGAAACTGAACTTGGCACATATTGTTATTCTGATCTCAAGAGTGAAAGGATGGACCTTTTCCTCTTCTCAGCTCTCCTTATGCCCCTCCTGTTCCGATTAAGTTTCCCCTTTGTTGAAATTTAGATTGCAGGCTTCTCTGGGCATGGGCTTACCCTCGTCTGCTTTGTCACATGATGTGCACATCAAATGGCATTGCATCAACCGAATAGTAACAATGGGTTGTACCTAGTTAGTTCTACTCAGAGTAGACCCATTGAGTTTACCAAACACGATTAACTTGGGTAGATTAGTTTCATAGGGTAAGTATAATAATCCATTTAAATTAGTGGATGTGACTAACTTAATTCCACTGCATCTAGGCCAGCCTCATACCCTCCAGGTGTTTTGAACCACAAGTTGCAGCAGGGGCTGATGGGAGTTGTAGTCCAAAGCCTCTGGAGGGCAGCGGGCTGCTAAAGTCTGGTTTGTGCCGAGTCTAGTTTAGTTGAATACAGCCCAGTCACGGTGCCTACCTGGTTTGTGCTTTGGAAACTTGTCTCTCAGTAGGAACTCTGTAGAGAAGCACTGACAGTTAAAAAAAGGTTTCCTCAATTTGCCACAGAGGACACTTCTTCTTGCCCCCCTGCCCAGACTTACTATGGGATGTAGCTTACAGCACTAGGCGAGGCTCTGCCTGACACCGAGATCCTCTCTTTCTCTCTCCACCCAGGCGTGAGTGTTGCGACCTGCATGGCCATCCTGCATGTAGGCAGCACCCAGCAGGTCCGAACTGGGTCCACAAGTTCAAAAGAAGAAGACTACGAAAATGATGCAGCCACCATTGTGCAGAAATGTGTAAGTGGGGAGGCTGGATGCTTAGGGGAATCCCTCTTGGTGTGTGTCCAGAAGGGAAGATACGGTGCTGAATTTGCAACCCAAAGGGTGGGTTTTTTTGTATGCATGCATGTATAAATGGCAGCTTTTCATATAAGTCCTGAAATCTCTTGTTTCCATCTATGTCTGCAGCTTGAAATCTACGATATGATTGGGCAGGCCATCAGCAACTCACGCCGTGCAGGTGGGGAGGTAAGGGCGATAACCTCCAAGCAGAACTCCTTTGTCTTGGCAACTTTGCCCCATATGGAAGGGCTGGAATGAAATGTTATTTCTTTCTTCTGCAAGGTTTATTTGTAAGCACTTGATTGTAATAAGGCCTCAAAGCAGTTTACCAAAAGTAGTAGTAGTTTGTTTTTTATTAAACTTATTAGTTGCTTTTTGAAAAAATAACTCAAAGCAACTTACAATAAGTAACCTACATCAAAACCAGTGAAAAACACAATGGGGGGAATCTTAAAACACATTCAGATTTTTAAAAAGCAGGATTAAAACATCCCACCCCACCCACTGAAAGAAAAGAGTGAAACAAAAGAAGTATCATTTAAAAAGTTGTTGAAAACTATTACTTAAAACTGTAAAAAATAATTAAAATAAATGATAAGCTGAAAACCAGAATAAAGCAACATTCTGCAAGTCTGGGTAGGCTTTGCCCAAACAAAAATGGTTTGGAAGCAGCAGAGTGAAAGCACACGCCTAGTGTCAACAGACAGGGAGTTCCGAAGTGTAGGTGCTGCTACACTAAAATATTGATTTCTTACAAATGTGGAATGAATATTGTGTGGCATCTGTAACAGTGCTCGTTTTGCAGATCAATGTGGTTGCGGAGTTAAACATGGGTTTGTATGGGTTCTCACTCTTTCCCCCCTCTTTCTTGGGATGGCAGCACTACCAGAACTTCCAGCTGCTTGGCGCCTGGTGTTTGCTGAACAGCCTGTTTCTCATCTTGAACCTCAGCCCCACAGCCCTGGCTGATAAGGGGAAGGAGAAAGATCCCCTGGCTGCCCTCCGGGTACGGGACATCATTGCTCGTTCCAAAGAGGGAGTGGGATCTCCCAAACTGGGGCCTGGGAAAGGGTAAGTTTGGTATCAGTCAAGAGAGTAACGTCAGGGACTCCCCCCCCCCCCTCACCTTCCTGTATCTTAGATGGAAAAGCTCTTGGATTCTTAAAATGCTTCCTTTTCTCTTCTCCATAGGCACCAGGGTTTTAGTGTCCTGTCTGTTGTCCTTGCCAACCATGCCATTAAGCTGCTCACTTCCCTCTTCCAAGACCTGCAAGTTGAAGCTCTTCACAAGGTGAGAGAGAGAAAGACAACTCGGATCAGGGTTCTGATGGGTTCTGCTTTCCGAACATGACAAAATAACACAGCTTTCACCCTCCGCCCTCCAGGGCTGGGAGACCGATGGCCCCCCGGCTGTGCTGAACATCATGGCCCAGAGCACATCGATCCAGCGAATCCAGCGGTTGATTGACTCCGTGCCCCTCACAAACTTGCTCCTGACTTTGCTGTCGACCTCGTACAGAAAGGTATTTACGGGCCCCTTGGGCTTCCTTCAACCTGGAGGTCTAGAAACTCGCTCAATTTTTTTTACATCATTTGTAAAAGTCATCTTTTACGGTGTGGTGTTGTGGTTAAGAGCAGTGGACTCATAATCTGGTGAACCGGGTTCGCGTCTCTGCTCCTCCACGTTCAGCTGCTGGGTAACCTTGGGCTAGTCACACTTCTTTGAAGTCTCTCAGCCCCACTCACCTCACAGAGTGTTTGTTGTGGGGGAGGAAGGGAAAGGAGATTGTTAGCCGCTTTGAGACTCCTTCGGGTACTGATAAAGCGGGATAACAAATCCAAACTCCCCCCCCCCCCATCCACCATCTTTGAAGTCTAAGCTTTCAAGAGCTAAGCTTTGCAGAAAGCAGCTGACCTGGTCTGGTCTTTCTCCTCCCTCCCTCCCACCCCACCCCGCCGACCCAAACTTTCAGGCTTGTGTTCTTCAGCGACAACGAAAGGGCTCCATGAGCAGTGACGTGAGCGCTTCCACAGACTCCAACACTTACTATGAGGACGATTTCAGCAGCACCGAAGACAGCAGCCAGGGTGCGTGCAAAACGGGGGAGGCCTGGGGATTTGTGTTTCATGGTGGCAGCAATAGATGCAGTAGAGGACCCTTAATTGTATGTTACGCTCTTGTCTCTTAAACAATCTCTGTGTTTACTTTGGGGTTTTTTCCTAGATGACGACAGCGAGCCCATCCTCGGGCAGTGGTTTGAGGAGACCATTTCTCCCAGCAAAGAGAAAGTGGCCCCTCCTCCGCCACCCCCGCCCCCGCCCCTGGAGAGCTCCCCTCGAGTGAAGAGCCCCAACAAGCAGGCCGCCGGAGAAAACGGGAACATCTTGGCCAGTCGCAAAGATCCAGAACTGGTGTGTGGTGGGAACTTCCTAGGGTTGTGTCCAGCTGGTTTTGCTCAGTGTAGACCCATTGAAATCAGTGGCACATAGTTGAACCATGAGACTCGTCCCCACAAGAGGCGGTGATGGCCACCACCTTGGATAGATTCACGGAGGACCCAAAAATTGTTCTGTTTCTTTGTTTTGAGACAAGTACACATAAACACTTATACCGGATACTGCAATTTGCAGTATAAAAGGTGCCCTTTACACAATGACTTTCAATAAGGACTACATGGGGCAGGGAGGTGTGTATGGGGTCGGGGGGACAGTACTGATGACCATATTCAATACCTGTTGGCCTTTGGAAGCAAAAAACCCTGGGCCTTCTATTTTTGAACACAAAAAGTGAATTTTTGGGATGTGACACGGATCTGTGGGAAAGCACAGCTGATTACCATATTGGCCTGAATATAAGCCTCACTTTCCCCCACAGTTCTGACTGTGAAAAGTTAAAGTGTGGCTTATATTCGCGACCATTTGAATACACGACTCTGTATGCAGCCAGGAGCCGTGAGGAATGGGGAGGAGCTTTTATCCCCCCCCGCCTCTCCAATTTTAAAGGTGTGGCTTATATTCGGGCCAATACGGTATTATCCTCCTGGTTCCATTCCAGTTTCTGTTTGGCTCATGCATCGATCTCTCCTGTCTCCTCTTTTCCTTTGGCTTCTAGTTTTTAAACCTGGCCTCCAATATCCTGAACTTTGTGACTTCCTCCATGCTGGACTCCAGGAACAATTTCATACGCAACTACCTGAGCGTCTCGCTGACAGAGCAGCACATGGCCACGCTGGCCTGCATCATCAAGGAAGTGGACAAGGACGGGATCAAAGGTTGGGGTGCAAGTCCTTTCTCTCTCTACCCCCTGCCATTCTAGCCTAGTGTCTTTGCTTGAGACCCTGGAGGGGAAATTTAGCTAGATCTGGAATGGGCAACCTTAGGCCTTCACAGTCCTGCTTTGCATCCTCCTTGAATGGTTTTTTTCCTGGCTGTAATGTCTACTTGAGCTCTGATGATGTTTCTGGCTTGCCTGGACGGAAGGTAGAGGGGTGTGTGTGTAAAAACTAGCCATCTCCAGCAAAGTAAAATTTACCTTCATTGCCCCACACATTTTTTCCTCTGGCCCCGCCCACCACTGGCATGTGCCCCCCCCAGAAAGTTACCCAGAGGGGAATGTGGCCCTTGGGTTAAATAAAAGGTTTCCCCACTCCTGAACTCGATGGATCACTGGTCTTGACATGGTCCAGCCAGCTTCATATTTTCATAGGGCATGTCCCTAGCTGTCTCTGAACCTGGCAGATGTGATTTGATTATTGTAAGGGCAGAATTGTACACAAGCAGGAGACTTGCAGCTGCCCCTGGCAGTGGCAGCCCCGCGTCTCCTCTGCTGCTGGAGAAAGAGGGACACAGAGGGGGTGGCCATCTTTGGTGGCGTCTTTCGTCACTTAAAAGTTCTGGCTGAAGATCAGAGATGGACGAGTGTAATTGTAAGCAAAGTGCAGCCTTCTGACACCACCTCAACCAAGAGGTTCCATTTAGCTATGTCGGGTTTCTGTTTATTTTGTGTGAAGTGGTGGGATCCTGGGATAACCAGCTGAATCTGCCCTTTGTTTTCTTTTTTTAAAATAATATTTATTAGAGTTTTAAAGACAATAAAAAGTTACAAAATTTAAACATAAGAGATAAGAACAAAGAATAACATAATAGAAAAAAGAAGAAAAAAGGGCACAAAAATGCCAAGAACAAAACACACAAAAAGTATAAAAAACAGTTTGAAAAAACAGAAAAATCAGTGTTTCATGTCTTATAGTTCATTTACTTGTTTCCTGACTTCCTCACACCTCCCCTTTTGTATTCCCGTTTGAGATTCCTTTCAGCAAATCCTTACCCTATAATTTATCTTTACACAATATCTTAACCTGTTATAACTATATATTTTCAACCATTGTTAATCCATATTTGCATATTCTTAATAATATTTTAACCAATACCACTTATTTTCCATTCCAACATCATTTTAACATTCGTTAATTTTACAGTGTTTCTGCAAGTAGTCTTTAAATTTCCTCTGACTCTGCCCTTTGTCATAGGTACCACAGAGGAGGAGGAATTTGCTGCTGCACTGTACCACTTCAACCACTCCTTGGTGACCTCGGACCTACAGTCCCCCACTTTGCAAGTGAGTCTCGCATTGTGTGTGGGGCTAGTAATAAAAAGGATCTAGAGGGCTCCCCACCTCTTAGGAAAGCCAGGGCCAGAAGTTTATAAATTAGCATGGGGGAATGGTGGGGTGGTGTTAATGTCTGAAAAGTTGATGCCCAAGTTGAATCTAGAACAGAGCTGTGGAGCCAACTGTGGCCTTCAAGGAACCATTGGACTCCAGCTCACAGCAGCTAGCATGGTCCAGTGGTCAAGGACAATGATAGGAGCTCAGTGGTAGTACATCTGCTTTGCATGCAGAAGGTTACAGGTTCAATCCACAGCATCTTACAGATGCCATATAACACTCAATCTGTATTTGTAAGAACTGGATCTTTTAGTGTGGCAGCACCTACGTTTTGGAACTCCCTGCTTCTTGATACTAGGCAGCTGCCTTCACCATACTCTTTTTGGCCCCTGCTAGAAACATTCTTGTTTAGACAAGCCTATCCAGTTGTTTAGAAAGTTGGTGTGAGTTTTTAAATCTGTTTTTAGGTTAATTGTCATTTTGACTTTCTATAGTGTTAAATTGTTGTTAGTTTTTCTTACTGATAGCTTGATTGTGTTACCTTTTTTGTAAACTGCTTTGAGGGTGGTGGTGGTGGTGGTGGTTTGTTTTTAACAATTGAGTGTATAAATTTTAAGAAGTAAATAAAACAACAACTCTGGAGAGCCACTGTTGATCGTATAGACAACACTGAGCTAGATGGTCTGGCGCAATATAAGGGAGCTTCATACGTCCCCCAAATGGCACCTCCATGCTGACAAAGGCAGCAGTTGTTTAGATTTTATTGAAGGACTTCATGCAGGCACTTATTTTTCCCTTCTTGCCAGAGCACTCTCCTGCAGCAGCTGGGCGTGGCCCCTTTCTCCGAAGGCCCCTGGCCCCTTTACATCCACCCGCAGAGCTTGTCTGTCCTCTCTCGGCTCCTCCTCATCTGGCAGCACAAAGCGAGCACCCAAGGAGACCCTGACGTGCCCGAATGCCTGAAGGTTTGGGAGAGGTGAGCAAGGGGGTAAAGGAGAGCTGTAGTCAAGGCCTTGCTGAATGAGAAACAACGGGTCTCATCAACTACAGTGGTGCCCCGCAAGACGAATGCCTCGCAAGACGGAAAACTCACTAGACAAAAGAGTTTTCCGTTTTGGAGGTGCTTCGCTAGACGAATTTCCTATGGGCTTGCTTCGCAAGACGACAATGTCTTGCGAGTTCCTGCGGGTTTTTTTCCTCCCCCCCCCCTTTTTCTAAGCCACTAAGCCGCTTATCAGCTGATCCGATCAGCCAATAAGCCGCTAAAAGCCACTAATAGCGCTAATCCGCTAATCCGTCAATGGGCTTGCTTCGCAGAATGGATTCTTTTCGTCTTGCGAGGCACCACTGTAGTATTTTCACCGGGATAATACTCAACTTCCTCCCATGCCGCTGTGTCCCTTATATATGTTAAGATTGGAGTCCTGCTTTTTCAAACACGTTGGTAGACCTTAAAGCCCCTGCTTTGTAGTTCCACCACCCTCAGACATTCGGGGGTGGCAGTCCAGGGGAGGGCAGCCCCAAAGCGATGGAATCTTCCGAAGTCAGGACCTTCCTTGTATAGCTTTTGTCATATGCCAGAGTTATACCTGGTGCTGTTGAGCTCCTTGCTTTGCTGTGACCCATTCCCTGCTTCTTCCCTGCCCCCCTTGGCAGGTTTGTGGGCACCCTGAAGCAGAATGCCATGCAGGGGATGCTCCCTGGCGACACCGAGGACCTGAACGTCGAGCACCTCCAGCTGCTCCTGCTGATCTTCCACAGCTTCTCCGAGAAAGGCCGCCGGTCGGTCTTGACTCTCTGCATCCAGACCATCCTGGAGCTGATGGCCAACCTGGATTCGCAGCTGAGCTGCGTCCCTCTTCTCCTGGCCCGCCTCCTCTTGGTCTTCGACTACCTGCTTCACCAATATTCAAAGGTTCCGATGTACCTGTTTGAACAGGTGAGCACTGTGGATGGGTGTTGCTCTGCTGCTGGGTGCTGCAGTCCTCAGGCCAGGGATTCTTTAACTGCGATTCCTGCATTGTGGCACACGGGTTGGGCTAGATGACCGTTGGGAGTCCCTTCCAGCTCTATAGTTCTGTGATTCTGTGATGAGCAGCCAACCAAACTGACGTTGTTCTTTGCTCCCCTCACATCTGTCCTCCCTCTGCTTGCCTTTTTAGGTGCAATACAACTTGCTCACCCCACCCATTGTTTGGGCTGGCGGGTCCCAGGATGGCAGTCGGCGAACCTCTTCTCCCCTCTACCACGGGTTCAAGGAAGTGGAAGAGAACTGGGCCAAGCACTGCTCATCAGGTGGGTCTCTTGAGTAAGCTGGTGGAGGTATGGTTTCCCTCGATGGTTAGTGGCATTCAAACAGTTCGAAGCTTATTTTAGGACTTTTCCAAATGCAGCAAATCTTTTTGTTGTTTTTGTTTTAATTCACCGTGGTGATGGAGCTGATGAGTGTATCTTCTCTTCTCTTCAGCTGAAAAGCCTCCACATGAGTGGCTTTAAATACAATCAGTTTACAATCTTAAAAAAACCCAACCCACATGGGGAAAGGGGGCAGGAAAGAAAGGAACTTGGGCCGCCATTTTTTAAGCAGTTGTTTTGATAAAGATCAGCTAGCACAGTTCAGGAAGTGCCTGATGGAGCTGAGCTTTGGCAAAGCTCACAGTGAGCCCTGCTTCCCATCTCCTATTGAGGCATTTGAAAGCCTAGCTGTCTTGGTTTCAAAGATCACTTACATCTGTGTTTCTGTGTTCCCTTGGAGGAAACTTAAAATAACCCAGTCCTTTGAATTGTTCTGTTTCTCCCAGATGCAGCCCCCCAACCCAGATTCTACTGCATTCTCTCGCCGGAAGCACCAGAGGACGATCTGAACCGCCTTGATAACACGGTACCTATAAGCATCTCCCACCCCTGTAGGGCTTGAATTTTGCTACAATGGGCAAGGCTTCCTTGGTGATGTCCAGCAGTGTTTGGCAGCTGGCTTGGTACCAACTGCGGGCCCCAGTGGATCATTGCACGTACAGTGTGCGAGACCTAAAGCTGTGTTTCCCAAACTTAGAATAACTGCTTTTTCTCTTTTGAGGGTGTGGTCTTAACCCATGTGCCCCAGTGCCCTCTGTCTGCATGCAGAGGGTTGCAAGGCCAGCTGGCTAGCCCCAGCTGGGTTGTCTCCTTCCAGCTGTCCCGCTGCGAAGACCCATTGGCCTCTGCTCTGACGTAAGTCAGCGACCCAGGCTTCAAAACCAGGGCACACTATGTCAGCAGAGCGAACTGCGCACACAGAATAGGCCTGAGGCTTGTGGAAGCACACTACAACTACAGATTTATTAATCATAAATCAGGACAAAGAAACAAGTCATCTCTCTCTTTGTCTTCTCAGAGAGACAGTCAAAAGCAAAAGCTATACACACAATGGACGTTCCCAGCAAGCTGTGCAGGAATGTAAACAGACATGTGACACACAACAGTTCCATGTCTACTCCTTAAGGTGGAATGGAATATTCCCAACACTCTCTTCCCTATAAAAAAGCATTATTCAGTACAGTGGTTTGCATAATCCGCTAAGGAAGATAATAACACAATAAAATTCAAAAGCTTTACAGTTAATTAACAGTTAATTGCACATTTATTCAAAATCCAGTTAATTCAACAAATAACTTGATCCATCAATACCAGCTTTTCAAAGTCTTTTTATACCTCCTGTCCCTCACTGCCTCCCCCTTGCCTCTCAGCTCTCCCCATTTCCTCCTTTGGGACCCGCTGGCCTAAAGGAAGGCATTTTTCCTGTGGGGGCAAAATTGTACTTTTAGCAGATCCTCTGAACCAGAGTGGCGAGTGGAGCAAAGCCACAGCCTAGGACCCTCGTATCTACGGGACCGCCTCTCCTGGTATGCCCCACAGAGGAACTTACGGTCCTCAAATAAAAACATCTTGAAGGTCCCAGGCCACAGAGAGGTTAGGCTGGCCTCAACTAGAGCCAGGGCTTTTTCGGCTGCGGCTCCAACCTGGTGGAACGCTCTGTCACAAGAGACCAGGGCCCTGCAGGACTTGACATCTTTCCGCAGGGCCTGCAAGACAGAGCTGTTCCACCAGGCCTTTGGTTAGGGCACAGCCTGACTCCCTCCTTTGGCAATCTTTACAATACTTTAGTTTATGGTTGCCATCAATTTTGATTTTAATTAATTCTTATGATGTTTTTATAATGTTGCACTATTTTAGTGTTGTTAGCCGCCCTGAGCCCGGCTTCGGCTGGGGAGGGCGGGATATAAATAAAATTTATTATTATTATTATTATTTGGACTCCTCTGCTTCTCTTTCAGGTGTGCGAGGTCTTGTTTGCGAAGGCCACAAAATACGATGACCTGTACTCGGCCCTCACCTCGCTGCTGGCTGCTGGCTCCCAGTTCGACACCCTCCGAAGAAAGGAGAACAAAAATGTCACCGCACTGGTAAGGGCACCTCTGGCTCCTGAGCCAGACTTTGATGTGGCTGTTCTTCTGCTGCCGTCTCCAGATAAACTTGAATTTGTTTCACTGGATGAATCTGGCAGGGAACTCAGCTGCCGATCTGTCCTCTGAGTCTCTTGGCAGTGGTGGTTCATCTTTTGCACTGTGCAGCTTACAAGTGGGGCAGGCGGCAGCAATGTGGCTCAGTTGTGGGACCTAGTGCAGGAGCGGAATAAGTAAAGGTGGTCCCGAGTAGACAGTAGAGGCCTGTTGAGACTCTGGTCGTTGAACTGGCATGATGATGTGAGCCATCCTCACAGAAGGTTCTGGGTTCCCTCATTTGCCCAAGACATGAGATTTGTATGAGAGGGAAGGGTCATATACTATGGCCGCACATGTGTTCTGCTTGCAGAAAGTTTCTGGTTCAATCCCTGGCATTTCCAGAAGGTAGGGTTGGGAGAGACCTCTGCCTGTGAAACTTTGTAGAACCGCTGGCAGTCAGTATAGGCAAGGATGTTCTTGGCTGGACCGATGGGCCGACTCAATAGAAGGATGCTTCCTATGTCCCTCTGCAGGGCTTTCTATATCGATTAGGCTTCCTTGCCTTTGGCTTCCCTTTCAGTTTTAGTCCCTGAGGGTTGTTACAGAACTGCAGCTGGCTAATTCTGTCTTGCGTCTTCTTTTGCTCAGGAGGCCTGTGCGCTTCAATACTACTTCTTGATCCTCTGGCGGATCCTGGGGATCTTGCCACCCTCCAAGAACTACATGAACCAGCTGGCGATGAACAGCCCTGAGATGAGCGAGTGTGACATCCTGCACACCTTGCGCTGGTCTTCCCGTCTGCGTATCCCCACCTACGTCAGCTGGATCAAGGTAGCTGCTCCGCTTGGCCTGAGAACTTCAGGTTTTGTAGGTCGTCTAGATGGAATCATCCCCATTTATCCCTGCTTGTCCACATCCAGTGATCCACTGTGTAGCATTGTTTTAATGGTTGTGTTCGCCACGTATTGCATTTTCCTTTCATTGTAAGTCTTTGAGACTTTTTTGGTTTATTGGAGTTGACACATATAAATAAATACAGCTAAACCATGGTTTGGGGACGCGGGTGGCGCTGTGGGTAAAACCACAGTGCTTGCCGATCGTATGGTCGGCGGTTTGAATCCCCGTGGCGGGGTGAGCTCCCGTCTTTCGGTCCCAGCTCCTGCCCACCTAGCAGTTCGAAAGCACCCCTAAGTGCAAGTAGATAAATAGGTACCGCTTTATAGCGGGAAGGTAAACGGCGTTTCCGTGTGCTGTGCTGGTGCTGGCTCGCCAGAGCAGCTTCGTCATGCTGGCCACGTGACCCGGAAGTGTCTCCGGACAACGCTGGCCCCTGGCCTCTTAAGTGAGATGGGCGCACAACCCTAGAGTCGGACACGACTGGCCCGTAAAGGCAGGGGTACCTTTACCTTTACCCTAAACCATGGTTTACTGTTACACCAAGGCAGACTTGTACTTCCCTCCTGCAAGTGAGCTGTAAGAAGTCCTACTTTAGGATTATGTACAGCTTAGCTGTTATCTCCAAAGTCAAAGCTGTCATTAATTACAGTGGTGCCTCGCAAGACGAAATTAATTTGTTCCGCAAGTCTCTTCGTCTTGCGAGTTTTTCGTCTTGCGATGCACGGTTTCCCATAGGAATGCATTGAAAATCAATTAATGCGTTCCTAGGGAAACCGCCTTCAGACCTGGTCCGGGGACAGTCTGTCCCCGACCTCTTCTGAAGGCTGGGGGGGGGGGCAAGGGCTTTTCTTCCCACCCCCAGCATTTTAAAAAACCCCGGGACAGCGGAGGACTTCTCCGCTGTCCGGGGCGATCTTAAAATGCTGGCGGGTGGCATTTTAAAATCGCCCCGGGACAGCGGAGGACTTCTCCACTGTCCGGGGCAATTTAAAAGCCCCTGGGAAGGCAGGCAGGGGGACAAAGACTTTTGCCCCCCGCCAGCCTTCAGAAGAGGTCCAGGACCTCTTCTGAAGGCTGGCGGGGGGTGAAAGTCTTCCCCCCCCCGCCTGCCTTCCAAAGCCATCGGCGACAGCGGAGAAGGGCGCTGCCTTTCTCCGCTCTCCCGGCAAGGCAGGCAGGGGGGGGGGAGACTTTCGCCCCCCGCCGGCCTTCAGAAGAGGTCCAGGACCTCTTCTGTAGGCCGCCGGGGGGCGAAAGTCTTTCCCCCCCCGCCTGCCTTCAAAAGCCGTCCGCGATAGCGGGAAGCGCTTCCCTGCTATGCTGGACTGCTTTTAAAATGCTGGCGGTGGGGAGCAAAGCCTTTCGGCCCCCGCCGGCCTTCCTGGACCTCTTCTGAAGGCCGGAGGGGGGGAAAGGCTTTGCTCCCCACCACCAGCATTTAAAACAGGTCCCCGGAGATTTCCCTATGGGCTTTCATCTTGCGAAGCAAGCCCATAGGGAAATTCGTCTTGCGAAGCGCCTCCAAAACAGAAAACCCTTTCGTCTTGCGGGTTTTCCGTCTTGCGAGGCATTCGTCTTGCGGGGTACCACTGTATAACTATGGTTTGCTGAAACAAGGCAGCTAAATAAACCATGGTTAGAAATAGCCTCCCAGCCTATAGCCTTCCAGAGTGGCTGGGGCAACCCATTCAGGGCAGGGAACAAATAAATTGTTGTTGTTTTAGCAAACTATAGTTAAGATTAGCCACAGCTTGTTGGATTTTGGTTGTTTCCTCAAGCTGCTGTTTAAACAACAGCTGTTCAGTTACAAAATAAGAATATCCTCCCTCCCCCAGCAACAGGATGAACACATAAAATAGCCACTGCCCCCATACATGGAACGGCAAAAAATATATTTCCCTGGTGCTGAAAAGTTGACAATGTTGGCACCAGCCAATCTTACATGTGGGAGAGTGTTCCAGAGATGGAACAATAATAACACAATACAGTGGTACCTCGGGTTACATACGCTTCAGGTTACATACACTTCAGGTTACAGACTCCGCTAACCCAGAAATAGTACCTCGGGTTAAGAACTTTGCTTCAGGATGAGAACAGAAATTGCGCGGCGGCACGGCAGCAGTGGGAGGCCCCATTAGCTAAAGTGGTGCTTCAGGTTAAGAACAGTTTCAGGTTAAGAAGGGACCTCTGGAACGAATTAAGTACGTAACCAGAGGTACCACTGTAATTCTTAAGCGTTGTGGTCAAACACAGCCACTCTCTGTTCTCATGCGCTGCTGAGACCCCGGAAGTTACCTGTTTGATTCACTGTGGCATGCACTTTTCATGAAATTACCTTTCAGCGTAAGAGATGCTTCAGGCCTGTTGCAGTTCTCTTTCTCACGGTGTATTGTCTCTTTTTGTTTTCTCCTCCTTTCCCTTAGGATCACCTTGTTAAGCAGGGCATGAAATCTGAACACGCCACTTCTCTCGTTGAGCTGACCTCGGTCAAGTGCAGCTGTGTGAAGTACGACGTGGAAATAGCAGAGGAGTACTTTGCCAGACAGGTGTGTGTTGAGGTGCATAGAACTAGTGGCGGCAGCTGGATTTTTGTTACCTGCTCTGATGCAGTGCAGAGGGTAGTGAGAGGACTAAGGTACACAAGAACGTATTGAACATCCTGGATCAGTGCAATGGCCTGTGTATCCCAACCTCCTGTTCTCATAGTGGCCAACCAGGTGCCTGTGGCAAACTTGCAAACAGGACCCAAGCGCAAGCGCACTTTTGCCCTCTGTGGTTTTCCAGCAGGATCCAGCTGTGGAGGCAGAACATAGCCACCATACTAGGAGCCACTGATAACCATATCCTCTCTCGTTAATTGGTCCAATCCTCTTTTTTTAAAGCCATCCAAGTTGGCAGCCATCTCTGCCTCCTATGGGAGGGAGTTCTATTGTTTAACTATGCACTGGGTTAACAAGTCCTTTTGTCTGTCCTGAATCTTCCATGGAGGGTAACAATAATAATAGAACGACCTGGCAATATCCAGATGTTTCAGACATCTTTTTGAATCAGACTTGCCCAGGACAGCTGTTGGCACCCGGTTAGCAAAGACCAAGTTAGAATGTGACCCAGATTCCTGATCCTATCTTGCCTGTGAAACTCATTTGGGTGATTTCAGGCAAGTCTCTCTTAACCTAATGTGCTATTGCAGGGTTCTATTTTGAGAATAAAACAAGTTGGCTCCATGCAAGCCACCCCAAGCCTGCTAGGAGGGAAGGTTTGGGATCCAAATGTTCCCAGTAAAAATAACTGCTGCCATTCTTTCCAAAGATCTCCTCGTTCTGTGGGATCGACTGCACCACCATCCTTAGGCTGCACGAGATCCCCAGCTTGCAGTCGATTTATACCCTGGACGCCGCCATTTCCAAGGTCCAGGTCTCCCTTGACGAGCACTTCTCCAAGCTGGCCGCTGAGACTGACCCCCACAAGTCGTCTGAGATCACGAAGAACTTGCTCCCAGCTACCTTGCAGCTGATCGACACCTATGCCACCTTCACCAGGTAAGTGGGCTGCATCGTATTCCTGGAAGGGTTGTCTTAGAACAGGGTTTCCCCAACTTGGGTCTCCAGCTGGTTTTGGACTACAGTTCCCATCATTCCTGATCACTGGTCCCACTAGCTAGGGATGATGGGAGTTATAGTTCAAAAACAGCTAGAGATCCAAGTTGGGGAAAACCTGCCTTAGAACATAAGAAGAGCCCTGCCTAATTGGCCCAAGGGCCCATCTACTCCAGCAACCTGTTCTCACAACAGCTAACCAGATGCCCATTAAGGGAAGCCCTTAAGGAAGTCCTGAATGCAGCAACCCACTCTTCACACCTGTGATTCCCAGCAGCTGGTATTCAGTAGTGTTACTGCCTCCAACAGTGGAGATGGACCATATCATTAGCCTTCATTTCATTTCATTTTTCATTTCACTTTTAATTTGTTTACCGCCTTTCTATATCGATACACGCGAGGCAGTTTACAAACCGTAGACAAAAGCACAATTCGCAACAAAAAGCACATATCCTATGCCACTCTGATCCAGCGCAAATAAGTAATAATAAAAATATGACTTTAAAATAAGCAACTTACATCAAATAAAGTCATGTTCAACGATCAATTTAGAATAAGATATTGCACTATAAAATTAACCCTTGGAATATCAGCAAATAACAGCGAAACAAAAATTCACTTTCAGCTATTACAGGAAATAATTACTAGACGATAATCAACAGCAAAGTCATAATACATAAAAGACAATGTTAAAAGATTGAACTCTTCCATGAATTTATCCGATCCTGTCTTAAAACCATCCAAGTTGGGACTTCCGGGTTGGCGCGATCGGGAAATGGCGGATTCCCTCCGAGCTCCGGAGGGAATCGGCTCAGCGGTGGATGGGTCTTTGCCGTGCCGGCGACACGGGGACCCTTAAAAACCGCAGGCGCGGAAGCCTGCGGACTGAAGACTCGGCGGGTGCCTTAAGCGCCCCCCCTGATTCGCAATGAGCCTTTTTAAAGGCTACGGAGGGGATACAGGGGACGGCGTGGCACTGAGAGTCGACCGCTACCGCCGCTGAGCGAAGCCGCGAGCCATAACTGGAGAGCGCTGACTTCCTTCCTTGAAATTCGGACTGAAAAAAGAACCCGTGAGTAATTTGGAACTGAACTTTAAAACTTTTACCTTTTGAATTTGAGACGACCGGGGGGTGTGCTAAAAGGAAGTCCCCACCCCCCCCCTTGCAGACGATCCAGAGCAACGAAATAAGAACTAAGCTGGAGTGCCTACCCTGTAAAGGGTGAGTTTTAAAAAGACAGTAACTTCCAAGATTTAGAAAGGTAAATTTGAGCAGGAGAGTGGAGTGTTGGAAGAGTCTTTGTTTTGTGGTAAACAACCCTCCCTCCCGGGCCCGGGAGCGACCTGCTTTGGAGCCTGTATAGAGGAGCAGAATTTGACAGCTGTCAAAAGCTGTCAAATGGACTATTAATAGTGAAAAAAATTGCTGTTTAAGACCTCTCCGGATTAAAAGGAGTTACAATTGAACTAAAATTTTGAGAAACAAAGAAACAATAATAGGACAGAGGATTGTTGGAGAAAAGGTTACTCAGTAACCAGATTCCCTCTAGGGGGAATTCTGTGGAATTACAATGGCTGTGGGTGGAAAGATACTGAGAGAAATCGAAAGAATGTTCTCACTGGTGGGAACCCTACAGGAGCAGACTACAGCTATGAGTAAACAATTGACGACCTTGGATTTGGAAACAAGTAGTTCTGCTGAAAGTAATGAGGGCCTGAGTGAGAAAGAACCCACAGCTGAATTTGAAACAATAAACAAAGAAGAGGAGAAGACAAAACAAGAAAGAGAACAAGTTATCTGGGAAAGTACTAACCAGAAGCCGACATCTGGAGAATACAAGCAAGGAGACTATTGGATTAAATCCACTCTAAGCCTACGAAAGATACAGAAGATGAAAGTGGAGGCCCTGGGACTTTATGGAATTCAGGAGTTCGAAATAAAGAAGTACAATTGGGGCCTCCACATAGACTTTGATTTTGACTATCAGCAAGACTTAGGCCTTGTGGAAATTCCTCAGCAGTTGCCTTTAAATATGGGAAGAGACTATGGACTGATTGGATTGATTGTTAAGGAAATCTTTCGAGACTCGATGACAGACAAAAAGGACTACCAACAAAACCGGCGGAGAGGGACTAAAAGAGAATTGAGAGCCTCGGATATCCGGAATCCAGGCTAAAAACTGTTAATTTGGACATGTCTCGGGAAAGGACGCAAAGCGGGGAGGGGAGGGAGGGAAGTATCAAATTTAAACAACACTCAAGACCAGGGGGTTTAGTATTAAGAAAATTATGTAAGAAAAAATGAGAAATCGAGGGAAGAGAATTGGGGTCCAACTTAGGGAAAATTTATTTTTGTTTTTTATAAAAGGACTAATATTAAGATGGAAGAAATGCCAACTTGCTGACATAAGTTTGGGAATAGGGATGCAGGGGAGGGGGTGGGGGGAAGTCAAGGACTAGGGTTAGAAAATAAGATTTTCGGGAACTATTCTTGTTCGTTGTTTTTTATGTTTGTTTTGGTGTGTTGTTTGTGTTTATATAAAATGTGAAAACCCAATAAAAATATTTAAAAAAAAAAAAATAAAACCATCCAAGTTGGAGGTCATCATTGCCTCTTGTGGGAGGGAGTTCCACAGTTTAATCATCATCATCAACCTTTTATTCGACCGCCAGTCAGAAAAAAAGTACATTTGTCAATACACAGTTAAAAGCTCCAGGAAATTTTAGAACTTAGCCAACACTAAAATGGGCTAGACAGATAGCCCCATATCAATACAGTCAATTATAATCTTGCGACGCTTAAAAGCTAAAAAAAGAAATTTGGCCACCAAGGAAGGTATAGCTCTAGTGACGTTATTCAGCAAGTGTAAAACCTGGTTTTCTCCGGATAGGAAGCTAGATTGACATAGGAGTGGGTCTATAAAATTATGTCTAAGCTCTGCATAAGAAGGGCAAGTCAAGAGAATGTGTTCGGTGGACTCAACCACACCCATGGCACAATGACAGGTTCTCTGGGCGTATGGTACTCCCCTGTACCTTCCCCACAATATCGCAGAGTAAAGGACATTTAATCTAGCCGCTGTAAGAAGTCTACGGTATTCCACATAGTGAATTTCTGCAAGGTAGGGGGCTGGTATGGTCCGATAAATCTGGTCCCCTAGGAACATCCCTGGTTTTACCTGGGCTATGTCCTCTTGTCTGGCAATGTCGCTCAGTCACCGGGAGATCACAGCTCTAGCTAACAGACAATGTTAAAAGATTGAACTCTTCCATGAATTTATCCGATCCTGTCTTAAAACCATCCAAGCTGGAGGTCATCATTGCCTCTTGTGGGAGGGAGTTCCACACACAGTTTGACTATGCCTGATCTGAATCGTCCAGCTTTCAGCTTCTTCAGGTGGCCTGGAGTTCTAGTATTTTGAGAGAGGGAGATATCTTTTCTCAGAGACCCCCAAAAGTCTGAATCTGGAACTCCCAACCTCCCCTCCCCTGTCCCTGGTGCAGGTCTTACTTACTGCAGAGCCTCTCGGAAGAAGGCGCTTCTGAGAACAAGCCCACAGAGGAGAAGCTACAGGGCTACGCAGCCGTCCTGGCTATCGGCTCCAGCCGATGCAAATCCAACACTTTAGGTAAGCTGTTTTTTGCCCTCCTTCCCTGGTGTGGCTGCACCACTGTGATTGCATTCCCACATGATGTTACTGCTCCTCCATACGTAGAGCACATGCGTTCAAAATGCCCTGGATTCAATCTCCAGCATCTCCATTTGGTTGGGGGAGGGGGTGAGCGGGCAGCTGAGCTTGGAGCCTCTCCAACTCCATGAAGTTCCTGGGTGGAGTTTGACTTCGTGCCCTGAAAGCGTGTCTCTTGTTTGCCGGTCTTCTGTGGAGCAGGGCCAGCCCTTGTCCAGAACTTGCCTTCAGCTGTGCAGTCTTTGTGTGAATCATGGAACAACATCCACACCAATGAATTCCCAAACATTGGCTCATGGGTAAGTCCAGTTTTATAAATATTACTATTATTGTTTATTTTCTGGCTGCAGTGGCAAAGGGCTAAGTATTCCCCCCCCCCCCCCGCATTTGCTACCCACGATGGGATGAGCTCCCGTTGCTCGGTCCCTGCTCCTGCCAACCTAGCAGTTCGAAAGCACATCAAAGTGCAAGTAGATAAATAGGTACCACTCCGGCAGGAAGGTAAACGGCGTTTCCGTGCGCTGCTCTGGTTCGCCAGAAGCGGCTTAGTCATACTGACCACATGACCCAGAAGCTGTACGGCGGCTCCCTCGGCCAATAAAGCGAGATGAGCGCCGCAACCCCAGAGTCGGCCACGACTGGACCTAATGGTCAGGGGTCCCTTTACCTTTATATTTATATACTGCCTTTTCCTCTAAGGAGCTCCAAATGGTGTATACAGGTCTCCCCTTCCCCATTTCATCCTCACAACAACCCTGTGAGGTAGGTCGCTGAGAGATGGTGACTGGCCCAAGGTCACCCAGTGAGCTTCATGGCAGAGAGGTGATTTGAACCCTGGTCTCTCAGGTCCCAGTCCGACGGTAACAACTCGGTTGTTGGGAAAAGGAAGCAGCTCACACTGGCTGCTTCACCTTCTCACATTTCCCTCTCCTTCCTCCTTGTCCCCATTCAGTGGACCTTTATGGTGGTAAGCTCTCCTCTCTGCCCACTAGATGGCAGGCTCATCCATTGGTTTAATCTCCTCTTCTGCTTAACACTGTTGGGATACTGCCAGGGAGACGGGGGCATTTGGCAGGCCCCCAGCTGGCTCCAGCCACCGGCCGGCAGCTGGGCGATCTCCAGTTCCCGGTGCAGCATCAATCAGCGACACAAGCCTCAGATACGTTTAGAGACTCGGCACGCTCTTATCAGCAGAGTGAATAAATCCTCACAACGGAAGTGGCGGACAGAGACATGTTTGAGCATCATTTACAGCACTTTATTCAGCATAGTTCAGGAACAAAGGAAAAACATGTCTGCTTCCCTTCTTTTCCAAGCAAACAGCAGCAAAGCAAAACCAATATACAAACAGAAGTTCCCAGCAGACTGTGCGGCAAGTAAACAGGCATGTGACACACAACTGTCATGCCTGTTCCCTTTTAAGGTGGAAAGGAACTATATCCTAACAAACACATCTCTCAAGCTAGCTATGAGGTCTCTCTCTTCAAGAAAATCTTTAATAAAAATACATTAAAAAAACAACAACTCAGCAGAGCACTACCACATTTTTTTTTTTTAAAAAAAAGCTAGCTATGAGGTTTCTCTCTCTAGGAGGTGAAGGGGGAAAAGGTGCTTAAAACTTAACTTGACCAGCCCCCAAAAGCAGCTGTGGGACAGCTATCCTTAAAGCAAAACCTTGCCTTATGGTGTGATAAGAACCATAAAATGAGCCTGCTGGATCAGGCCAGTGGCCCATTTAGTGAAGCATCCTGTTTCACAGTGGCCAACCAGATGCCTCGATGGGGAAATCCCGCCCCCCAGCAGGATCCACACACAAGGCCACCCTCCCTCCTGCAGTTTCCAGCAACTGGTATTCAGAAGCATCACTTTCTCTAATCACGGAGGCAGATTGTAGCCATTTCGGTGGAAGCCTTTTGTGTCTTCTTCATACAACTGCAGCTGGTGGCCATAAAAGAAGCAGCTTTCTCACCTGTATTTTCACCCACCCAAATCTGGATTTTGAAACACTCCCTTGGGCTGTTTAGTTTAGGGCTGTAGCCAACTAAGTCCTACTCGGAGTAGACCCATTGAAATGAATGGACATGCCTGACTTAGGACCGTTCGTTTCAGTGGATCTCCTCTGCATAGACCAGTGCTGGGTACAACCCCTTAAATTTTATACACCCTGGGAGTCAATTTTTCCGTGGTATTGTATTTATTTGCTGATTTTTAAAAAAACAATGTTTTCTTGCATTTTTTACTCACTCTTAATTGTGCACTCTAAATAGCCCTGGAATAAACATTAAATGAAGATGGTAATATAGGAAATGTATTTAAAAAGCAAAAGCAAATGAGTTGGAGCTAACTCAATTAGACACTCTGAAATGAATGGACCTGGGAGAGGCATGTTAATTAATTTAGTGGGCCTACTGTGAGGAGGGACTAGCATTGGATGCTCTTTTGCTTGCTTCCAGCGCAACGCTTTTGCCAACGACACGATCCCAGCGGAGAGCTACATCAGCGCGGTGCAAGCCGCCCACCTCGGCACCCTCTGCAGCCAGAGCCTTCCCCTTGCAGCCTCCTTGAAGCGGACCCTCCTCTCCTTGGTCAGGCTCACTGGTGACCTCATTGTGTAAGCGGAAATGTGTTTGGTTCACAGACAGCCCCTCTTTCATCTAGACCAATGGGCATCACTTTGGGGTGGGCCATCTGTCTGTCTATCTGAGTGGCAGCAGCTCCCCAGACGGGACATTTCCTAGCCCTACCTGGAGATACCATTGCAGATCCTCTTCTGCTGAGCTAGGGCTCTTCCCTAAGACCAGCGGTTCTCAACCTGTGGGTCGCCAGATGTTGTTGGACTACAACTCCCATCATCCCTGAGCTCTGGCCTTGCTAGCTAGGGGTGATGGGAATTGTAGTTCAACATCTGGGGACCCACAGGTTGAGAAAGGCTGCCTTAGTAATAATAATAATAATAATTTATTATTTATACCCCGCCCATCTGGCTGGGCCTCCCCAGCCACTCTGGGCGGCTTCCATAAAAACCAAAAACACAGAACGCTGCCTTGTACCAAGTAAGACCATTGGTCCCATCTAGTCAGTATTGCTTGCACAGACTAGGAGCAGCTCCCCTGGGTTTTAGACAGGTGGTGTTCCCAGCCCTAGCTAGAGATCCGACTGGGGATTGAACTGGGGACCTTCTGCATGCAAAGCAGGTGCTCCTTTACTGAGCTACGTGCCCCTTCCTCATCAGCCTTTTGAGTGCCCTCTTTTCCCTCCCTCCACCTCCAGCTGGTCAGATGAACTGAACCCGCCCCAGGTCATCCGCACACTGCTTCCCCTTCTCCTGGAGACCAGCACGGAGAGCGTAGCAGAGATCAGCAGCAACTCCCTCGAGAGGATCCTGGGCCCAGCGGAATCGGACGAGTTCCTGTCACGTGTCTATGAAAAATTGATCATGGGCTGTTACAACATCCTGGCCAATCACTCTGACCCCAACAGGTATGGATTCTTTCACAGCCCTAAATGCCTTGAGCAATAAGAAGAGTCTGCTGGATGAGGCCAGTGCCCCATCTAGTCCAGCATCCTGTTCTCACAGTGCTCAACCAGATGGGCCAGTGGGAAGACGAAAAGCAGGATTTGAGCACAAGAGCACACCCCCTCCTGAGGTTTCCAGCAACTATTACTCAGAAGCATTGCTGCCTTCGACTGTGGAAGCAGAGCAGAGCCACCAGGCTAGTAGCTATCAGAAGCCATCTCCTTGGTCTTGTGCTCCATGAATTTGATTTGTCCTCTTTTAAAGCCAGCTAGGTTGGTGGCTGTTGCTTAAATATATGCCCAGTTCTTTCCCTGGAGGCAATGCAATGTCCTCCGTTGCTTGCATCCTTTTCCAAAGCGCTTTTATACTGTTTCAGCAGAGCAAATCCCTTGTGCAGATAAATCTAAATGTGACACGTGTAGCTGTTTCTGTACAGCTGAACCACAGAACTGGTCTTAGCTGGGTCTCTTCTGCAGGCTCCTTGTTGTTCTGCTGATTCACTAAAAAGATGGGGCCCTGTTGCCCCTCTTCCCTCAGAGGGAATGCAGCTCATGAGATCAGAAGGCCTCGAAAGGCCTTGAGCATTTCTAAGCAACTAGCATAGAATTGTAGAGTTGGAAAAGGACCCCACGGTCATCCAGTCCAACCCCCTGAAATAAAACCTGCTGCGGCTTTAATCTAACATGGCTACCACACCCTCCCGTGGGAGCGACTTCCATAGTTTAACTCTGTGCTGTGTGAAGAAGGACTTCTGGGTTTACCACAGGCATTTGATTGACGACTGTGAGAAGAGGCTGCTGGACTAGATAGGCCATTGGCCTAATTACCGTATTTTTCATTCTATAAGACGCACTGCTCTGGAGGTTTCGGGCGGCTATCCCTGAAGCCTGGAGAGTGAGAGGGGTTGCGAAAGCAACGCGAAGCCTCCGGAGCGCAGCGGGCGGCTATCCCTGAAGCCAGGAGAGTCTTGCTCTCCTGGCTTCAGCGAAAGCAACACGAAGCTTGCTGTGCAGCACTCCTTCAGCGAAGCAGGAGGAGAAATGGATGGGGCTCCGTTTCTCCTGCCACTTCGCTGAAGGGGCGCTGTGCAGAGCAGGAGAGAATTTTTTTTTCTTGTTCTCCCCCTCTAAAACTAGGTGCATCTTATGGTCGGGTGCATCCTATAGAGCGAAAAATACGGTACTTTTTAAAGCTGAACTGCCATGGCTGCAGTGGGTTCCTCCCATTAACACAAGTGGATAACCAATGCTGCCCTCCTCACTGTTAAAAATGTGTCCTGTGCTTGGTAAGACTTAACCTGCCTCTAGATAAAGTTCCCATCTCTGGAAAAACAATTTCCCCTTCCCTTAGTGGCCTTGATGAATCCATCTTGGAAGAATGTCTGCAGCATCTGGAAAAGCAACTGGAAAGCAGCCAGGCCCGGAAAGCGATGGAAGAGTTTTTTTCCGAGAGGTGAGCAAGGCCATCCACCTTCCTGTTACCTCTGCATTTCTGACATGCCCTTCTGCTCAGGTGCTGCCGAGCTCCTGTCTGCTGTGCAGCTTGGCCAGGTGACCAAGAATGATGGGAGTTGTAGTTCAACAGGGGTCATCACCCATGGCTATGTCACCCTCTGCCAACTTGGTGCCCTTCAGATATTTTGAATGATAACTGCCTGTATACACTGGGGCTGATGGGAGTTGTGGTCCCAAAACATCTGGAGCTTTGGAGGCTGGGAGATACGCTAAGAGCCTAAGCAAATGTCCATCTAGTTTTGAAAGAGGCCCAGACAGATGCCTCTAAGAAAAGCATAAGTGGAGGAATGGAGGCCAAAGTCTTTTCCCCTGCTTATTTACGTTTTTACTTACTTATTTATAAAAATAGTTACAGACTGCTTTTCATAAGAGAAAACCAGAGTGGTTTACAAAAACCACATGAAAAACCATATATAAATCCTAAGATCAGAAATAAGCTGTTATGGAAAGATTCATTCTTAATCACCTGCATAGGCCTGACAGAATAGAAAAGTTTTCAGCAGGCATGAAATGAAAGGTGCCTGAACTGAAGGCTCTGTATCATTGTTGTCAAATGAGCCCCTTCAACTCTGGGAATGACCCAAGGATGCTCCCTGCAGGTGGTCTCAGCAACTGAGCTGGAATTTAAGGGCTCAGGCAGTCCCTGAGGCACTCTGGACCAAAGTTGGTCAGGGCTTTGTAAATTAATAAGGTAAAGGTACCCCTGACCTATAGGTCCAGTCGTGACTGACTCTGGGGTTGTGGCGCTCATCTCGCTCTATGGGCCGAGGGAGCCGGCATTTGTCCGCAGACAGCTTCCGGGTCATGCGGCCAGCATGACTAAGCCGTTTCTGGTGAACCAGAGCAGTGCACGGAAACGCTGTTTACCTTCCCACCAGAGCAGTACCTATTTATCTACTTGCACTTTGACGTGCTTTCGAACTGCTAGGTTGGCAGGAGCAGGGACCGAGCAACAGGAGCTCACCCCGTTGCGGGGATTCGAACCGCCGACCTTCTGATCAGCAAGTCCTAGGCTCTGTGGTTTAACCCACAGCGCCACCCGCATCCCTTTTGTAAATTAATACAAGGATCTAAATTCCATATATCTGCTATTCTAAGTTATGCTGTCTCCAAACATGGGGGTTCCATTTTGCCATCAGTGGGGCTTAATGGCATGTAGCGTGGGGAGGACAGACTGCAAATTCCAACATTTTCTTAGGCTCCTGACACTTAACGTAACTTGTGTGGCTACCAGCCATCTTGTCTAATGCCTTCTATCCAATGTTCCTTTTGAACCAGTGGAGAACTGGTGCAGATCATGATGGCGACAGCCAACGAAAGCCTTTCGGCGAAGTTCTGCAACAGGGTCCTGAAGTTCTTCACCAAGCTCTTCCAGCTCAGTGAGTGGTCCTGCTCAGTCCTGCTTTGTGGCTATAGTTTTGACTTGTACAGGAATAAGAAACTGTTCACTGCATTTAATGCTTGCTACGTTGGGCCGAACGTTGGCGAGGTGCTTGCTTTAACACGGTTGTTGGTGCATGGGCCCAGTTCCATCTGAAACCTTCCCCTTCCCTCAGCTACTACTGAGGCTGTTGGACGGATGGAGGGGAGGGATGGAGGGAAGCTACCGCCAGCCCCAGTTGCGTCAGATCATGTGAAAAACCCTTATATCCATTCCTCCTCGGAGGATAGCACAGCCTTCTCTTTTCCTCTCCCCTTTTGTGGCTGCCCAAATTCAAGGAACAAGGCCGCTTCCAAATTTCTACAGCTCTCTTTTATACACACACTGTGGCTTAGCAAAAATCTCTTGAAACACTCAGGGATGGGTTTGCAAAATAAGCTTGCAGACATCTGCAAACTCGTCAGATAACTCACTTTCCTTTGTTGCAAAATGCAGGTGATCTTAGCCTGCAGTATTTGGCTAGAGCAGTGCTTCTCAAAATTGGGTCTCCCGCCGTTGCTGGATTACATCTCCCACCATCGCTGAACACTGGTCCTGCTTGCCAGGGATGATAGGAGTTGTAGTCCAACGACAGCTGGCAGCTCTACTGGGATCGATGGTTCTCTCTCTCTCTCTCTCTCTCTCTCTCTCTCTCTCTCTCTCTCCCTCTCTCCCTCTCTCCCCCCCCCCCCCGGTAAAATTAATGCTGGTGAGCCCTTGGGGAAACTGTCTTAGGAGCAGAGGAAGCTGCCTGTTACAGTGAGTCAGACTGCTGGACCACTTGTCTCACTATTGTCTGCAATGGCTGGCAGCAGCTGTCCAGGCCTTCAGGCAGGGAGTCTTTCCCCAGCCTTTTCCCAAGGTGACACGGATTGAACCTGGGATCTTATCCATACAATCTCTGCCCCCGAACTGTGACCCCTCTCGGCTTTCCGTGGAGGTTGCTGGTTGCTCAGTTCCACCTTCTTTTTCTCTGCCTCTTCTAGCTGAGAAGAGCCCCAACCCCAGCCTCCTGCGCCTGTGCGGCTCCTTGGCCCAGCTGGCATGCGTAGAGCCAGTGCGCCTCCAGGCCTGGCTGACCCGGATGACCACCTCACCCCCGAAAGAGTCTGACCAGCTGGAGGTGGTGCAGGAGAACAGGCAGCTGCTCCAGCTGCTGACAACCTACATTGTCCGAGAGAACAGGTAGGTGGACCGGCCCCATCCAGGTAGGGAGCTTCTAGTTTTTAGCCACATGGGAAGCTGCTTTATATGGAATCAGACCATTGGTGTATCTAGCTCAGTACTCTCTGCACCAGTGGTTCCCAAGGTGGGCAGTACTGCCCCCTGAGGATGGGGGTGGAATTACCTAGGAGGGCTCTAAGAGGCAGAGGAGTTGGTGATGCAAGACTCCTGCTAAGGGACTTGGTGCCACTTCCTCAGGCTTATCCACAATTAAGAAGTTACCGACAACGAAGTAGTTAGTAAGCATCATATCGGAGGCTCTTGCAACTAGCAGACTTTGAAAAGCTGGTGTCACTGGATCAGGTTCATCACTTTGCTGGATTGATTAACCTGAAGAGCTTTGATTGGATTTGGAATGAATGTGCAGTTAATTGAGTTTCATAGCAGGTCGTTCAAGCCACTATTCTGAATGATGCTTTTTGTAGAGCAAGGGGCGCTGGGGATGACTTCATGGAACCTAGGGGGTGCTGGGGCCCTGAAAACAGTTTGGGAACCAGTGATTCATACACGGACTAGCAGTGGCTCTCCAGGGTTTCAGAGCAGATTTCCAGCTCTACCTGGAGATGCTGCCGGCTATTGGAGCCGGGACTGTCCGCATTCAAAGCAGCTGCTCTGCCATTGAGCAGCTACCCTCCCCCGTAGCTTCCCAAACCCCTGTTTCGATTCAAGTGGTTACAAGCATTAGCTGTCAGGATGCCTCCCTGCAGTAAGTAAATGGGAATGACTTGATCTCGGTGTGATGGGCCGCTACTGTCTTGCCTTTCCAGCCAAGTCGGCGAAGGCGCCTGCACTGTCCTCCTGAGCACCCTGATCCCGATGGCCACGGAGATGCTGGCAAATGGTGACGGAACCGGCTTTCCCGAGCTGATGGTAGTCATGGCCACTCTGGCCAGCGCTGGTCAAGGGGCAGGGCACCTCCAACTTCACAGCGCCGCTGTTGATTGGCTGAGCAGATGGTAAGAAGGGTGGTGGGAAGTGTCTTGTTTTGTGTGTCATCCTCTCCCTCTCCTGAACAGAAATGGCTTAAGGTGATTGGATGGTTTGTATTGAGATGCAAAGGCGTTTGCCTGTCCATAGCCTGGAACGGTGAACTGTGCCACTGGGGCAGGGCATGCCTTCTTTTCTCTTCTTTCTTTCTTTTATTTGATTTTCAAGATTTAATTATCATTATGAATAACGATTTGGTAGGAAATACGTAAGAAGAAAATGGGGGGGGGGGACAGCGGTAACAAAACAACAACCAGGGTTCACAGCCATTGCATCATAAAATAAAGTATGTTCTCAAGAGACTATACATTGAATTAGATGTTACAACAAAATCCTACCTGAAAGAGTACAGAGCTATAATTACAAATTCCAAATGTTGCCATATTTCATTGGGACTTATCATTCCTGTGATTAGGTTGGAGATCCAATATTCTAGGCCAATTTTCTGCCATCTTCCCCGCCAACCACTCTTTTTATCTCTCGCTGTTCTAGCAAGAAATACTTGTCTCAGAAGAACGTCGTTGAGAAAATGAATGCCAACGTCATGCATGGAAAGGTAACGCCTATCTTTGCTTAAGGGGTATGTGCAGTTAATTCCCTTGTGGTCTTGTAGATCAGGCAGCACCAAGGGGGAGCCAGGGAAGAAGGGGTGGAGGACAGGGCAATATGGAGCCTCCTTCCTGAACACAAGGGTGATCCTTCCTTGCATAGAGAATCTTGAGCTCAGTCTGTCATTGTGACTTTTGCCCAACATTTGAGGGAAGCATTGTGGTCTCCGGCAGTCTACTCTGGGAGTCTACCCCGGTGGATGCTGTCCAGAGAAACCCAGCTTTGCTTTGTGCAGTTTAATAGAATCGGCTTGGGAGGTATATCTGAATACTTGCCATGGCAGTGAACTGCCTTATACTGAGTTAGACTATTGGTCCACCTAGTTCAGTATGGTCCGCACTGACCGGCAGCAGCTCTCCAGGGTTTCAGGCAGGGGACATTTCCAGCCCTACGTGGAGATGCCTTTGTGGGTTAAACCTGGGACCTCCTGCTTGCATAGAGGTGCTCCACCACTGAGCTATGGCCCATCCACCATGGGGTGGTGGAGAGAAGACTTCTTCTTGGAACAAGGGGCATATTCCAGCCAGCCAAAAGCACTTGGGGAGGGTGTGCTCGGTGGAGAGTCCCAGGGGGCAAAACAGAGAGGCCCACAGGCCTGAGTCTCTCAGCAGAGTCAATGCTGCAGCCTGACTGTCACGTTGCAGCAGGATTTAGTGGAAAAGGCCTCTATCTGTGTGACTGAATGCCTCTTCCTCCTCTTACCTCTTGCAGCACGTGACTATCCTGGAATGCACCTGCCATATCGTCTCCTACCTGGCTGATGTCACCAATGCCCTGAGCCAGACCGGCGGGCAGGGCCCCAGCCACCTCTCTGTTGATGGGGAGGAGCGGGCCATTGAGGTGGACTCAGACTGGGTGGAGGAGCTGGCCGTGGAGGAGGAGGACTCCCAAGCTGAAGACTCGGTAGGTGGCCTGAGACTCGCTTGGCAAACTGGTCTAGCAAAGTGGCGAGCTCACTGTGCTCTATGAAAAGGTGCTCTATGGTCAGTGCTCTATGAAGACAAAACACTAAATTGTAAAAGACCCCTTACATTTAAGGTTTCCTTTTTTGCCTTTGTGTGAGGCTAACTCGGGATTGGTTGAATTTAAATTTAGAAGGGCTCTTAATCTTCCCAAAGCAACAGATGTGATGGTAAAACTGTGCCCATACTGTACAATTTTCAAGTACCACATGCATGAGGATTTCCATGAATGAAGGCTGTTTCATATGCAGAAAAGTAGGGCATTTGGGAGAAGGTGGTTCTGGTTTAGCCTTCTCCCCGAGTTTCTACTATTCTACATGCAGAGATTTTATCGCTTTTTTAAAATAAAGGAGCATTCAGCCAAGTGAATTGCCCACAGATCTGATACCTCTTCAGCTGGTTGTGAATACAAAGCCATTGTGTTGACACTGGTCTGAAGAAAGACTGTGTAGCTTTCCAGCTAAAAGTCCCTCTCCTCTCCTCTCTGGTGTGTGTATGTGTGTAGGATGAGGACTCGCTCTGCAACAAACTTTGTACGTTTACCATCACTCAGAAAGAATTCATGAACCAACACTGGTGAGTCACCCTTGATTTTGAAATTTTGAGTTGGGGGGCTTCTCTGTGGTCACCCGTTGTCTTGTGGCATTTGTCAGCCTGATAGTCCTGTCCTGGTGACCCAGGGTAGGGGGAAGTGCCCATTGCTGTGTTGGTCACCCAGCAGCCATTCATCATGCAAACATAACTGACTGCTTTCAAGAAATAAAAACCTTCGCTCTGCAGGTACCACTGCCACACCTGCAAGATGGTTGACGGCGTCGGGGTCTGCACTGTTTGTGCGAAGGTTTGCCACAAGGACCACGAGATCTCGTATGCCAAGTACGGCTCTTTCTTTTGCGACTGTGGGGCAAAGGAGGACGGCAGCTGCCTGGTACGCTTCTCTGGTGATCGGGGGTGTTGGGATCTGTGGGGTGTTGTTGATGGCAGCCCAGGCGGCACGCCGCAGGGGTGAAGCCACGTGCCGGGTGTGAGCCTGACCACACGGAAATCTTGCTCCTGATTTTGCAGGCCTTGGTGAAGAGGACGCCCAGCAGCGGCATGAGCTCCACCATGAAGGAGTCTGCCTTCCAGAGCGAGACCCGCGTCCCTGAGAGCGTCGTCCGGCACTCCAGCACCTCCCCCACGGACAAATCCAAGACCTCCCTCAACGACGGGCGGGGAGGGTCTGACGAGGAAAAGCCCAAGAAGAGCAGCCTGTGCCGGAACGTGGAGGGCTGCCGGGAGCAGCTGCAGTCCCAGGTGGGCTGAAGGCCTCTTTCCTCAAGGGAGGAGCCTGGTGGAACCATGGGGAAGTTGGGGGGCACCTGCCTCTTGAGATCAGGAACATAGGAAACTCCCTTAGGCCAAGTTAGGGTAATTGGTCCAACCAGCTCAGTATTGTCTACACTGGCTGGCAGCAGCTCTCCAGGCTTTCAGGCAGGGAGTGTTTCCCCAGCCCTTCCTGGAGATGTTTCCTGGATTGAACCGTGGGCCTTCTGCATGCAAAGCAGGCACTCTGCCACTGAGCTTCCCCTAAATAAAGTAAGAGTCTAGTCCTCATGGTTCAGAATGAAGTTCTAAGTTAAATTGAAAGCTGTCCGATACTGAGCCGGGCCCTTAGTCCATCTAGCTCGCTGGCAGTGGCTCTCCAAGGTTTCAGCCAGGAGTCATTCCTGATTAGGGTCGGGGATTTAATCTGGGACCTTCAACATGCAAGGCAGACCCCTGACCATTAGGTCCAGTCGTGACCGACTCTGGGGTTGCGGTACTCATTTCGCTTTATTGGCTGAGGGAGCCGGCGTACAGCTTCTGGGTCATGTGGCCAGCATGACTAAGCCGCTTCTGGCGAACCAGAGCAGCGCGCGGAAACGCCGTTTACCTTCCCGCCGGAGCGGTACCTATTTATCTACTTGCACTTTGACGTGCTTTCGAACTGCTAGGTTGGCAGGAGCAGGGACTGAGCAATGGAAGCTCACCCCATGGCAGGGATTCAAACTGCTGACCTTCTGATCGGCAAGTCCTAGGCTCTGTGGTTTAACCCACAGTGCCACCTGTGTCCCCCATTGAACCCTATCCCTTCCCTATTGTTTACTTGATTTGCTGCCAGAGTCCTTGGGCAAGGAGGCCACTAAGGCTGTTTCCCTTTCTCTCCCCACCCCCCACCAATCTTGCTGCAGGCCAACTTCTCCTTTGCTCCTCTGGTGCTGGACATGCTGAACTTCCTCATGGAAGCCATCCAGGTCAACTTCCAGCAGGCCTCAGCCATGGGCAGCAGCAGCCGAGCCCAGCAGGCCCTCAGTGAGCTCCACACCTTGGACAAGACGGTGGAAATGACAGATCAGCTGATGGTAAGAACCTTGTGGTTTCCTTTGAAGCACACAGGGCAGCCGCTCCTCAATAGTCTTGCCTTCTCCAGAGGGACCCCAGGAGTCCATCCCCAGTGCCCAGCTCACCTCCTTTCACTCCAATTGGCTCCAATCAGCAGGGGCCCTATTGCAGAGATAGTAGCATGTCTTTGATCCCCCCCCCCCCGACAGCCCCAGACCACTACACGTGTGAACACAGGAGGTGGCATTCACTCTCTACTTTCATGCTTTATATAAGAGCTGATCACAAGAGCACTCTTCCCTCTTGAGGTTTCCAGCAACTGGTATTTGAAAGCATTGCTGCCTCCTGCTGTGGAGCAGAGCATAGTCATCATGGCTAGTTGCCATCGGTACCCCTTTTCTCCATGAATTTTTCCAGTCCTCTTTTGGACCCGCCCAGGTTGGTGGCCATCTCTGCTTCCTATGGCAGCGAGGTTCCACAGTTTTAACTCTGTGCCTTGTGAATAAGTCCTATTTTTTATCTGTTCCTCATCTCCCAGCGTTCAGCTTCATGGGCTGTTCTCAAATTCTAGTGTTCTGAGAGTGGGAGAAAAAACTTTTTGCTATCCACTTACGCCTCGCTGCTTAAGGGCCCCCTCTGAAAGGCTTTGACTTCAGCCTTGGCAGGGCTCCAGACGCACTTCTGCCATAGCTGGGAGGAAGCAGAGTTCATCGTAACGGCTTCTGCCCACTATTAAGCATGAACAGAGACTCTTCCTTCCTCTGGCATGGCGCCGCTCACTGGCTTGGCCTCTTCTGTGCTCTGCCCACTTCCCCAGGTGCCAACTCTCGGCTCCCAAGAAGGTGCCTTTGAGAACGTCCGCATGAACTACAGCGGGGACCAGGGCCAGACCATCCGGCAGCTGATCAGCGCCCATGTACTGCGGCGAGTGGCCATGTGCGTGCTTTCCTCGCCTCATGGGCGCCGCCAGCATCTGGCCGTCAGCCATGAGAAGGGCAAGGTGAGTCTAGACGGAGCAGGGAAGCATCTGCATTTGGGGCAGCCACCTGCGGTGTGTGTGTGTGTGCATTTTAAAAATCAGTACGTTTTATTTCATCTTCCACATATGCGTATTACACTACGAATGACGCTCGTCCTACCCAGAGTAGACCCGCTGAAATGAGGAAAACAAAATTAGTCCTGTCCATCAACTTCAGTGGGTCTGCTGTGAGCAGGACTAGTCTTTGATACGGCCCCATGAGCTTCTTTCATCAAACAGAGAGCCAGCATATGGTATGGTGTTTAAGAGTGTTGGTCTAGGACAGGGGTCAGCAACCTTTTTCAGCCGTGGGCCGGTCCACCATCCCTCAGACCATATGGTGGGCCGGACTATATTTTGAAGAAAAAAATGAATGAATTCCTATGCCCCACAAATAACCCAGAGATGCATTTTAAATAAAACATTCTACTCATGTAAAAACATGCTGATTCCCGGACTGTCGGTGGGCTGGATTGAGAAGGTGATTGGGCCGCATCCGGCCCACAGGCCTTAGGTTGCCAACCCCTGGTCTAGGACCTGGGAGATCAGGGTTCAAATCCCCAATTAAGCTGAGGCTTTCTGGGTGACCTTGGGCCAGTAATGGTCTCTTAGCTTAAACCTCGCATGGTTGTTGTGGGAATTGAATGAGGAGGTGGAGAACCAGGTACACCACTTTGAGCTCCTGGAGAAAAGGTGAGATATAAATTCAATAAATAAATAACTATTAAGTTCAAAATATGTTAGAGTATTAATAATCTTAGGTTTGATTATATATATGCATAATAAAATAGCTTGTTGGTGCCATATATTTTTACTTAGCAGTTGATCCTTCTACAGAAATAAAGAACTATCTGGTCTGTAAATGCACAAAGTCAGCTCCTTATCTTGAAATTCTCAGTTGTCTCTTTTTGTATTGAGTTACCAGGCTCCCATTTATCAGTAGCGTCTCACAAAAACAGACTTTCCCCTTTTAACACAACAGTTTATCTTAGCTATATTTAGACTGTTCTCATTGTTGCCTTACAAAGCTCTGTGCATTTTACATAGTCTTGTAGTGCTGTCTGGGAAACTTTCATGAGCATAATGGTACCCTAGAGATGAAGCTGGCAACTCTGGGCTATTTGGTTCCCATTCAAGTGCCAAAGCGCCTCACACTCTCTCTGCAACATCTCATGATCGTATTTTGCTCTTAAATGCAGATCACGGTCTTGCAACTCTCTGCATTGCTGAAGCAAGCCGATTCCAGCAAACGGAAACTGACCCTGACTCGCCTGGCGTCCGCCCCGGTTCCCTTCACTGTGCTGAGCCTGACGGGGAACCCTTGCAAGGAGGACTACTTGGCTGTGTGTGGGCTGAAGGTAAAAAGCATGGCAGCAGCCTCTGGGGCCACAGCACCGCTGCCTCTCTTGGCATGACTATATTGGGTCCGTTCATTGCAGTTCATTGCAGTGGGATAAAATATTTTCTCTCTCCAATTAAAAAAATATATACAGAAAAGCTACCTTGACATAGTAAAAGAGTGTAAACATAGGGCAGCTTGGAAGAGATGCCTCATGTAGTGGTGGTTAGAACCTGCGGGGATTTGAACCGGGGAGAGACCTGGGTTCAAATCCCCACTTGGCCCTGAAGTTCACTTCTCAGCCTAACCTACCTCACAGGGTTTTTGTGGGAATTGAGGAGAAGAACAACCACATGAGCCACCTTGAGCTCCTTAGAGAGAAAGTGGGATATGAATGCAATCCATCAATCATTTTCCAGTTTCCGTATATTAACAACTTATGCATTCTCTCCAGCATTTAATTGGTTTATTTCAATTTCTCTCTCTCTCGACAGGACTGCCATGTGCTCACCTTCAGCAGCTCTGGATCTGTCTCCGACCACCTGGTCCTTCACCCCCAGCTGGCCACGGGCAACTTCATCATCAAAGCTGTGTGGCTGCCAGGCTCGCAGACGGAGCTCGCCATCGTCACCGCGGATTTTGTGAAGGTGCAGTGAAGTTGGGAAACAGGTTGGGGGCAAAGGATGGGACCTTTTAGGGTCTGATCTAGAGAAGTTTGCCGTTGTGCTGCTCCTCAGCTGGGTATCCTGGACCCAAGCTGCTAAGGGCCTTGTAAATTAATGCAAATTTTTTTTAAACCCGGCCCCATGACATGTGGGCATACACTACCGACTTTGGAGCAATGGAGTTATGTCCTGGTGGTAGTCTGTCCCCATCGACAGTCTAGCCACATCATTTTGACCCAGCTGGAGCCTGTTCTCATAGTGGCCAAGCAGATGCCCCAAGGGAAACCCAGAAGTTAGACCTGAGCATTGCAGCGCTCTCCCCATTTGAGATTCCCAGCAATTGGCTTTTAGTCCATCAGCATGCATCTAGCTTCTGACTGTAGCCCTTTTTGTTGGCCCCAAACTACTAACTGCCCCTTCTGTTCCAACAGATTTATGACCTCTCGGTGGATGCCTTGAGCCCGACTTTCTACTTCCTGCTGCCCAGCTCCAAGATCAGGGACATTACTTTCCTGTTCAACGAAGAGGGCAAGAACATTGTGGTCATCATGTCATCTGCCGGCTACATCTACACCCAGCTCATGGAGGAAGCCAGCAGCGCTCAACATGGCCCTTTCTATGTCACCAATGTCCTAGAAATCTCACACGATGACCTGAAGGTAACACAGCACTGCATTTTATATTTTTGGTACCTGGATCGATGAAGGTTTCACAATGCGACATGACAGCCTTAAACAAGACCCCCTCTCTGTTTGGCTCTTCCCCTTCTGGGACATCACTGCTCACCCCTAACTATGAACAAGTTAAAAAGTACAGGTCCCAGTACCAGCCCTTGCGGGGCGCCACTTTCTACATCTCCCCATTTGGAGAACTGTCCATTTCTTCCTATTTTTTGCTTCCTGCTACTCAACCAGTTCCTGATCCACAAGAAGACCTCTCCTCTTATTCCTTGACTGCTAAGCTTACTCAGGAGTCTTTGGTGAGGCACTTCTTTTTGAAAGTCCAAATACACCGTCTCTACAGCTTGTTAACACTCTCAAAGAACTCTTAATCGGTTTGTGAGTCAGGGCTCTGCTTCAGCAAGGCTTGTTTTTCTACATACTTGGTTATTTTATCCTTAACAATACTTTCCGCCAGTTTTTCCAGTTAAGCTAACAGGACTGCAATTCACAGCATTCACCCCCCCCCCATGCCCTGATCCTGTTTCAGTCTCTTCCCCTTCTGGAACATGTCTCCTGGCATCCAACAAAATGTGGCCGTGTGTTTAAGAGGGTATGTTCAGTATAGCAAGCGCAAATGGAAACTGAGCAGGACGATCAACAGGTTATTGTGCATTCCTGAGAGGATATTTTCCTGCGTTGTCCCCAACCCTGCCCTACACAGAGTAGACCCATTTAAATTACTTGACCCTGTCGCTAAAAACTGCAGGAGGGGAAAGTGCTTTTTGTGGTCGGGTCCTGCTTACGGGTTGGGGCATCTGGGTGGCCACTGTGAGAACAGGATGCCGGGCTAGACGGGCCACTGGCCTGATCCAGCAGTCTCCTAAGTTTTCATGCCTCTTCATTTCAGTGGATCTCCTCTTGAGTGGGACTCACATTCATAGAGTCAGAGAATTGTAGAGTTGGAGGGAACCCTGAGGATAATCTAGTCCAGCGATTCTCAACCTGTGGGTCCCCAGATGTTGTTGGACTACAACTCCCATCATCCCTGAGCTCTGGCCTTGCTAGCTAGGGGTGATGGGAGTTGTAGTTCAACAACATCGGGGGACCCACAGGTTGAGAAAGGCTGATCTAGTGTGACTCCCTGCAATGCAGGGATATAAATCTGTCCCATTGGATTGGCTGCAACCCTGAGACTTTTCGCGGGCGCTGCTGGCGCTTGCGGGTACTCCCTTGGCGACCCTTGGTCTTTCCACTGCATCACCCTTTACATCCTTTCCTCCCACAAGCAGTTTGGCCTCAGGAGGGCTTGGCATCGCATGAACTTCCTCAAATGCCACAACGAAGCAGCGTTTGGGCCAGGGAAAGCATTTCCCAGTTTGCCTTCTTGGTAGCCTTCACAGTCCCGAGTCGCATCCAGAGGTCCCGACATGCCTCTTTTCTCCCTGTTCCCTGCAGGACAGCAACGGTCAGGTGGCCGGAGGCGGTGTTTCTGTCTACTATTCCCACGTCCTGCAGATGCTGTTCTTCAGCTACTGCCAAGGCAAGTCCTTTGCGGCCACTGTCAGCCGGGCCACGCTGGAAGTGATGCGCCTCTTCCCCATCAACGTCAAAAGGTGAGGCCAGCTCCCCTACCTCCTGCTCCTGTGGCATTTTGTGACGTGGCTGTTAGGAACAACTTTCTATGCAGTAGGCTGTGGAGCATAGGGGCATAAGAAATTGCTTTCTACTACCATTGGTCCCCCTAGCTCAGTACAGGCTGCACTGACTGGCAGCTGCTCTCCTTAGTTTCGGGCAGGGAACATTCCCAGAGATACCGAGGAGTGAGTCCATGGGGTTTTGAACTTGAGACTTCAGACATTCTTCCACCGAGCTATAACTCTTCCTTTAGAATGTAGGAAAATGTCCTCTGCATTGTCTGCACTGATTGGCAGCAGCTCTCAGAGTTTCAGACATGGGACATTCCCAGCTGTACCAGGAGATGCTACGAGATATTGAACCTGGGACTTTCTGCTTGCAAGGCAGATGCTCTACCGCTGAGCTAGGACCCTCATACCATAGCTGCCTTATAATGAGGCAGACCATCAAGTTCAGTATGGCCTACACTGACTGGCAGCGGCTCTCCCTAGTTTCAGGCAGGGAACATTCCCTGATGCAGTCATACCTCGGGTTAAATATGCTTCAGGTTGAACGTTTTCAGGTTATTCTCTGCGGCGACCCGGAAGTAATGGAGCACGTTACTTCCGGGTTTCGCTGCTCGCGCATGCGCAGATGCTCAAAATGATGTCATGTGCGGAAGCGGCGAAACACTACCCGTGCACACACAGTCGCATGTTACATTCTACTCAGGATGTGAACGGGGCTCCGGAACGGATCCCTTTCGCATCCAGAGGTACCACTGTATACTGAGGAGTGAGCCACCAGTCCACGGTTGCCTCTGCTTGTGATGCTAGACTGACTTTACCTACCCTTGCAGCTCCAACGGGGGCAGCAAGACCTCCCCAGCGCTGTGCCAGTGGTCAGAGGTGATGAACCACCCTGGCCTGGTGTGCTGTGTGCAGCAGACGACCGGCGTCCCTCTGGTGGTGATGGTGAAGCCAGACACTTTCTTGATCCAGGAAATTAAAACCTTACCGGCTAAAGCAAAGGTCAGTGTGTTTGCTTTTTTGTCTTCAGACTCCTTCTCCCTTTGGGCAGTTTCCATAGGTGACAGGGAAAGCAAAAGGGGAGGGGGTTCTCTCAATTCAGGGTAGGAAGAAAAGAACAAGAGCACCCAGTAAGCCGAGTAGAATTACAATGAATGGAAAATTGCACAGCCTGATAACGTAAAAATGTAACATTAAATCGGCTTGCAGAGTACCACCGTATTCCAAATACTGTGTGTTAGCATAGGATTTTATTTGCCAAAGGATAACTTGCCAGCTTGCTGGTGATTCTGTGAATCACGATTTTCTGGATTGGCTCCGTCACATTGTATTTGACGTTTTTGTAATATTTATGCGTTCAGTTGGTTCAGGGAAGTTTTTAACGTGTGATCTTTTAGTGTATTTTTGGTTTCTATGGAAGCCACCCAGAGTGGCTGGGGAGGCCTGGCCAGATGGGCGGGGTATAAATAAGTAAATTAATAATTAATTAATTAATTAATTAATTAATTAATTAATAATTATTATTATATTTCTCAATTTCTTGCAATGGGTGGTGGACAGAAAAGCAGATCTAGCTGTATTCTTACCTCCTCATCCCCATGTCTGTCTGTCTGTTTAAAACTTACAGAGTTCCATATTTCATTAAGTAGTTTAAATGCATATGAAGATCTGCGGAATGGTGCCACTTTGACTGATCATTTCCCTCGCCCCTTTTCCAAAGGCATCTCAATGTGTTCAATGGCCCTAGTGAAGGTGCAGTCAATGTGCTGCCCCCCAGAAGTTCCTGGGCTGTGACTCCCTTTCATCTCTGACCACTGACCATGATGCCTGGGACTGATGGGGGTTGGAGTCCCAATGACATCTGGAAAGCCACACAGATTCCCCATCTCAGGGATTCCGCATCCCTGAACTAGACCGTCAGTTACCTTTACTGTCTCTAGCTACCTCGTGTCACAGTTCTGACCATCACTTGCCTTTACTGCCCCTACTTACCTTCTGTCGCAATGCTGCCTTGCTTTTCTGCACTTTGCTATACTGGTTTATGCTCACCGTTGGAAATCTAAGGAGCTGCCTACCTTTTGTGTATCTTTGGCCTTCCAGATCCAAGACATGGTGGCCATCCGGCACACGGCCTGCAACGAGCAGCAGCGGACCACCATGATCCTCCTGTGCGAGGATGGCAGCCTGCGGATCTACATGGCCAACGTGGAGAACACGTCCTACTGGCTCCAACCCTCCCTCCAGCCCAGTAGCGTCATCAGCATCATGAAGCCCGTCCGCAAGCGCAAAGCGGCGGCCATCAGTAAGTCGCTGCAAGGTCAGATTGGCTAGGGACTGTGAAGTGGTGCATACACTCTCTGCATTGTGTTGTTTGACTTACTTATCCGAATAATCTGATTTTTATTAATCATTACTACTACTTCTGTTATAATTACTATTGTTCCTTACTATGATTATGGGGTTGTTGTTTTTGTTTTCACTGCCATTGATACCCTTGGATTTCATAAGCCTAATATTCTTCAAGAAACTGTATTATTCAGACGGACCGTTTTGAACCTGAGATTCTTTGCACAAGCAGCCTTTATGGATGTGTTTCTGCATCTCATTGTTTGTCTAGCAGTTTTGTGTTTCTAGGTGGTAATACTGCATTGCAATATTTTATATTAAAGTGTGGTTTGAGAATACTCATGAAATAAAAGCAAATGAAATAGAGACTTGCCCCTACCTTTAAAGAGGCCTGCAGTCTAAAATTAAATTTAGCGTAGAAGATGCAGAGGAGGGAGAGATTAGGGATGAATGTTGGGGAAACGCTGTTACATGTGTAGTTGGATTTGGCTGGAGTTTGAGATGAGGCCCAAGGTTTTGAGCTTGGAATAAAGAATTATAAGAGTGTACAGCTGGAAGGTTCCCTGAGGTCATTTATTTATTTATTTGATTTATGTCCTGCTTTTCCTCCAAGGAGCTCGAGGTGGTGTACATAATTTTGCCCCCTCCTTTGTCCTCACAACAGTCCTGTGAGGTAGGTTCAGCTAAGAGGCAGTGACTCTCCCAAGGCTATCCTGTGGGCTTCAGGTAGTTTGAAGTCTGGTCTCCTGTTCTGACACTGCACAACATGGACTTTCGCTGGTGCTCTGAGGAAGGTATCTCAGGCAGGCCGAGAGAGGAGAGAGCATCATGTAGATTCAAGCGACTTGTTGCAAGCATTGTTGCTTTACACCCAACACGGTCAGCTATAGCTGGTGGTTAAGGATGATGGGGGTTGGGAAGTCCATTGACATCTGGAGGGCCACAGATGTTCCTCATCTCTCCCTTGGTGCAGTGTCCTGGTCCACTGACTCAAAGGTGGGCTTGTGGCAGTGGTTTGGTGCAGGTATACCAAAGAAGGATGTCAAGAACGCTAGAGGGATCAGTTCTAGTGCTTTATTGTAATAAAGAGTAAACTTACAGTAAGTCAGCCTGCCAGGCCTTGCTGTTACAAGCATGGAACAGACACCGCAGCAGTGAGAGGTTGCCATGACTTGTCTGCGCCCAAGCGAACACTCGTCCAGCCTTTATGCACAAAGCAGCATACGTCAGTTTGCCCAGAACCTCCCATCACACCTGGTTGGTGAGATCATAGATGGCATAGAAGCTTCTTCCCACTCTGGGTCTAGAGCCCAGCATCCCAACACCTACAAATAAGCACAGCATCAAAGCAAGCCAATTAGGGTATACCAAAGCAAGGGGGAAAATAAACATGTGTGAGCTCAACTACCAATTATTTTCTGGGTTATCTTGACTACCAGGATAGTGTTTGCAGGCCTTCCGGAACATTTCTCTTTTGTTTGAAATATGCATCCTGCTTGATTGATTGATTTTATTAGGTGGGCAGCAAAAATGTTTCTTCTGATGGTTTTTAATATCTGTCTGTCCATCCTCTCTGTATACAATTGGCCTGCTACTTACGCAAAGGTTCAGTTCTAAGGGTCTGCTCCCAAAATGGTGCAAAATTTGGGTACCACCTAAACTGGACTCTGGGTAGGTTGCAGGCGGGCCCTTCTCATGATCTTTCCAGAGCCTGGTTAGAGAAAACCCACTGGGTTTGTGGGTTAGATGAAAATAAGTGGGGAGTGGGGAATGACTGCTCTTCATTTATTTCCTCTTCCTGCTCCCCGCCCCCATGTCGTGTTTCGACCACGTATGTAAAGTGAGTGAAAGTTGCGGGCCCAGTATATACAGTGGTACCTCACAAGACGAATGCCTCGCAAGACGAAAAACGCGCAAGACGAAAGAGTTTTCTGTTTTTTGAGTCGTTCCGCAAGAGGAATTTCCCTATGGGCTTGCTTCGCAAGCCGAAACGTCTTGCGAGTTCTTGCGAGTTTGTTTCCTTTTTCTTAAAGCCGCTAAGCCATTAATAGCCGCTAAGCCGTTAATAGCCGTGCTTCACAAGACGAAAAAACCGCAAGACGAAGAGACTCGCGGAACAGATTAATTTCGTCTTGCGAGGCACCACTGTATTTTAAAATGTATATTTCGCCTTTTGTCAATAAACCATAAGACGGTTTAAATACAGTATAGAACATAACAAACTACACATAAACACACACTTAACATAATACCCATACACCACAAAACATTGAAGCGGTTATATAAATACTAATAATAACAAGCGATAAACAGTAATACATAATAAACATAGTGGATGCATACTAAGCAACAGTGTCAGATTATAAACAGTGTCAGTCTAGTGATTAACTCTACAACTCAAACCCCTGTAAACTTGCAGAGTCTCACAACAGGCACCCGAAAGTTTGAATTCTGCTCTTTTTGATTTTATATGATTTAGTATTTTAAGCTTGATTCTGTGATGCAGTTTTGTGGAGCGGGTGGATTGCTTATTGTGAATTTAGAAATTACTTTATAAATGAAGAGTTGTCCCTGACTTTAACTTTTGGTGTTTTTTATCTCTCCCCCCCCCCTTCTTCCTCTAGCAACCCGCACCTCCACCCAGGTGAATTTCCCCATCGACTTCTTTGAGCACAACCAGCAGCTGACGGACGTGGAGTTTGGTGGCAATGACCTCCTGCAGGTCTACAACGCCCAGCAGATCAAGCATCGGCTCAACTCCACCGGCATGTATGTGGCCAACACCAAGGTGAGCATCCTTGCAAGGACCGGCCTTCTGAAAGGAGGAGGAGCTTCTGGGCAGACAGGGAAGATCACTAGTCCAAGGTGCTTGGGGTGGTATTGGCGGTCATCTCTGGCCCATTTATTTACTCATTTCATATAATTTATACACCCTTTGTTTGTAAAATAAATCAATCTCAAAGTGCTTTAGCACTAAGAAATAGAAAGCACAATAATTAAAGGCATTCAAAAAGTTAAAATACCAAAAGCAGGTAAAAACTTCCATCGACTTTGCAAATAAAAATGTTTTTGGGAGATGCCGGGAAGAGTACAGCAAATGTGCCTGCCAGGTGTCAATAGACAGAGATTTCAAAATTGTAGGTGCTACCACACTCAAAAATTGAGTTCTTACAAATTTGGGACAGTTGTTATGTGACACGTGGAGCAGTGCCAGTGCTGCCGATTGAAGCGTTTGAGTGGGCACATGTGGAGTAATGCAGTCTCATAGGTAAACTGGTCCCAAGTTGTTAAGGGCTTGGCCTGGCAGCAAATCAGCAACCAGTGCAGACCTCTGAGCACAAGATGCTCTATGCCATGGGTAGGCAAGCTAAGGCCTTCTAAATCCGGCTCGCGGATGGTCCGAGAATCAAGTGTGTTTTTACATGAGCAGAATGTGTCCTTTTATTTAAAATGCATCTCTGGGTTATTTGTGGGGCATAGGAATTCGTTCATTCCCCCCCCCCCATTCAAAATATAGCCCGGCCCCCCACAAGGTCTGAGGGGCAGTGGACCAGCCCCCTGCTGAAAAAGTTTGCTGACCCCTGTTCGATGCTGACAAGGTTTCACTCCTGTCGGTAGTCACGCTGCAGCATTCTGCACTGACTGCAGCTTCTGGATCAAGCATGAGGGAAGCTCCATGTAGAGTACACTGCGGTAATCTAGGCCTTTCGCACTCTCTATTCCCCCTCCGCCTTCATGCACGGCGCCTTCCCCTCTCCCGCAGCCTGGCGGCTTCACCATCGAAGTGACCAACAACAACAGCACCATGGTGATGACCGGCATGAGGGTCCAGATTGGGACTCAGGCCATCGAGCGAGCCCCCTCCTACCTGGAGATCTTTGGCCGCACCATGCAGCTGAACCTGAACCGGCCACGGTGGTTTGACTTCCCCTTCACCCGAGAGGAGGCCCTGCAGGCAGACAAGAAGCTGACCATCTTTGGTAAGATTCCTGAGGTTCCCCCCGTCCATGTTTCAAACTATTGCCTTTTGGTAATTGTCTGTTTGCAGTTTCTCTGGTGGAGAAGATCTCAGTAATTTAGGCCTTTTGCAGAGCTCAGTAATTTAGGCCTTTTGCAGCTTTTGATATACAATTTTATGTTAAAATAAAGTTTTTACGGTGTGAAGGGAGTTGCCTGTTTTCATTTTTAGCCCTGTCTATAAGAAAGCCATACCAAGCAATGCCAAAGAGTCTTTATGCTACAAGCGTTGTTCCAGTTTTATTTTATTTGTCAATCCACTCTACACCCCCCCCCCCGGTGTGCTATTTGCCATACTTTTGTTTATTGCATTTATACCTCATCTCCCAAGGGGCTCAAGGTGGCATACATGGTTCTCCCTCCCTCCCTCATTTAATCCCCACAACAACTCTGTGAGGTTGGCTAGGCTGAGAGGCAGTGATTTGCCCAAGATTACCCCAGCAATTGGGACGTGGGTGGCACTGTGGGTTAAACCACAGAGCCTAGGACTTGCCGATCAGAAGGTCGGTGGTTTGAAATGTAAGATTGGATTAATAATAGATAAACTAATAGGACACGAATTTACTGAATTAATTATTAAAAGGGATACAAGAACAGGAGATGTGAGGAAGTCAGGAAAATAAGTTAACTAAAGATGAAATCAAGAAAGAGGGAATTTTTGTTTTTTCTTTTCTTTTTCTATATGTGTTTTTCTTTTTTTTCTTTTTTCGTGTTTAAAGTGTGTATTTTTGTATTTTGTAACTTTGTATTTTCTCTGTCTTTGTATTTTTCTGAACTTTTTTATTGTTAAAACTTAATAAAATATTGATTAAAAAAAAAAAGAAGGTCAGTGGTTTGAATCCCCGTGACGGGGTGAGCTCCTGTTGCTCGGTCCCTGCTCCTGCCAACCTAGCAGTTCGAAAGCACGTCAAAGTGCAAGTAGATAAATAGGTACCGCTGTGGCAGGAAGGTAAACAGCGTTTCCTTGCGCTGCTCTGGTTCGCCAGAAGTGGCTTAGTCATGCTGGCCACATGACCCGGAAGGCCAATAAAGCAAGATGAGCGCCGCAACCCCAGAATCAGTCACAACTGGACCTAATGGTTAGGGGCCCCTTTACCTTTACCTTACCCCAGCAATTACCTCAGCTTCATGGCTGAGGCGGTGGGGGTGGGATTTGAGCCCTGATCTCTCAGCTCCTAGTCTGACATGCTAACTGCCACGCCTTGCTGGCTCTCCCTGCCTTGCTTGAGAGGTACGGGGGAAAAGCCATGGCTCTTCTCCTCTCTTGCAGTTGGGGCGTCTGTGGATCCCGCCGGCGTCACCATGCTGGACGCCATCAAAATCTACGGCAAGACGAAGGAGCAGTTTGGCTGGCCGGATGAGCCCCCGGAGGATTTCCCGTCAGCCTCAGTCAGCAACGTCTGCCCCCCCAACCTGAATCAGAGCAATGGAACTGGAGACACAGAATCGGCTACTCCGGCAGCTGCTAGCGGCACTGTTCTCGAGAGGTAAATCTTCAGAACCGTATGTTCCTTTTTCGACTTACCACCCATCCTGTCTTCCTGCAGGTACCATTTATAACTCCAGGAACGTAGGAGCAGTTTTGTGGTCTAGAACCCCTTTGGATTCTATAATGGGGTGTGTGTCAGGGCAGTGCTTTTGCTCTGAGCAGGCTGGATCCTCATTTCCCCACCCTTCAGGCCAACGTTTGGCAAATGGGTGTGATTACTCTCATAATCAATCCTCTGTTGTCCTAATGATGCCAGGAGATTGATCCCACCTACTGTATTTGGGGGGGGGGAGAACCTTTTTCTCATCAGCTGATGGGTGTATGTGTGCTTACATCTTTCTTTCTGTAAGGCTGAACTGCATGTAGGAGTTCCTTGCGAGGTTGTGGCGTGAGTGGACCAACCCCCTTCCCCAGCACTCAACAGCTTATGGGGATTAGATCCTGCTTTCTGCAGGAATTGATTGTGTGTGCCACTTCACTGCAGGGAACCATGCAGAGTTGAAACCTGCCCTTCACTCTGCCTGTCAGTGACTGACAGGTGGGCGTGGTTTTTTGGTCCTACTGGCCAAATCTGAACTCCTGGCTGGCCCAGATTGGGACATAGGCTGGAGGTTCCCCTCCCTGCTGTAATGGCTTTATTGTTGTGTGTTTGCACGTGCATTGTGCATTGTGCATTGTGAGTGGTGGCAGGGAACTTTACAAGCGCCCCCACCCCAGTGTCAGTTCATCCCTTACAGCACAGCATGTAAAAATCCTCTCCTGCTCCTCTGCCCTGGCAACCGAGAGGTTGTGGTGCCCAACATTCACCAGGCAAGTTCTGCGCATCACCGCAGAAACGTCTCTCCATCTCCTCCTCCCTTTCCTCATTTTTCAGTCAGTCTCTTTCCAGGGAGACCAGAGTCTGCCATGCAGCTTTGAGAGGGAGATGATGGGGATGAAAAGAAAGAGCGAGGAATTAAAACTGTTGTCCCTAGAGGGCAGCAGTGCTCTAGGACAGGGGTTTGGCAACATGGTGTCCTCAAGGCGTTGTTGGATTTCAGCTCCCATCATCCTCCCTGCCTGTTGGCCTGTGCTAGCTGGCTGAGACGGATGGGAGTTGCAGTCCACCAACCACTAGACAGCACCACTTGCTTTTGAGACTCAACTCCCTTGTTCTTTCTCTCTCTCTGTGATTGGGAGGGTGGAGATGGAAGGAGCAGCCAGTGGCAGGCACGGCAGGAGAGGACAGAGTTGGGGTGGCCATCTAGAGCCAAAACTATATATATTCTGGGAGGAAAAAATTCATCTGTGAGGCCAAACCAGCCTCAATGTGTGCATTTTTCTTACTTTTGCTAGAACCTGTGTGGCCTGCTAGCGTTGTGTGCTAAAAACAAGCATGGTGGTGTTGGGGGAAAAACAACAGCAGGGTTGACTTTTGCCGCCCAACTCCTCAAGGGCCTCTTGAGTCCCCTAAGTCCATGATTGGACAGAGAAGAATGGAAGGAGGAAACATAGAAGGAAAGCACGGAGCTGGACCTCAGTGTGATGGAGTCGGTGGGGGACAGGGGAAAGTAGGTGCGGAGCAAATGGATACCCTTTGTAGTTCCTGGAGAGCAACAGGGCAGCAAACCACCTCTTGGGTTTGGAAAACGTGTGAAGGACTCGTGGCTCAGTGTGTAGGATGGATACACACACTCACTGACATCCATTGACTAACTCCCACTGACACACAATCACTGACACATGGCTCCTACAGGGTTGTGTATATGTCCCACAGTTGTTGTATCTTAAATTAAAAATGTGAAATTCTGCTCTAAGGAAAGCTCAGTTCTGTGAACCGCCAAAATAGTTTCAGTCAGTCTGCCGATATTTCCTCTGTTCTTGTGCAACTTTAGTTCTGCAAGCAATCTTTAGCCACTAAAAAAATCTTCTTTAGCATCCAACCCCCCCACCCCCTAACACAAACATTGCCTCTCAGATTTTAGCAGCCATTAACCTGCTTACGTTCAAGTGCATTTCCACACATATGAGGACTAGACACTTAAAGGAAAACAGCAATATGAAATCTTGAGATTCTGAGGAAGCCGAGTTCTGTGATCTGTTTTGCTTATTGTAGGCACTTCTGCACATCTGCAGAATTGCGGCTTACGCATGTCTCATAACTGTTAAACCCCATTGGAAATACGAGCAGTGTGTGAGGTGCTGTAGAATTTACCGTCGCCTTCTATAGCACAGAGCATCACCTTTGGCTGGGGGTCTGGGGTGCAGAGGGGAGGCTTGGGGGTGCCTCTCAGACTGGCCATTTCCTGCTCATTCTCTTCTCAGGCCTCCTCTTAATTCCTTCAGCTAGTACAGTAACTGTTGCTTGAAATTGTTTCTGACCTTAGCCCCACTTCTCTCTCAAACACTTTCATTTAATTTGCCTGTTTCTCTTCCCTCCCCCTTTAATTTTTTTTGGTATGGTTTGCTTAGGACGTGTTTCTTCGATATTTTTCTGTGAGCTTCATATCTTTTTTTATTTATACGTGTATATACATATATATATTTTCCTTTTCCTTTGCTTCCCCCAAAGTTCTGAAACTGAGTCCTTAACCACCCTGGACCGGTTAGTATACTATCTTTTGTTTTCTCTCTCTCTCTGTGCACGAATGATTTTTTGCTTTATTACTTGTGTGTGTAAGACAATAACAGCACATTGCTTTGATTTCTGTTGGTTGGTGTTTTCTTTTTTGAAAGCGCGTGTGCATAAAGCATAGATAATCTTGAAAAAGTGACCTTCATGCTGCTTTTTTTTACATTAGGACCTCTTGCATGGCAGATCAGCCAGCCAAGAAACCCAAGCAAAATTGAAACGAGCTGCTTGTCTCTTCTCCCGCTCGGCTTTCCCCCTCAATCTCTCTCCCCCTGCTCCTTTTGACTTCTGATTGGGAGAGATCTGCTAATCCTTGTCAGCAGCTAAATGCATTTAATTATTTTTTAAAATATTATACGTTGCTCCCCTCCCCCTGCCCAGGAATAAAGCCTGTCTGAACCAGCCTTGCAACAGAGGCCTGAGGCACACATAACACCAAGCTATGGTTTGTTGAACAAAACTATGGTTTGTTCAGTTTAAACTATGGTTTGTTCAGCCTACGGTTAAGCTAAACTTTGGTTCATTAATCCATGGCTTGGTGTTATGTGTGAAACCAGCCCAGCAGTTTAATTCTGGCTTAACTATGGTTAAAGGTCACTCATTAACTGGGGATTGTAGTTGGTTTACAAACCTTAGTGAATGTTAACCATAGCTTTGCATTACAAGCAAACCCCAGACCTCCTACTTAACTGTTGGTAAGGAGTTGCAACTTCCACAAAGCTACAGAACAATGAATGAAGAGCAAGGGGAGGGGACCAAAGTGCTCTCAAGGTTTGGCTTCTCTTGCTGGTGCTTTCTAACTCTTCTGCGACGTTGCAAAACTGATGTTCAAGAGATCTGCCCGATGCCTCAGCTTCAGCTTGTCAACCATGGTTATTCCTAGCCATGGTTTAGCATTATGGGCAGGGCAAGCCCATAAAAGCTACATTAAAAAAAATAATCAGTATTACATCTCCCCTCCAATAAAACCTGTTCAAACATTCCATAACCCAGCCTCCAATCTCAGCAAATGGAACATAACTTACTTGCAAGAAATCAGTCTTTTAGTGTGACCTGTTCTCTTGCACTCCCTGCCTGTTGATTTTAGGCAGGCACCTTTGTTTCACTGTTTATGATCCTCAAGAAGATTGGTGTGTGTGACCCAGGAGAGGGCCTTCCTCTGTAGGAACCACTCCCCACTGAGCTGCGCCTGGTGCCTTCCCTGTACAGCTTTCGGCGAATCCAGAGACGCATCCATTTGCCCTTGCCTTTGACACTTGAGACGTGTGTGTTTTTGGGTTTTTTAATTTCTAATTTTCAGGTGGGTGTGTATCCGCCCTGAGACTTTCAGGTGAAGGGCGGGTTATAAATCTTAACAGCAACAGCAATAATAGCACCCAGATATACCATTGGGGATCGGGATGCGGGTGGCACTGTGGGTTAAACCACAGAGCCTAGGACTTGCCGATCAGAAGGTCGGCGGTTCGAATCCCCGCGACGGGGTGAGCTCCCGTTGCTCGGTCCCTGCTCCTGCCAACCTAGCAGTTCGAAAGCACGTCAAAGTGCAAGTAGATAAATAGGTACCGCTCCGGCAGGAAGGTCAACGGCGTTTTCATGCGCTGCTCTGGTTCGCCAGAAGCGGCTTAGTCCTGCTGGCCACATGACCCGGAAGCTGTACGCTGGCTCCCTTGGCCAATAAAGCAAGATGAGCGCCACAAGCCCAGAGTCGGTCACGACTGGACCTAATGGTCAGGGGTCCCTTTACCTTATACCATTGGGGATTGGACCTGAGACCTTCTGCATGCAAATGAGGTTCTCTGCCACTGAGCCAGCTAGCAGCTCCCTTGCCTGAACTTCTGGCCTGTCTCATCTTCCCTCTCCCTCCTCCCTCCACCCCTCGCTTATCTCGTGCTGCTTCTGCATGGACCAAAGGAGCATACATCTTCGTGGGCAGGGCGGCCGTTGGGTTTGCAAGCTCTGGAGCAATGCGGCAACATGAAACAGAGCCACTAATGTAATCACTGTTTAAGAGTTTTCCCCATTGTGTAATCGGTGTGCGTAGCACAACGAAGAACAGCAAGGGTCTATGCTTCCAAGAAGCTTACAGTCTGAAAGCAGACACAATGGAGATGGGAGAAGAAGGGGAGGATAATGTTGACAAGGGGAAGGAGAGGCAGTCATATCAATTACAAGTACTTGGGCTGCCCCAAGGAAGCTGCTTCTCTTGTGGACTAGCATCTTGTCAAATTCTGAAAAGTCTGCTGCAGCAGTATTGGGGTTCGGCATGGGCAATTCGACAAGAACGCTGAAAGAGTGTTGGTTGGATTAAGGGTTAAACTCAGTGTCAGTCCTGCTCAGAATAGACCCACTAAAATCAATGGGCATTGCCCACTGATTTAAGTGGGTCTGCTATGCATAGGACTTAGTTGGCTTACAATCCAGTCTCTCTCTCGCATTAGGTTATCTCTGCTCATTCATGAAACTCACTGGGTGACCTTGGGCCGGTCGCTGCCTCTCAGCCTAACCTACTTCACAGGGTTGTTGTGGGGATTAAATGAGGGGTGGTGAAAACTGCATATGCTCTTTGGAGGGAATAGGTGGCATATAAGTGCAATAAATAAATGTACCCATTCTTCTGATAGGAAGACAAAAGAAGGAGGTATTATAATTGTGTATATTATAATTCTAGGGCCCAGGGCTTAAAGAGTATTGTTACTTTCTTAAATGAAGTTGTTGCCCCAAAAAAGTGTGGGGGGGGAATATGTGTTGAATATTTGTGTGCGACGGCTGCTGGAATCTCAGAAGCCACATTTGGTTTTGTGCATCTCCAGATCACTTCTTCCTCAGGTTTGTCAGAGCTGCAAGAGCTTCCAGGAAGCTTGGTTTAATTTTTCTTGGGAAGTGTTTCCGGTCCTCCTTGTCTTCTTGATGAATTCTCAACCATTTTCTTCCCCACAACTAAAAACATCCAGTGGTGCTAGCTTTTCCTTGTTGTGGAGTTGCTCCTGGACCCCCTGATTATTTTAGTTGCCCACTTCTGCACCCTTTCCCCAGTTCTATGACATCCCCCTTTTTTTCTCTTTTGAGATGGGGCAGCCAGAACCACCCCCGTAACTGCATTCTTTATTTGTGTTGCCAGCCTGACGCATGGAAAGCTGCCTTATACCGAGACCCTTGGTCCATCTAGCTCAGTATTGCCTGGCACTGACTGGCAGCAATGGCTCTCCAGGATCTTAAGCAGGATTTTCTCCCAGCCCTACCTGGAAATGCCGTGCAAAGCAGGTGTTCAACCACTGAGCTACCACCCTTCCCATAATGCAATGGGATGCTCTTTTTTCCGAGTTAAAAAATAAATAAATTGTGGAAGTGACGTTTCCTCTCTACAGGCAACCAGGTGGGTGATTGCTTGCATCCTGGAGAGATTTAAGGGTGTTTTTTTTGCCAGAGATGTGCCAAATCTGGGCTTTTTTTGAGTGCTGTTCCTCACTGTCTGCCGTTCAGGTTTGCTGAAAAAGATGTTATAATATTTTGCATTTTTTGACGGGGGAGAGTGACCTCCTTGGGAACAGCAAACGCCCCCTAAAGCCCCTCTGAGCAGCCTCTTTATATGCCTTTCCCTAACCCCCCTTCTCCACAAAAGTACATGTCACGCCACCCCTTGATCTGCGTCGCACGTGTGTGCGCTTCTCAGAGCAGAAGAGGGGGGAGGCGTGCTGATGAATCAGTCCTGTCAATGCCATCCAAGTTATCCCTGCTGCAGGCTGTGTAAGGAGAAACGTTCTTATCCTCTTTGGGGAGAGAAAAGCCTCTCTTTCTCGCCCCCCCCCCCGCCCTCCCCATGGATTTGCAGAAGCGGCCCTAAGTTTTTTCTCTGAGCGGGAGCCAGGTTTAACTCTCTGGTCTGCAGCACAATGAATGAGATATGCACGATGCCTGTGGCAGTATTTTTTATTTTATTTTTTTACATTTATCTTGCTGCGATTCCTTTCTCTCTTTTGGTGGCGCCGGCAAGGGACTTGGCATCTCTTAGCGCTCCCTCTCTCCCTCCCTCTCTCTTTCTGAGCCACCCAGAGCTGCTGCTTGCCATGAAGCAAAGAAATAAATAAATCTTAAGGAGTCTTGCCTTTTTTTTCTGAAACCAGCTTTCTCCTTCGTTTTTTACCCCCTCCAGGCTAGTAGTCAGTTCTTTAGAAGCTCTGGAAAGCTGCTTTGCCGTCGGACCAGTCAACGAGAAGGCAAGTAACTTTTCTTGAGGTTTTGGGAACGTTGCGGGTTTAGCTTTGGGGCGGGGAGGGCGGGAGGCGGATGCACAGCAAAGGGGATCAGCCACCCTCTAAGCCCTGATCTCCCCTCCACCCACCCACCCCAAAAGTGTTCTTATTTGCTGATTTGACTTTGATGCCGCTGGAAGCGGAGGTCTGTCAGGAAAGCTGCCTAGCCAAAAAAGAGAGAGGGAGAAAAGGGGGTTTTTTTGGAGCTGGATTTGAAAGCCAGTGTTCACTTCTCTGATCATTGCCAGCAGGGAGACATTTGTTCCTGCACCAGAGGGTTTT